>NW_027413975.1:356842-713684 GCF_048773025.1 Camelus bactrianus | reverse complement strand
GTGCTGCAGACAGAAGACGGAACCTCCCCACACTCAGAATCCCGGAACACGGCTGACAGTGTGGGGGAGGTTTGGGGCCGCCGTCCACGCAGCTGACTGGTGTCACAGGTGTTCCCTGGCAGGGGGAAGTCCGCTAATTGCCTACCCTGTCCAGGGGGAGGCAATAGATTCTACCTGCATTTCCAGCCCAACCCCCACCTTTCCCTGGCAGCCCGCAATGGGAGACACTCGGGGAAGACACGCGGATGGCTCCTAGGAAATCCAAGGTCCTGCAGACAGAAGACGGAACCTCCACACACTCACAATTCCGGAACAAGCCTGACTGTGTGGGGGAGGTTTGGGGCCGCCGTCCACGCAGCTGACTGGTGTCACAGGTGTTACCTGGCAGGGAATACCGCTAATTAATACCCTGTTCAGGGAGAGGCACTAGATGCTACCTGCATTTCCAAACCAACTCCCGTCTTTCCCCGGCAGCCCGCAATTGGAGACACTCGGGGAAGACACCCGGATGGCTCCTAGGAAATCCAAGGTCCTGCAGACAGAAGACGGAACCTCCCCACACTCAGAATTCCGGAACACGGCTGACTGTGTGCGGGAGGTTTGGGTCCGCCCTCCTCGCAGCTGAGTTGTGTCAAAGGAGTTCCCTGGCAGGAGGAAGTCCGCTAATTGACTACCCTGTCCAGGGGGAGGCACTAGATGCTACCTGCATTTCCAGCCCAACCCCCGCATTTCCCCGGCAGTCCGCACAGGCAGACACTCGGGGAAGACACCCGAAGGGCGCCTAGGAGATCCCGGGTGCTGCAGACAGAAGACGGAACCTCCCCACACTCAGAATTCCGGAACACGGCTGACTGTGTGGGGGAGGTTTGGGGCCGCCTTCCACGCAGCTGACTGGTGTCACAGGTGTTCCCTTGCAGGGGGAAGCCCGCTAATTGCCTACCCTGTCCAGGGGGAGGCAATAGATTCTACCAGCATTTCCAGCCCAACCCCCGCCTTTCCCCGGCAGCCCTCAATGGGAGAAACTCGGGGAAGACACGCGAATGGCTCCTAGGAAATCCAAGGTCCTGCAGACAGAAGACGGAACCTCCCCACACTCACAATTCCGGAACAAGCCTGACAGTGTGCGGGAGGTTTGGGTCTGCCCTCCTCGCAGCTGAGTGGTGTCAAAGGAGTCCCTGGCAGGGGGAATTCCGCTAATTCACTACCCTGTCCAGGGGGAGGCACTAGATGCTACCTGCATTTCCAGCATAACCCCCGCCTTTCCCCGGAAGTCCGCACAGGCAGACACTCGGGGAAGACACGCGGATGGCTCCTAGGAGATCCCGGGTGCTGCAGACAGAAGACGGAACCTCCCCACACTCAGAATTCCGGAACAATGCTGACTGTGTTGGGAGGAATGGGGCCGCCGTCCACGAGGCTGACTGGTGTCACAGGTGTTCCCTGGCAGGGGGAAGTCCGCTAATTGCCTACCCTGTCCAGGGGGAGGCAATAGATTCTACCTGCATTTCCAGCTCAACCCCCACCTTTCCCCGGCAGACCGCAATGGGAGACACTCGGGGAAGACACGCGGATGGCTCCTAGGAAATCCAAGCTCCTGCAGACAGAAGACGGAACCTCCACACACTCACAATTCCGGAACAAGCCTGACAGTGTGCGGGAGGTTTGGGTCCGCCCTCCTCGCAGCTGAGTGGTGTCAAAGGAGTTCCCTGGCAGGGGGAATTCCGCTAATTCCCTACCCTGTCCAGGGGGAGGCACTAGATGCTACCTGCATTTCCAGCCCAACCCCCGCCTTTCCCCGGCAGCCCGCAATGGGAGACACTCGGGGAAGACACGCGAAGGGCTCCTAGGAGATCCCGGGTTCTGCAGACCGAATACGGAACCTCCCCACACTCAGAAATCCGGAACAGGCCTGACTGTGTGGGGGAGGTTTGGGGCCGCCGTCCACGCAGCTGACTGTTGTCACAGGAGTTACCTGGCAGGGAATACCGCTAATTAATACCCTGTTCAGGGAGAGGCACTAGATGCTACCTGCATTTCCAAACCAACCCCCGCCTTTCCCCGGCAGCCCGCAATTGGAGACACTCGGGGAAGACACCCGGATGGCTTCTATGAAATCCAAGGTCCTGCACACAGAAGACGGAACCTCCCCACACTCACAATTCCGGAACAAGCGTGACTGTGTGGGGGAGGTTTGGGGCCGCCCTCCTCGCAGCTGAGTTGTGTCAAAGGAGTTCGCTGGCAGGAGGAATTCCGCTAATTGCCTGCCCTGTCCAGGGGGAGGCACTAGATGCTACCTGCATTTCCAACACAACCCCCGCCTTTCCACGGCAGTCCGCACAGGCATACACTCGGGGAAGACACGCGAAGGGCTCCTAGGAGATCCCGGGTGCTGCAGACAGAAGACGGAACCTCCCCACACTCAGAATTCCGGAACAAGGCTGACTGTGTGGGGGAGGAATGGGGCAGCCGTCCACGAGGCTGACTGGTGTCACAGGTGTTCCCTGGCAGGGAGAAGTCCGCTAATTACCTCCTATGACCAGGGGGAGGCAGTAGATGCTACCTGCATTTCCAGCCCAACCCCCGCATTTCCCCGGCAGTCCGCACAGGCAGACACTCGGGGAAGACACGCGAAGGGCTCCTAGGAGATCCCGGGTGCTGCAGACAGAAGACGGAACCTCCCCACACTCAGAATCCCGGAACACGTCTGACAGTGTGGGGGAGGTTTGGGGCCGCCGTCCACGCAGCTGACTGGTGTCACAGGTGTTCCCTGGCAGGGGGAAGTCCGCTAATTGCCTACCCTGTCCAGGGGGAGGCAATAGATTCTACCTGCATTTCCAGCCTAACCCCCACCTTTCCCTGGCAGCCCGCAATGGGAGACACTCGGGGAAGACACGCGGATGGCTCCTAGGGAATCCAAGGTCCTGCAGACAGAAGACGGAACCTCCACACACTCACAATTCCGGAACAAGCCTGACTGTGTGGGGGAGGTTTGGGTCCGCCCTCCTCGCAGCTGAGTTGTGTCAAAGGAATTCCCTGGCAGGAGGAAGTCCGCTAATTGCCTACCCTGTCCAGGGGGAGGCACTAGATGCTACCTGCATTTCCAGCCCAACCCCCGCATTTCCCCGGCAGTCCGCACAGGCAGACACTCGGGGAAGACACGCGAAGGGCGCCTAGGAGATCCCGGGTGCTGCAGACAGAAGACGGAACCTCCCCACACTCAGAATTCCGGAACACTGCTGACTGTGTGGTGGAGGTTTGGGGCCGCCGTCCACGCAGCTGACTGGTGTCACAGGTGTTACCTGGCAGGGAATACCGCTAATTAATACCCTGTTCAGGGAGAGGCACTAGATGCTACCTGCATTTCCAAACCAACCCCCGCCTTTCCCCGGCAGCCCGCAATTGGAGACACTCGGGGAAGACACCCGGATGGCTCCTAGGAAATCCAAGGTCCTGCAGACAGAAGACGGAACCTCCCCACACTCAGAATTCCGGAACACGGCTGACTGTGTGGGGGAGGTTTGGGGCCGCCTTCCACGCAGCTGACTGGTGTCACAGGTGTTCCCTTGCAGGGGGAAGCCCGCTAATTGCCTACCCTGTCCAGGGGGAGGCAATAGATTCTACCAACATTTCCAGCCCAACCCCCGCCTTTCCCCGGCAGCCCTCAATGGGAGAAACTCGGGGAAGACACGCGAATGGCTCCTAGGAAATCCAAGTTCCTGCAGACAGAAGACGGAACCTCCCCACACTCACAATTCCGGAACAAGCCTGACAGTGTGCGGGAGGTTTGGGGCCGCCCTCCTCGCAGCTGAGTTGTGTCAAAGGAGTTCGCATGAAGGAGGAATTCCGCTAAATGCCTGCCCTGTCCAGGGGGAGGCACTAGATGCTACCTGCATTTCCAACACAACCCCCGCCTTTCCACGGCAGTCCGCACAGGCATACACTCGGGGAAGACACGCGAAGGGCTCCTAGGAGATCCCGGGTGCTGCAGACAGAAGACGGAACCTCCCCACACTCAGAATTCCGGAACAAGGCTGACTGTGTGGGGGAGGAATGGGGCCGCCGTCCACGAGGCTGACTGGTGTCACAGGTGTTCCCTGGCAGGGGGAAGTCCGCTAATTACCTCCTATGACCAGGGGGAGGCACTAGATGCTATCTGCATTTCCAGCCCAACCCCCGCCTTTCCCCGGCTGCCCGCACTGGGAGACAATCGCGGAAGACACGCGAATGGCTCCTAGGGGATCCAAGGTTCTGAGGACTGAAGACGGAACCTCCCCAAACTCACAATTCCGGAACACGGCTGACAGTGTGGGGGAGGTATGGGGCCGCCGTCCACGCAGCTGACTGGTGTCACAGGTGTTCCCTGGCAGGGGGAATTCCGCTAATTACCTCCCAAATCCAGGGGGATGCACTAGATGCTACCTGCATTTCCAGCACAACCCCCACCTTTCCCCGGCAGCCCGCAATGGGAGACACTCGGGGAATACACGCGGATGGCTCCTATGAAATCCAAGGTCCTGCAGACAGAAGACGAATCCTCCCCACACTCACAATTCCGGAACAAGCCTGACTGTGTGGGGGAGGTTTGGGGCCGCCCTCCACGAAGCTGAGTGGTTTCAAAGGTGTTCCCTGGCATGGGGAATCCGCTAAATGCCTACCCTGTCCAGAGGGAGGCACTAGATGCTACCTGCATTTCCAGCCCAACCCCCGCCTTTCCCCGGCAGCCCGCAATGGGAGACACTCGGGGAAGACACGCGAAGTGCTCCTTGGAGATCCCGGGTTCTGCAGACCGAATACGGAACCTCCCCACACTCAGAATTCCGGAACAGGGCTGACTGTGTGGGGGAGGAATGGGGCCCCCGTCCACGAGGCTGACTGGTGTCACTGGTGTTCCCTGGCAGGGGGAAGTCCGCTAATTACCTCCTATGACCAGGGGGAGGCACTAGATGCTATCTGCATTTCCAGAACAACCCCGTCTTTCCCCAGCAGCCCGCACTGGGAGACAATCTGGGAAGACACGCGAATGGTTCCTAGGGGATCCAAGGTTCTGAGGACTGAAGACGGAACCTCCCCACACTCAGAATTCCGGAACAAGCCTGACTGTGTGGGGGAGGTTTGCGTCCGCCCTCCTCGCAGCTGAGTTGTGTCAAAGGAGTTCCCTGGCAGGAGGAAGTCCGCTAATTGCCTACCCTGTCCAGGGGGAGGCACTAGATGCTACCTGCATTTCCAGCCCAACCCCCGCCTTTCCCCGGCAGTCTGCACAGGCATACACTCGGGGAAGACACGCGAAGGGCTCCTAGGAGATCCCGGGTGCTGCAGACAGAAGACGGAACCTCCCCACACTCAGAATTCCGGAACAAGGCTGACTGTGTGGGGGAGGAATGGGGCAGCCGTCCACGAGGCTGACTGGTGTCACAGGTGTTCCCTGGCAGGGGGAAGTCCGCTAATTTCCTCCTATGACCAGGGGGAGGCACTAGATGCTATCTGCATTTCCAGCCCAACCCCCGCCTTTCCCCGGCAGTCCGCACAGGCAGACACTCGGGGAAGACACGCGAAGGGATCCTAGGAGATCCCGGGTGCTGCAGACAGAAGACGGAACCTCCCCACACTCAGAATCCCGGAACACGGCTGACTGTGTGGGGGAGGTATGGGGCCGCCGTCCACGCAGCTGACTGGTGTCACATGTGTTCCCTGGCAGGGGGAATTCCGCTAATTACCTCCCAACTCCAGGGGGATGCACTAGATGCTATCTGCATTTCCAGCCCAACCCCCGCCTTTCCCCGGCAGCCCGCACTGTGAGACAATCGGGGAAGACACGCGAATGGCTCCTAGGGGATCCAAGGTTCTGAGAACTGAAGACGGAACCTCCCCACACTCACAATTCCGGAACAAGCCTGACTGTGTGGGGGAGGTTTGGGTCCGCCCTCCTCGCAGCTGAGTTGTGTCAAAGGAGTTCCCTGGCAGGAGGAATTCCGCTAATTGCCTGCCCTGTCCAGGGGGAGGCACTAGATGCTACCTGCATTTCCAGCCCAACCCCCGCCTTTCCCCGGCAGCCCTCAATGGGAGACACTCGGGGAAGACACGCGAATGGCTCCTAGGAAATCCAAGGTCCTGCAGACAGAAGACGGAACCTCCCCACACTCACAATTCCGGAACAAGCCTGACAGTGTGCGGGAGGTTTGGGTCCGCCCTCCTCGCAGCTGAGTGGTGTCAAAGGAGTCCTTGGTAGGGGGAATTCCGCTAATTCCCTACCCTGTCCAGGGGGAGGCAATAGATTCTACCAGCATTTCCAGCCCAACCCCCGCCTTTCCCCGGAAGTCCGCACATTCAGACACTCGGGGAAGACACGCGGATGGCTCCTAGGAAATCCAAGGTCCTGCAGACAGAAGACGGAACCTCCCCACACTCACAATTCCGGAACAAGCCTGACAGTGTGCGGGAGGTTTGGGTCCGCCCTCCTCGCAGCTGAGTGGTGTCAAAGGAGTTCCCTGGCAGGGGGAATTCCGCTAATTCCCTACCCTGTCCAGGGAGAGGCACTAGATGCTACCTGCATTTCCAGCCAAACCCCCGCCTTTCCCCGGCAGTCCGCACAGGCAGACACTCGGGGAAGACACGCGAAGGGCTCCTAGGAGATCCCGGGTGCTGCAGATAGAAGACGGAACCTCCCCACACTCACAATTCCGGAACAAGCCTGACAGTGTGCGGGAGGTTTGGGTCCGCCCTCCTCGCAGCTGAGTGGTGTCAAAGGAGTTCCCTGGCAGGGGGAATTCCGCTAATTCCCTACCCTGTCCAGGGAGAGGCACTAGATGCTACCTGCATTTCCAGCCAAACCCCCGCCTTTCCCCGGCAGTCCGCACAGGCAGACACTCGGGGAAGACACGCGAAGGGCTCCTAGGAGATCCCGGGTGCTGCAGATAGAAGACGGATCCTCCCCACACTCACAATTCCGGAACAAGCCTGACAGTGTGCGGGAGGTTTGGGTCCGCCCTCCTCGAAGCTGAGTGGTGTCAAAGGAGTTCCCTGGCAGGGGGAATTCCGCTAATTCCCTACCCTGTCCAGGGAGAGGCACTAGATGCTACCTGCATTTCCAAACCAACCCCCGCCTTTCCCCGGCAGCCCGCAATTGGAGACACTCGGGGAAGACACCCGGATGGCTCCTATGAAATCCAAGGTCCTGCAGACAGAAGACGGAACCTCCCCACACTCACAATTCCGGAACATGCGTGACTGTGTGGGGGAGGTTTGGGGCCGCCCTCCTCGCAGCTGAGTTGTGTCAAAGGAGTTCGCTGGCAGGAGGAATTCCGCTAATTGCCTGCCCTGTCCAGGGGGAGGCACTAGATGCTACCTGCATTTCCAGCCCAACCCCCGCCTTTCCCCGGCAGCCCTCAATGGGAGACACTCGGGGAAGACACGCGAATGGCTCCTAGGAAATCCAAGGTCCTGCAGACAGAAGACGGAACCTCCCCACACTCACAATTCCGGAACAAGCCTGACAGTGTGCGGGAGGTTTGGGTCCGCCCTCCTCGCAGCTGAGTGGTGTCAAAGGAGTTCCCTGGCAGGGGGAATTCCGCTAATTCCCTACCCTGTCCAGGGAGAGGCACTAGATGCTACCTGCATTTCCAGCCCAACCCCCGCCTTTCCCCGGCAGCCCGCAATGGGAGACACTCGGGGAAGACACGCGAAGGGCTCCTAGGAGATCCCGGGTTCTGCAGACCGAATACGGAACCTCCCCACACTCACAATTCCGGAACACGGCTGACTGTGTGGGGGAGGAATGGGGCCGCCGTCCACGAGGCTGACTGGTGTCACAGGTGTTCCCTGGCAGGGGGAAGTCCGCTAATTACCTAATATGACCAGGGGGAGGCAATAGATTCTACCTGCATTTCCAGCCAAACCCCCACATTTCCCCGGCAGCCCGCAATGGGAGACACTCTGGGAAGACACGCGGATGGCTCCTAGGAAATCCAAGGTCCTGCAGACAGAAGACGGAACCTCCACACACTCACAATTCCGGAACAAGCCTGACATAGTGCGGGAGGTTTGGGTCCGCCCTCCTTGCAGCTGAGTGGTGTCACAGGTGTTCCCTGGCAGGGGGAATTCCGCTAATTGCCTATCCTGTCCAGGGGGAGGCAATAGATTCTACCTGCATTTGCAGCCCAACCCCCACTTTCCCCGGCAGCCCTCAATGGGAGACACTCGGGGAAGACACGCGAATGTCTCCTAGGAAATCTAAGGTCCTGCAGACAGAAGACGGAACCTCCCCACACTCAGAATTCCGGAACACGGCTGACTGTGTGGGGGAGGTTTGGGGCCGCCGTCCACGCAGCTGACTGGTGTCACAGGTGTTACCTGGCAGGGAATACCGCTAATTAATACCCTGTTCAGGGAGAGGCACTAGATGCTACCTGCATTTCCAGCCCAAACCCCGCATTTCCCCGGCAGTCCGCACAGGCAAACACTCGGGGAAGACACGCGAAGGGCTCCTAGGAGATCCCGGGCGCTGCAGACAGAAGACGGAACCTCCCCACACTCAGAAATCCGGAACACGGCTGACTGTGTGGGGGAGGTTTGGGGCCGCCTTCCACGCAGCTGACTGGTGTCACAGGTGTTCCCTTGCAGGGGGAAGCCCGCTAATTGCCTACCCTGTCCAGGGGGAGGCAATAGATTCTACCAGCATTTCCAGCCCAACCCCCGCCTTTCCCCGGCAGCCCTCAATGGGAGAAACTTGGGGAAGACACGCGAATGGCTCCTAGGAAATCCAAGGTCCTGCAGACAGAAGACGGAACCTCCCCACACTCACAATTCCGGAACAAGCCTGACAGTGTGCGGGAGGTTTGGGTCGGCCCTCCTCGCAGCTGAGTGGTGTCAAAGGAGTCCCTGGCAGGGGGAATTCCGCTAATTCCCTACCCTATCCAGGGGGAGGCACTAGATGCTACCTGCATTTCCAGCCCAACCCCCGCCTTTCCCCGGCAGTCCGCAAAGGCAGACACTCGGAGAAGACACGCGAAGGGCTCCTAGGAGATCCCGGGTGCTGCAGACAGAAGACGGAACCTCCCCACACTCAGAATCCCGGAACACGGCTGACTGTGTGGGGGAGGTTTGGGGCCGCCGTCCACGCAGCTGACTGATGTTACAGGTGTTCCCTGGCAGGGGGAAGTCCGCTAATTGCGTACCCTGTCCAGGGGGAGGCACTAGATGCGACGTGCATTTCCAGCTCAACCCCCGCATTTCCCCGGCAGCCCGCAATGGGATACACTCGGGGAAGACACGCGAAGGGCTCCTAGGAGATCCCGTGTTCTGCAGACCGAATACGGAACCTACCCACACTCAGAATTCCGGAACACGGCTGACTGTGTGGGGGAGGTTTGGGGCCGCCGTCCACGCAGCTGACTGGTGTCACAAGAGTTACCTGGCAGGGAATACCGCTAATTAATATCCTGTTCAGGGAGAGGCACTAGATGCTACCTGCATTTCCAAACCAACCCCCGCATTTCCCCGGCAGCCCGCAATTGGAGACACTCAGGGAAGACACCCGGATGGCTCCTATGTTATCCAAGGTCCTGCAGACAGAAGACGGAACCTCCCTACACTCACAATTCCGGAACAAGCGTGACTGTGTGGGGGAGGTTTGGGGCCGCCCTCCTCGCAGCTGAGTTGTGTCAAAGGAGTTCGCTGGCAGGAGGAATTCCGCTAATTGCCTGCCCTTTCCAGGGGGTGGCACTAGATGCTACCTGCATTTCCAACACAACCCCCGCCTTTCCACGGCAGTCCGCACAGGCATACACTCGGGGAAGACACGCGAAGGGCTCCTAGGAGTTCCCGGGTGCTGCAGACAGAAGACGGAACCTCCCCACACTCAGAATTCCGGAACAAGTCTGACTGTGTGGGGGAGGAATGGGGCAGCCGTCCACGAGGCTGACTGGTGTCACATGTGTTCCCTGGCAGGGGGAAGTCCGCTAATTACCTCCTATGACCAGGGGGAGGCAGTAGATGCTACCTGCATTTCCAGCCCAACCCCTGCCTTTCCCCGGAAGTCCGCACAGGCAGACACTCGGGGAAGACACGCGAAGGGCTCCTAGGAGATCCCGGGTGCTGCAGACAGAAGACGGAACCTCCCCACACTCAGAATCCCGGAACACGGCTGACTGTGTGGGGGAGGTTTGGGGACGCCGTCCACGTAGCTGACTGGTGTCACAGGTGTTCCCTGGCAGGGGGAAGTCCGCTAATTGCCTACCCTGTCCAGGGGGAGGAAATAGATTCTACCTGCATTTCCAGCCCAACCCCCAACTTTCCCTGGCAGCCCGCACAGGCAGACACTCGGGGAAGACACGCGGATGGCTCCTAGGAAATCCAAGGTCCTGCAGACAGAAGACGGAACCTCCCCACACTCACAATTCCGGAACAAGCCTGACAGTGTGCGGGAGGTTTGGGTCCGCCCTCCTCGCAGCTGAGTGGTGTCAAAGGAGTTCCCTGGCAGGGGGAATTCCGCTAATTCCCTACCCTGTCCAGGGGGAGGCACTAGATGCTACCTGCATTTCCAGCCCAACCCCCGCATTTCCCCGGCAGCCCGCAATGGGAGACACTCGGGGAAGACACGCGAAGGGCTCCTAGGAGATCCCGGGTTCTGCAGACCGAATACGGAACCTCCCCACACTCAGAATTCCGGAACACGGCTGACTGTGTGGGGGAGGAATGGGGCCGCCGTCCACGAGGCTGACTGGTGTCACAGGTGTTCCCTGGCAGGGGGAAGTCCGCTAATTACCTCCTATGACCAGGGGGAGGCACTAGATGCTATCTGCATTTCCAGCCCAACCCCCACCTTTCCCCGGCAGCCCGCACTGGGAGACAATCGGGGAAGACACGCGAATGGCTCCTAGGGGATCCAAGGTTCTGCAGACAGAAGACGGAACCTCCCCACACTCACAATTCCGGAACAAGCCTGACTGTGTGGGGGAGGTTTGGGTCCGCCCTCCTCGCAGCTGAGTTGTGTCAAAGGATTTCCCTGGCAGGAGGAATTCCGCTAATTGCCTACCCTAACCAGGGGGAGGCACTAGATGCTACCTGCATTTCCAGCCCAACCCCCGCCTTTCCCCGGCAGCCCGCAATGGGAGACACTCGGGGAAGACACGCGAAGGGCTCCTAGGAGATCCCGTGTTCTGCAGACCGAATACGGAACCTCCCCACACTCAGAATTCCGGAACAGGGCTGACTGTGTGGGGGAGGAATGGGGCCGACCACCATGAGGGTGACTGGTGTCACAGGTGTTCCCTGGCAGGGGGAAGTCCGCTAATTACCTCCTATGACCAGGGGGAGGCACTAGATGCTATCTGCATTTCCAGCCCAACCCCCGCCTTTCCCCGGCAGCCCGCACTGGGAGACAATCGGGGAAGACACGCGAATGGCTCCTAGGGGATCCAAGGTTCTGCAGACAGAAGACGGAACCTCCCCACACTCACAATTCCGGAACAAGCCTGACTGTGTGGGGGAGGTTTGGGTCCGCCCTCCTCGCAGCTGAGTTGTGTCAAAGGATTTCCCTGGCAGGAGGAAGTCCGCTAATTGCCTACCCTGTCCAGGGGGAGGCACTAGATGCTAACTGCATTTCCAGCCCAACCCCCGCCTTTCCCCGGCAGTCCGCACAGGCAGAAACTCGGGGAAGACACGCGAAGGGCTCCTAGGAGATCCCGGGTTCTGCAGACCGAATACGGAAACTCCCCACACTCAGAATTCCGGAACACGGCTGACAGTGTGGGGGAGGTATGGGGCCGCCGTCCACGCAGCTGACTGGAGTCACAGGTGTTCCCTGGCAGGGGGAATTCCGCTAATTACCTCCCAACTCCAGGGGGATGCACTAGATGCTACCTGCATTTCCAGCCCAACCCCTGCCTTTCCCCGGCAGTCCGCACAGGCAGACACTCGGGGAAGACACGCGAAGGGCTCCTAGGAGATCCCGGGTGCTGCAGAGAGAAGACGGAACCTCCCCACACTCAGAATCCCGGAACACGGTTGACTGTGTTGGGGAGGTTTGTGGCCGCCGTCCACGCAGCTGACTGGTGTCACAGGTGTTCCCTGGCAGGGGGAAGTCCGCTAATTGCCTACCCTGTCCAGGGGGAGGCAATAGATTCTACCTGCATTTCCAGCCCATCCCCCACCTTTCCCTGGCAGCCCGCAATGGGAGACACTCGGGGAAGACACGCGGATGGCTCCTAGGAAATCCAAGGTCCTGCAGACAGAAGACGGAACCTCCACACACTCACAATTCCGGAACAAGCCTGACTGTGTGGGGGAGGTTTGGGTCCGCCCTCCTCGCAGCTGAGTTGTGTCAAAGGTGTTCCCTGGCAGGAGGAATTCCGCTAATTGCCTACCCTGTCCAGGGGGAGGCACTAGATGCTACCTGCATTTCCAGCCCAACCCCCGCATTTCCCCGGCAGTCCGCACAGGCAGACACTCGGGGAAGAAACGCGAAGGGCGCCTAGGAGATCCCGGGTGCTGCAGACAGAAGACGGAACCTCCCCACACTCAGAATTCCGGAACACGGCTGACTGTGTGGGGGAGGTTTGGGGCCGCCGTCCACGCAGCTGACTGGTGTCACAGGTGTTACCTGGCAGGGAATACCGCTAATTAATACCCTGTTCAGGGAGAGGCACTAGATGCTACCTGCATTTCCAAAACAACCCCCGCCTTTCCCCGGCAGCCCGCAATTGGAGACACTCGGGGAAGACACCCGGATGGCTCCTAGGAAATCCAAGGTCCTGCAGACAGAAGACGGAACCTCCCCACACTCAGAATTCCGGAACACGGTTGACTGTGTGGGGGAGGTTTGGGGCCGCCGTCCACGCAGCTGACTGGTGTCACAGGTGTTACCTGGCAGGGAATACCGCTAATTAATACCCTGTTCAGGGAGAGGCACTAGATGCTACCTGCATTTCCAGCCCAACCCCCGCCTTTCCCCGGCAGTCCGCACAGACAGACACTCGGGGAAGACACGCGAAGGGCTCCTAGGAGATCCCGGGTGCTGCAGACAGAAGACGGAACCTCCCCACACTCAGAATTCCGGAACACGGCTGACTGTGTGGGGGAGGTTTGGGGCCGCCTTCCACGCAGCTGACTTGTGTCACAGGTGTTCCCTTGCAGGGGGAATCCCGCTAATTGCCTACCCTGTCCAGGGGGAGGCAATAGATGCTACCTGCATTTCCAGCCCAACCCCCGCCTTTCCCCGGAAGTCCGCACAGGCAGACACTCGGGGAAGACACGCGGATGGCTCCTAGGAAATCCAAGGTCCTGCAGACAGAAGATGGAACCTCCCCACACTCACAATTCCGGAACAAGCCTGACAGTGCGCGGGAGGTTTGGGTCCGCCCTCCTCGCAGCTGAGTGGTGTCAAAGGAGTTCCCTGGCAGGGGGAATTCCGCTAATTCCCTACCCTGTCCAGGGGGAGGCACTAGATGCTACCTGCATTTCCAGCCCAACCCCCGTCTTTCCCCGGCAGCCCGCAATGGGAGACACTCGGGGAAGACACGCGAAGGGCTCCTAGGAGATCCCGGGTTCTGCAGACCGAAGACGGAACCTCCCCACACTCAGAATTCCGGAACATGGCTGACTGTGTGGGGGAGGAATGGGGCCGCCGTCCACGAGGCTGACTGTTGTCACAGGTGTTCCCTGGCAGGGGGAAGTCCGCTAATTACCTCCTATGACCAGGGGGAGGCACTAGATGCTATCTGCATTTCCAGCCCAACCCCCGCCTTTCCCCGCCAGCCCGCACTGGGAGACAATCGGGGAAGACACGCGAATGGCTCCTAGGGGATCCAAGGTTCTGAGGACTGAAGACGGAACCTCCCCACACTCACAATTCCGGAACAAGCCTGACTGTGTGGGGGAGGTTTGGGTCCGCCCTCCTCGCAGCTGAGTTGTGTCAAAGGAGTTCCCTGGCAGGAGGAAGGCCACTAATTGCCTACCATGTCCAGGGGGAGGCACTAGATGCTACCTGCATTTCCAGCCCAACCCCCGCCTTTCCCCGGCAGTCCGCACAGGCAGACACTCGGGGAAGACACGCGAAGGGCTCCTAGGAGATCCCGGGTGCTGCAGACAGAAGACGGAACCTCCCCACACTCACAATTCCGGAACAAGCCTGACAGTGTGCGGGAGGTTTGGGTCCGCCCTCCTCGAAGCTGAGTGGTGTCAAAGGAGTTCCCTGGCAGGGGGAATTCCACTAATTCCCTACCCTGTCCAGGGAGAGGCACTAGATGCTACCTGAATTTCCAAACCAACCCCCGCCTTTCCCCGGCAGCCCGCAATGGGAGACACTCGGGGAAGACACGCGAAGGGCTCCTAGGAGATCCCGTGTTCTTCAGACCGAATACGGAACCTCCCCACACTCAGAATTCCGGAACAGGGCTGACTGTGTGGGGGAGGAATGGGGCCGACGACCATGAGTGTGACTGGTGTCACAGGTGTTCCCTGGCAGGGGGAAGTCCGCTAATTAACTCCTATGACCTGGGGGAGGCACTAGATGCTATCTGCATTTCCAGCCCAACCCCCGCCTTTCCCCGGCAGCCCGCACTGGGAGACAATCGGGGAAGACACGCGAATGGCTCCTAGGGGATCCAAGGTTCTGCAGACAGAAGACGGAACCTCCCCACACTCACAATTCCGGAACAAGCCTGACTGTGTGGGGGAGGTTTGGGTCCGCCCTCCTCGCAGCTGAGTTGTGTCAAAGGAGTTCCCTGGCAGGAGGAAGTCCGCTAATTGCCTGCCCTGTCCAGGGGGAGGCACTAGATGCTACCTGCATTTCCAGCCCAACCCCCGCATTTCCCCGGCATTCCGCACAGGCAGACACTCGGGGAAGACACGCGAAGGGCGCCTAGGAGATCCCGGGTGCTGCAGACAGAAGATGGAACCTCCCCACACTCAGAATTCCGGAACAGGGCTGACTGTGTGGGGGAGGTTTGGGGCCGCCGTCCACGCAGCTGACTGGTGTCACAGGTGTTACCTGGCAGGGAATACCGCTAATTAATACCCTGTTCAGGGACAGGCACTAGATGCTACCTGCATTTCCAGCCCAACCCCCGCCTTTCCCCGGCAGTCCGCAAAGGCAGACACTCGGAGAAGACACGCGAAGGGCTCCTAGGAGATCCCGGGTGCTGCAGACAGAAGACGGAACCTCCCCACACTCAGAATCCCGGAACACGGCTGACTGTGTGGGGGAGGTTTGGGGCCGCCGTCCACGCAGCTGACTGATGTTACAGGTGTTCCCTGGCAGGGGGAAGTCCGCTAATTGCGTACCCTGTCCAGGGGGAGGCACTAGATGCGACGTGCATTTCCAGCTCAACCCCCGCATTTCCCCGGCAGCCCGCAATGGGATACACTCGGGGAAGACACGCGAAGGGCTCCTAGGAGATCCCGTGTTCTGCAGACCGAATACGGAACCTACCCACACTCAGAATTCCGGAACACGGCTGACTGTGTGGGGGAGGTTTGGGGCCGCCGTCCACGCAGCTGACTGGTGTCACAAGAGTTACCTGGCAGGGAATACCGCTAATTAATATCCTGTTCAGGGAGAGGCACTAGATGCTACCTGCATTTCCAAACCAACCCCCGCATTTCCCCGGCAGCCCGCAATTGGAGACACTCAGGGAAGACACCCGGATGGCTCCTATGTTATCCAAGGTCCTGCAGACAGAAGACGGAACCTCCCTACACTCACAATTCCGGAACAAGCGTGACTGTGTGGGGGAGGTTTGGGGCCGCCCTCCTCGCAGCTGAGTTGTGTCAAAGGAGTTCGCTGGCAGGAGGAATTCCGCTAATTGCCTGCCCTTTCCAGGGGGTGGCACTAGATGCTACCTGCATTTCCAACACAACCCCCGCCTTTCCACGGCAGTCCGCACAGGCATACACTCGGGGAAGACACGCGAAGGGCTCCTAGGAGTTCCCGGGTGCTGCAGACAGAAGACGGAACCTCCCCACACTCAGAATTCCGGAACAAGTCTGACTGTGTGGGGGAGGAATGGGGCAGCCGTCCACGAGGCTGACTGGTGTCACATGTGTTCCCTGGCAGGGGGAAGTCCGCTAATTACCTCCTATGACCAGGGGGAGGCAGTAGATGCTACCTGCATTTCCAGCCCAACCCCTGCCTTTCCCCGGAAGTCCGCACAGGCAGACACTCGGGGAAGACACGCGAAGGGCTCCTAGGAGATCCCGGGTGCTGCAGACAGAAGACGGAACCTCCCCACACTCAGAATCCCGGAACACGGCTGACTGTGTGGGGGAGGTTTGGGGACGCCGTCCACGTAGCTGACTGGTGTCACAGGTGTTCCCTGGCAGGGGGAAGTCCGCTAATTGCCTACCCTGTCCAGGGGGAGGAAATAGATTCTACCTGCATTTCCAGCCCAACCCCCAACTTTCCCTGGCAGCCCGCACAGGCAGACACTCGGGGAAGACACGCGGATGGCTCCTAGGAAATCCAAGGTCCTGCAGACAGAAGACGGAACCTCCCCACACTCACAATTCCGGAACAAGCCTGACAGTGTGCGGGAGGTTTGGGTCCGCCCTCCTCGCAGCTGAGTGGTGTCAAAGGAGTTCCCTGGCAGGGGGAATTCCGCTAATTCCCTACCCTGTCCAGGGGGAGGCACTAGATGCTACCTGCATTTCCAGCCCAACCCCCGCATTTCCCCGGCAGCCCGCAATGGGAGACACTCGGGGAAGACACGCGAAGGGCTCCTAGGAGATCCCGGGTTCTGCAGACCGAATACGGAACCTCCCCACACTCAGAATTCCGGAACACGGCTGACTGTGTGGGGGAGGAATGGGGCCGCCGTCCACGAGGCTGACTGGTGTCACAGGTGTTCCCTGGCAGGGGGAAGTCCGCTAATTACCTCCTATGACCAGGGGGAGGCACTAGATGCTATCTGCATTTCCAGCCCAACCCCCACCTTTCCCCGGCAGCCCGCACTGGGAGACAATCGGGGAAGACACGCGAATGGCTCCTAGGGGATCCAAGGTTCTGCAGACAGAAGACGGAACCTCCCCACACTCACAATTCCGGAACAAGCCTGACTGTGTGGGGGAGGTTTGGGTCCGCCCTCCTCGCAGCTGAGTTGTGTCAAAGGATTTCCCTGGCAGGAGGAATTCCGCTAATTGCCTACCCTAACCAGGGGGAGGCACTAGATGCTACCTGCATTTCCAGCCCAACCCCCGCCTTTCCCCGGCAGCCCGCAATGGGAGACACTCGGGGAAGACACGCGAAGGGCTCCTAGGAGATCCCGTGTTCTGCAGACCGAATACGGAACCTCCCCACACTCAGAATTCCGGAACAGGGCTGACTGTGTGGGGGAGGAATGGGGCCGACCACCATGAGGGTGACTGGTGTCACAGGTGTTCCCTGGCAGGGGGAAGTCCGCTAATTACCTCCTATGACCAGGGGGAGGCACTAGATGCTATCTGCATTTCCAGCCCAACCCCCGCCTTTCCCCGGCAGCCCGCACTGGGAGACAATCGGGGAAGACACGCGAATGGCTCCTAGGGGATCCAAGGTTCTGCAGACAGAAGACGGAACCTCCCCACACTCACAATTCCGGAACAAGCCTGACTGTGTGGGGGAGGTTTGGGTCCGCCCTCCTCGCAGCTGAGTTGTGTCAAAGGATTTCCCTGGCAGGAGGAAGTCCGCTAATTGCCTACCCTGTCCAGGGGGAGGCACTAGATGCTAACTGCATTTCCAGCCCAACCCCCGCCTTTCCCCGGCAGTCCGCACAGGCAGAAACTCGGGGAAGACACGCGAAGGGCTCCTAGGAGATCCCGGGTTCTGCAGACCGAATACGGAAACTCCCCACACTCAGAATTCCGGAACACGGCTGACAGTGTGGGGGAGGTATGGGGCCGCCGTCCACGCAGCTGACTGGAGTCACAGGTGTTCCCTGGCAGGGGGAATTCCGCTAATTACCTCCCAACTCCAGGGGGATGCACTAGATGCTACCTGCATTTCCAGCCCAACCCCTGCCTTTCCCCGGCAGTCCGCACAGGCAGACACTCGGGGAAGACACGCGAAGGGCTCCTAGGAGATCCCGGGTGCTGCAGAGAGAAGACGGAACCTCCCCACACTCAGAATCCCGGAACACGGTTGACTGTGTTGGGGAGGTTTGTGGCCGCCGTCCACGCAGCTGACTGGTGTCACAGGTGTTCCCTGGCAGGGGGAAGTCCGCTAATTGCCTACCCTGTCCAGGGGGAGGCAATAGATTCTACCTGCATTTCCAGCCCATCCCCCACCTTTCCCTGGCAGCCCGCAATGGGAGACACTCGGGGAAGACACGCGGATGGCTCCTAGGAAATCCAAGGTCCTGCAGACAGAAGACGGAACCTCCACACACTCACAATTCCGGAACAAGCCTGACTGTGTGGGGGAGGTTTGGGTCCGCCCTCCTCGCAGCTGAGTTGTGTCAAAGGTGTTCCCTGGCAGGAGGAATTCCGCTAATTGCCTACCCTGTCCAGGGGGAGGCACTAGATGCTACCTGCATTTCCAGCCCAACCCCCGCATTTCCCCGGCAGTCCGCACAGGCAGACACTCGGGGAAGAAACGCGAAGGGCGCCTAGGAGATCCCGGGTGCTGCAGACAGAAGACGGAACCTCCCCACACTCAGAATTCCGGAACACGGCTGACTGTGTGGGGGAGGTTTGGGGCCGCCGTCCACGCAGCTGACTGGTGTCACAGGTGTTACCTGGCAGGGAATACCGCTAATTAATACCCTGTTCAGGGAGAGGCACTAGATGCTACCTGCATTTCCAAAACAACCCCCGCCTTTCCCCGGCAGCCCGCAATTGGAGACACTCGGGGAAGACACCCGGATGGCTCCTAGGAAATCCAAGGTCCTGCAGACAGAAGACGGAACCTCCCCACACTCAGAATTCCGGAACACGGTTGACTGTGTGGGGGAGGTTTGGGGCCGCCGTCCACGCAGCTGACTGGTGTCACAGGTGTTACCTGGCAGGGAATACCGCTAATTAATACCCTGTTCAGGGAGAGGCACTAGATGCTACCTGCATTTCCAGCCCAACCCCCGCCTTTCCCCGGCAGTCCGCACAGACAGACACTCGGGGAAGACACGCGAAGGGCTCCTAGGAGATCCCGGGTGCTGCAGACAGAAGACGGAACCTCCCCACACTCAGAATTCCGGAACACGGCTGACTGTGTGGGGGAGGTTTGGGGCCGCCTTCCACGCAGCTGACTTGTGTCACAGGTGTTCCCTTGCAGGGGGAATCCCGCTAATTGCCTACCCTGTCCAGGGGGAGGCAATAGATGCTACCTGCATTTCCAGCCCAACCCCCGCCTTTCCCCGGAAGTCCGCACAGGCAGACACTCGGGGAAGACACGCGGATGGCTCCTAGGAAATCCAAGGTCCTGCAGACAGAAGATGGAACCTCCCCACACTCACAATTCCGGAACAAGCCTGACAGTGCGCGGGAGGTTTGGGTCCGCCCTCCTCGCAGCTGAGTGGTGTCAAAGGAGTTCCCTGGCAGGGGGAATTCCGCTAATTCCCTACCCTGTCCAGGGGGAGGCACTAGATGCTACCTGCATTTCCAGCCCAACCCCCGTCTTTCCCCGGCAGCCCGCAATGGGAGACACTCGGGGAAGACACGCGAAGGGCTCCTAGGAGATCCCGGGTTCTGCAGACCGAAGACGGAACCTCCCCACACTCAGAATTCCGGAACATGGCTGACTGTGTGGGGGAGGAATGGGGCCGCCGTCCACGAGGCTGACTGTTGTCACAGGTGTTCCCTGGCAGGGGGAAGTCCGCTAATTACCTCCTATGACCAGGGGGAGGCACTAGATGCTATCTGCATTTCCAGCCCAACCCCCGCCTTTCCCCGCCAGCCCGCACTGGGAGACAATCGGGGAAGACACGCGAATGGCTCCTAGGGGATCCAAGGTTCTGAGGACTGAAGACGGAACCTCCCCACACTCACAATTCCGGAACAAGCCTGACTGTGTGGGGGAGGTTTGGGTCCGCCCTCCTCGCAGCTGAGTTGTGTCAAAGGAGTTCCCTGGCAGGAGGAAGGCCACTAATTGCCTACCATGTCCAGGGGGAGGCACTAGATGCTACCTGCATTTCCAGCCCAACCCCCGCCTTTCCCCGGCAGTCCGCACAGGCAGACACTCGGGGAAGACACGCGAAGGGCTCCTAGGAGATCCCGGGTGCTGCAGACAGAAGACGGAACCTCCCCACACTCACAATTCCGGAACAAGCCTGACAGTGTGCGGGAGGTTTGGGTCCGCCCTCCTCGAAGCTGAGTGGTGTCAAAGGAGTTCCCTGGCAGGGGGAATTCCACTAATTCCCTACCCTGTCCAGGGAGAGGCACTAGATGCTACCTGAATTTCCAAACCAACCCCCGCCTTTCCCCGGCAGCCCGCAATGGGAGACACTCGGGGAAGACACGCGAAGGGCTCCTAGGAGATCCCGTGTTCTTCAGACCGAATACGGAACCTCCCCACACTCAGAATTCCGGAACAGGGCTGACTGTGTGGGGGAGGAATGGGGCCGACGACCATGAGTGTGACTGGTGTCACAGGTGTTCCCTGGCAGGGGGAAGTCCGCTAATTAACTCCTATGACCTGGGGGAGGCACTAGATGCTATCTGCATTTCCAGCCCAACCCCCGCCTTTCCCCGGCAGCCCGCACTGGGAGACAATCGGGGAAGACACGCGAATGGCTCCTAGGGGATCCAAGGTTCTGCAGACAGAAGACGGAACCTCCCCACACTCACAATTCCGGAACAAGCCTGACTGTGTGGGGGAGGTTTGGGTCCGCCCTCCTCGCAGCTGAGTTGTGTCAAAGGAGTTCCCTGGCAGGAGGAAGTCCGCTAATTGCCTGCCCTGTCCAGGGGGAGGCACTAGATGCTACCTGCATTTCCAGCCCAACCCCCGCATTTCCCCGGCATTCCGCACAGGCAGACACTCGGGGAAGACACGCGAAGGGCGCCTAGGAGATCCCGGGTGCTGCAGACAGAAGATGGAACCTCCCCACACTCAGAATTCCGGAACAGGGCTGACTGTGTGGGGGAGGTTTGGGGCCGCCGTCCACGCAGCTGACTGGTGTCACAGGTGTTACCTGGCAGGGAATACCGCTAATTAATACCCTGTTCAGGGACAGGCACTAGATGCTACCTGCATTTCCAGCACAACCCCCGCATTTCCCCGGCAGTCCGCACAGGCAGACACTCGGGGAAGACACGCGAAGGGCTCCTAGGAGATCCCTGGTGCTGCAGACAGAAGACGGAACCTCCCCACACTCAGAATTCAAGAACACGGCTGACTGTGTGGGGGAGGTTTGGGGCCGCCTTCCACGCAGCTGACTGGTGTCACAGGTGTTCCCTTGCAGGTGGAAGCCCGCTAATTGCCTACCCTGTCCAGGGGGAGGCAATAGATTCTACCAGCATTTCCAGCCCAACCCCCGCCTTTCCCCGGCAGCTCTCAATGGGAGAAACTCGGGGAAGACACGCGAATGGCTCCTAGGAAATCCAAGGTCCTGCAGACAGAAGACGGAACCTCCCCACACTCACAATTCCGGAACAAGCCTGACAGTGTGCGGGAGGTTTGGGTCCGCCCTCCTCGCAGCTGAGTGATGTCAAAGGAGTCCCTGGCAGGGGGAATTCCGCTAATTCCCTACCCTAACCAGGGGGAGGCACTAGATGCTACCTGCATTTCCAGCCCAACCCCCGCCTTTCCCCGGAAGTCTGCACAGGCAGACACTCGGGGAAGACACGCGGATGGCTCCTAGGAAATCCAAGGTCCTGCAGACAGAAGACGGAACCTCCCCACACTCACAATTCCGGAACAAGCCTGACAGTGTGCGGGAGGTTTCGGTCTGCCTTCATCGCAGCTGAGTGGTGTCAAAGGAGTTCCCTGGCAGGGGGAATTCCGCTAATTCCCTACCCTGTCCATTTGGAGGCACTAGATGCTACCTGTTTTTCCAGCACAACCCCCGGCTTTCCCCGGCAGCCCGCAATGGGAGACACTCGGGGAAGACACGCGAAGTGCTCCTAGGAGATCCCGGGTTCTGCAGACCGAATACGGAACCTCCCCACACTCAGAATTCCGGAACAGGGCTGACTGTGTGGGGGAGGAATGGGGCCGCCGTCCACGAGGCTGACTGTTGTCACAGGTGTTCCCTGGCAGGGGGAAGTCCGCTAATTACCTCCTATGATCAGGGGGAGGCAGTAGATGCTATCTGCATTTCCAGCCCAACCCCCGCCTTTCCCAGGCAGCCCGCACTGGGAGACAATCGGGGAAGACACGCGAATGGCTCCTAGGGGATCCAAGGTTCTGAGGACTGAAGACGGAACCTCCCCACACTCACAATTCCGGAACAAGCCTGACTGTGTGGTGGAGGTTTGGGTCCGCCCTCCTCGCAGCTGAGTTGTGTCAAAGGAGTTCCCTGGCAGGAGGAAGTCCGCTAATTGCCTACCCTGTCCAGGGGGAGGCACTAGATGCTACCTGCATTTCCAGCCCAACCCCCGCCTTTCCCCGGCAGTCCGCACAGGCAGACACTCGGGGAAGACACGCGAATGGCTCCTAGGAGATCCCGGGTGCTGCAGACAGAAGACGGAACCTCCCCACACTCACAATTCCGGAACAAGCCTGACAGTGTGCGGGAGGTTTGGGTCCGCCCTCCTCGAAGCTGAGTGGTGTCAAAGGAGTTCCCTGGCAGGGGGAATTCCGCTAATTCCCTACCCTGTCCAGGGAGAGGCACTAGATGCTACCTGCATTTCCAAACCAACCCCCGCCTTTCCCCGGCAGCCCGCAACTGGAGACACTCGGGGAAGACACCCGGACGGCTCCTATGAAATCCAAGGTCCTGCAGACAGAAGACGGAACCTCCCCACACTCACAATTCCGGAACAAGCGTGACTGTGTGGGGGAGGTTTGGGGCCGCCCTCCTCGCAGCTGAGTTGTGTCAAAGGAGTTCGCTGGCAGGAGGAATTCCGCTAATTGCCTGCCCTGTCCAGGGGGAGGCACTAGATGCTACCTGCATTTCCAACACAACCCCCGCCTTTCCACGGCAGTCCGCACAGGCATACATTCGGGGAAGACACACGAAGGGCTCCTAGGAGATCCTGGGTGCTGCAGACAGAAGACGGAACCTCCCCACACTCAGAATTCCGGAACAAGGCTGACTGTGTGGGGGAGGAATGGGGCCGCCGTCCACGAGGCTGACTGGTGTCACAGGTGTTCCCTGGCAGGGGGAAGTCCGCTAATTACCTCCTATGACCAGGGGGAGGCACTAGATGCCATCTGCATTTCCAGCCCAACCCCCGCCTTTCCCCGGCAGCCCGCACTGGGAGAAAATCGGGGAAGACACGCGAATGGCTCCTAGGGGATCCAAGGTTCTGAGGACTGAAGACGGAACCTCCCCAAACTCACAATTCCGGAACAAGCCTGACTGTGTGGGGGTGGTTTGGGTCCGCCCTCCTCGCAGCTGAGTTGTGTCAAAGGAGTTCCCTGGCAGGAGGAAGTCCGCTAATAGCCTACCCTGTCCAGGGGGAGGCACTAGATGCTAACTGCATTTCCAGCCCAACCCCCACCTTTCCCCGGCAGTCCGCACAGGCAGAAACTCGGGGAAGACACGCGAAGGGCTCCTAGGAGATCCCGGATTCTGCAGACCGAATACGGAACCTCCCCAAACTCAGAATTCCGGAACACAGCTGACAGTGTGGGGGAGGTATGGGGCCGCCGTCCACGCAGCTGACTGGTGTCACAGGTGTTCCCTGGCAGGGGGAATTCCGCTAATTACCTCCCAACTCCAGGGGGATGCACTAGATGCTACCTGCATTTCCAGCCCAACCCCCAACTTTCCCCGGCAGCCCGCAATGTGAGACACTCGGGGAATACACGCGGATGGCTCCTATGTAATCCAAGGTCCTGCAGACAGAAGACGAATCCTCCCCACACTCACAATTCCGGAACAAGCCTGACTGTGTGGGGGAGGTTTGGGGCCGCCCTCCACGAAGCTGAGTGGTGTCAAAGGTGTTCCCTGGCATGGGGAATCCGCTAAATGCCTACCCTGTCCAGGGGGAGGCACTAGATTCTACCTGCATTTCCAGCCCAACCCCAGCCTTTCCCCGGCAGCCCGCAATTGGAGACACTCGGGGAAGACACCCGGATGGCTCCTATGAAATCCAAGGTCCTGCAGACAGAAGACGGAACCTCCCCACACTCACAATTCCGGAAAAAGCGTGACTGTGTGGGGGAGGTTTGGGGCCGACTTCCTCGCAGCTGAGTTGTGTCAAAGGAGTTCGCTGGCAGGAGGAAGTCCGCTAATTGCCTACCCTGTCCAGGGGGAGGCACTAGATGCTAACTGCATTTCCAGCCCAACCCCCGCCTTTCCCCGGCAGTCCGCACAGGCAGAAACTCGGGGAAGACACGCGAAAGGCTCCTAGGAGATCCCGGGTTCTGCAGACCGAATACGGAACCTCCCCAAACTCAGAATTCCGGAAAACGGCTGACAGTGTGGGGGAGGTATGGGGCCGCCGTCCACGCAGCTGACTGGTGTCACAGGTGTTCCCTGGCAGGGGGAATTCCGCTAATTACCTCCCAACTCCAGGGGGATGCACTAGATGCTACCTGCATTTCCAGCCCAACCCCCACCTTTCCCCGTCAGCCCGCAATGGGAGACACTCGGGGAATACACGCGGATGGCTCCTATGAAATCCAAGGTCCTGCATACAGAAGACGAATCCTCCCCACACTCACAAATCCGGAACAAGCCTGACTGTGTGGGGGAGGTTTGGGGCCGCCCTCCACGAAGCTGAGTGGTGTCAAAGGTGTTCCCTGGCATGGGGAATCCGCTAAATGCCTACCCTGTCCAGGGGGAGGCACTAGATGCTACCTGCATTTCCAGCCCAACCCCCGCCTTTCCCCGTCAGCCCGCAATGGGAGACACTCGGGGAAGACACGCGAAGGGCTCCTAGGAGATCCCGGGTTCTGCAGACCGAATACGGAACCTCCCCACACTCAGAATTCCGGAACACGGCTGACTGTGTGGGGGAGGAATGGGGCCGCCTTCCAAGCAGCTGACTGGTGTCACAGGTGTTCCCTGGCAGTGGGAAGTCCGCTAATTACCTCCTATGACCAGGGGGAGGCACTAGATGCTATCTGCATTTCCAGCCCAACCCCCGCCTTTCCCCGGCAGCCCGCACTGGGAGACACTCGGGGAAGACACGCGGATGGCTCCTAGGAATTCCAAGGTCCTGCAGACAGAAGACGGAACCTCCCCACACTCACAATTCCGGAACAAGCCTGACAGTGTGCGGGAGGTTTGGGTCCGCCCTCCTCGCAGCTGAGTGGTGTCAATGGAGTCCCTGGCAGGAGGAATTCCGCTAATTGCCTGCCCTGTCCAGGGGGAGGCACTAGATGCTACCTGCATTTCCAACACAACCCCCGCCTTTCCACGGCAGTCCGCACAGGCATACACTCGGGGAAGACACGCGAAGGGCTCCTAGGAGATCCCGGGTGCTGCAGACAGAAGACGGAACCTCCCCACACTCAGAATTCCGGAACAAGGCTGACTGTGTGGGGGAGGAATGGGGCCGCCGTCCACGAGGCTGACTGGTGTCACAGGTGTTCCCTGGCAGGGGGAAGTCCGCTAATTACCTCCTATGACCAGGGGGACGCACTAGATGCTATCTGCATTTCCAGCCCAACCCCCGCCTTTCCCCGGCAGCCCGCACTGGAAGACAATCTGGGAAGACACGCGAATGGCTCCTAGGGGATCCAAGGTTCTGAGGACTGAAGACGGAACCTCCCCACACTCACAATTCCGGAACAAGCCTGACTGTGTGGGGGAGGTTTGGGTCCGCCCTCCTCGCAGCTGAGTTGTGTCAAAGGAGTTCCCTGGCAGGAGGAAGTCCGCTAATTGCCTACCCTGTCCAGGGGGAGGCACTAGATGCTACCTGCATTTCCAGCCCAACCCCCGCCTTTCCCCGGCAGTCCGCACAGGCAGACACTCGGGGAAGACACGCGAAGGGCTCCTAGGAGATCCCGGGTGCTGCAGACAGAAGACGGAACCTCCCCACACTCACAATTCCGGAACACGGCTGACTGTGTGGGGGAGGTTCGGGGCCGCCGTCCAAGCAGCTGACTGGTGTCACAGGTGTTCCCTTGCAGGGGGAAGCCCGCTAATTGCCTACCCTGTCCAGGGGGAGGCAATAGATTCTACCAGCATTTCCAGCCCAACCCCCGCCTTTCTCCGGCAGCCCTCAATGGGAGAAACTCGGGGAAGACACGCGAATAGCTCCTAGGAAATACAAGGTCCTGCATACAGAAGACGGAACCTCCCCACAGTCACAATTCCGGAACAAGCCTGACAGTGTGCGGGAGGTTTGGGTCCGCCCTCCTCGCAGCTGAGTGGTGTCAAAGGAGTCCCTGGCAGGGGGAATTCCGCTAATTCCCTACCCTGTCCAGGGGGAGGCACTAGATGCTACCTGCATTTCCAGCCCAACCCCCGCCTTTCCCCGGAAGTCCGCACAGGCAGACACTCGGGGAAGACACGCGGATGGCTCCTAGGAAATCCAAGGTCCTGCAGACAGAAGACGGAACCTCCACACACTCACAATTCCGGAACAAGCCTGACGGTGTGGGGGAGGTTTGGGGCCGCCCTCCTCGCAGCTGAGTTGTGTCAAAGGAGTTCCCTGGCAGGAAGAAGTCCGCTAATTGCCTACCCTGTCCAGGGGGAGGCACTAGATGCTACCTGCATTTCCAGCCCAACCCCCGCCTTTCCCCGGCAGCCCGCAATGGGAGACACTCGGGGAAGACAAGCGAAGGGCTCCTAGGAGATCCCGGGTTCTGCAGACCGAATACGGAACCTCCCCACACTCAGAATTCCGGAACACGGCTGACTGTGTGGGGGAGGAATGGGGCCCCCGTCCACGAGGCTGACTGGTGTCACTGGTGTTCCCTGGCAGGGGGAAGTCCGCTAATTACCTCCTATGACCAGGGGGAGGCACTAGATGCTATCTGCATTTCCAGCCCAACCCCCGCCTTTCCCCAGCAGCCCGCACTGGGAGACACTCGGGGAAGACACGCGGATGGCTCCTAGGAAATCCAAGGTCCTGCAGACAGAAGACGGAACCTCCACACACTCACAATTCCGGAACAAGCCTGACTGTGTGGGGGAGGTTTGGGTCCGCCCTCCTCGCAGCTGAGTGGTGTCAAAGGAGTTCCCTGGCAGGGGGAATTCCGCTAATTCCCTACCCTGTCCAGGGGGAGGCACTAGATGCTACCTGCATTTCCAGCCCAACCCCCGCCTTTCCCCGGCAGCCCGCAATGGGAGACACTCGGGGAAGACACGCGAAGGGCTCCTAGGAGATCCCGGGTTCTGCAGACAGAAGACGGAACCTCCACACACTCACAATTCCGGAACAAGCCTGACAGTGTGCGGGAGGTTTGGGTCCGCACTCCTCGCAGCTGAGTGGTGTCAAAGGAGTCCGTGGCAGGTGGAATTCCGCTAATTCCTTACCCTGTCCAGGGGGAGGCACTAGATGCTACCTGCATTTCCAGCCCAACTCCCGCCTTTCCCCGGAAGTCCGCACAGGCAGACACTCGGGGAAGACACGCGGATGGCTCCTAGGAAATCCAAGGTCCTGCAGACAGAAGATGAATCCTCCCCACACTCACAATTCCGGAACAAGCCTGACTGTGTGGGGGAGGTTTGGGGCCGCCCTCCACGAAGCTGAGTTGTGTCAAAGGAGTTCCCTGGCAGGAGGAATTCCGCTAATTGCCTACCCTGTCCAGGGGGAGGCACTAGATGCTACCTGCATTTCCAGCCCAACCCCCGCCTTTCCCCGGCAGTCCGCACAGGCAGACACTCGGGGAAGACACGCGAAGGGCTCCTAGGAGATCCCGGGTGCTGCAGACAGAAGACGGAACCTCCCCACACTCACAATTCCGGAACACGGCTGACTGTGTGGGGGAGGTTCGGGGCCGCCGTCCAAGCAGCTGACTGGTGTCACAGGTGTTCCCTTGCAGGGGGAAGCCCGCTAATTGCCTACCCTGTCCAGGGGGAGGCAATAGATTCTACCAGCATTTCCAGCCCAACCCCCGCCTTTCTCCGGCAGCCCTCAATGGGAGAAACTCGGGGAAGACACGCGAATGGCTCCTAGGAAATACAAGGTCCTGCAGACAGAAGACGGAACCTCCCCACAGTCACAATTCCGGAACAAGCCTGACAGTGTCCGGGAGGTTTGGGTCCGCCCTCCTCGCAGCTGAGTGGTGTCAAAGGAGTCCCTGGCAGGGGGAATTCCGCTAATTCCCTACCCTGTCCAGGGGGAGGCACTAGATGCTTCCTGCATTTCCAGCCCAACCCCCGCCTTTCCCCGGAAGTCCGCACAGGCTGACACTCGGGGAAGACACGCGGATGGCTCCTAGGAAATCCAAGGTCCTGCAGACAGAAGACGGAACTTCCACACACTCACAATTCCGGAACAAGCCTGACAGTGTGCGGGAGGTTTGGGTCCGCCCTCCTCGCAGCTGAGTGGTGTCAAAGGAGTTCCCTGGCAGGGGGAATTCCGCTAATTCCCTACCCTGTCCAGGGGGAGGCACTAGATGCTACCTGCATTTCCAGCCCAACCCCCGCCTTTCCCCGGCAGCCCGCACTGGGAGACTATCGGGGAAGACACGCGAATGGCTCCTAGGGGATCCAAGGTTCTGAGGACTGAAGACGGAACCTCCCCACACTCACAATTCCGGAACAAGCCTGACTGTGTGGGGGAGGTTTGGGTCCGCCCTCCTCGCAGCTGAGTTGTGTCAAAGGAGTTCCCTGGCAGGAGGAAGTCCGCTAATTGCCTACCCTGTCCAGGGGGAGGCACTAGATGCTACCTGCATTTCCAGCCCAACCCCCGCCTTTCCCCGGCAGCCCGCAATGGGAGACACTCGGGGAAGACACGCGAAGGGCTCCTAGGAGATCCCGGGTTCTGCAGACCGAATACGGAACCTCCCCACACTCAGAATTCCGGAACACGGCTGACTGTGTGGGGGATTAATGGGGCCCCCGTCCACGAGGCTGACTGGTGTCACTGGTGTTCCCTGGCAGGGGGAAGTCCGCTAATTACCTCCTATGACCAGGGGGAGGCACTAGATGCTATCTGCATTTCCAGCCGAACCCCCGCCTTTCCCCAGCAGCCCGCACTGGGAGACACTCGGGGAAGACACGCGGATGGCTCCTAGGAAATCCAAGGTCCTGCAGACAGAAGACGGAACCTCCACACACTCACAATTCCGGAACAAGCCTGACTGTGTGGGGGAGGTTTGGGTCCGCCCTCCTCGCAGCTGAGTGGTGTCAAAGGAGTTCCCTGGCAGGGGGAATTCCGCTAATTCCCTACCCTGTCCAGGGGGAGGCACTAGATGCTACCTGCATTTCCAGCCCAACCCCCGCCTTTCCCCGGCAGCCCGCAATGGGAGACACTCGGGGAAGACACGCGAAGGGCTCCTAGGAGATCCCGGGTTCTGCAGACAGAAGACGGAACCTCCACACACTCACAATTCCGGAACAAGCCTGACAGTGTGCGGGAGGTTTGGGTCCGCCCTCCTCGCAGCTGAGTGGTGTCAAAGGAGTCCCTGGCAGGGGGAATTCCGCTAATTCCCTACCCTGTTCCGGGGGGAGGCACTAGATGCTACCTGCATTTCCAGCCCAACTCCCGCCTTTCCCCGGAAGTCCGCACAGGCAGACACTCGGGGAAGACACGCGGATGGCTCCTAGGAAATCCAAGGTCCTGCAGACAGAAGACGGAACCTCCACACACTCACAATTCCGGAACAAGCCTGACTGTGTGGGGGAGGTTTGGGGCCGCTCTCCACGAAGCTGAGTGGTGTCAAAGTTGTTCCCTGGCATGGGGAATCCGCTAAATGCCTACCCTGTCCAGGGGGAGGCACTAGATGCTACCTGCATTTCCAGCCCAACCCCCGCCTTTGCCCGGCAGCCCGCAATGGGAGACACTCGGGGAAGACACGCGAAGGGCTCCTAGGAGATCCCGGGTTCTGCAGACAGAATACGGAACCTCCCCATACTCAGAATTCCGGAACACGGCTGACTGTGTGGGGGAGGAATGGGGCCGCCGTCCAAGCAGCTGACTGGTGTCACAGGTGTTCCCTGGCAGGGGGAAGTCCGCTAATTACCTCCTATGACCAGGGGGAGGCACTAGATGCTATCTGCATTTCCAACCAAACCCCCGCCTTTCCCCGGCAGCCCGCACTGGGAGACAATCGGGGAAGACACGCGAATGGCTCCTAGGGGATCCAAGGTTCTGAGGACTGAAGACGGAACCTCCCCACACTCACAATTCCGGAACAAGCCTGACTGTGTTGGGGAGGTTTGGGTCCGCCCTCCTCGCAGCTGAGTTGTGTCAAAGGAGTTCCCTGGCAGGAGGAAGTCCGCTAATTGCCTACCCTGTCCAGGGGGAGGCACTAGATGCTACCTGCATTTCCAGCCCAACCCCCGCATTTCCCCGGCAGTCCGCACAGGCAGACACTCGGGGAAGACACGCGAAGGGCTCCTAGGAGATCCCGGGTGCTGCAGACAGAAGACGGAACCTCCCCACACTCACAATTCCGGAACACGGCTGACTGTGTGGGGGAGGTTCGGGGTCGCCGTCCAAGCAGCTGACTGGTGTCACAGGTGTTCCCTGGCAGGGGGAAGTCCGCTAATTGCCTACCCTGTCCAGGGGGAGGCAATAGATTCTACCAGCATTTCCAGCCCAACCCCCGCCTTTCCCCGGCAGCCCTCAATGGGAGAAACTCGGGGAAGACACGCGAAATGCTCCTAGGAAATCCAAGGTCCTGCAGACAGAAGACGGAACCTCCCCACACTCACAATTCCGGAACAAGCCTGACAGTGTGCGGGAGGTTTGGGTCCGCCCTCCTCGCAGCTGAGTGGTGTCAAAGGAGTCCCTGGCAGGAGGAATTCCGCTAATTGCCTGCCCTGTCCAGGGGGAGGCACTAGATGCTACCTGCATTTCCAACACAACCCCCGCCTTTCCACGGCAGTCCGCACAGGCATACACTCGGGGAAGACACGCGAAGGGCTCCTAGGAGATCCCGGGTGCTGCAGACAGAAGACGGAACCTCCCCACACTCAGAATTCCGGAACAAGGCTGACTGTGTGGGGGAGGAATGGGGCCGCCGTCCACGAGGCTGACTGGTGTCACAGGTGTTCCCTGGCAGGGGGAAGTCCGCTAATTACCTCCTATGACCAGGGGGACGCACTAGATGCTATCTGCATTTCCAGCCCAACCCCCGCCTTTCCCCGGCAGCCCGCACTGGGAGACAGTCGGGGAAGACACGCGAATGGCTCCAAGGGGATCCAAGGTTCTGAGGACTGAAGACGGAACCTCCACACACTCACAATTCCGGAACAAGCCTGACTGTGTGGGGGAGGTTTGGGTCCGCCCTCCTCGCAGCTGAGTTGTGTCAAAGGAGTTCCCTGGCAGGAGGAAGTCCGCTAATTGCCTACCCTGTCCAGGGGGAGGCACTAGATGCTACCTGCATTTCCAGCCCAACCCCCGCCTTTCCCCGGCAGTCCGCACAGGCAGACACTCGGGGAAGACACGCGAAGGGCTCCTAGGAGATCCCGGGTGCTGCAGACAGAAGACGGAACCTCCCCACACTCACAATTCCGGAACACGGCTGACTGTGTTGGGGAGGTTCGGGGCCGCCGTCCAAGCAGCTGACTGGTGTCACAGGTGTTCCCTTCCAGGGGGAAGCCCGCTAATTGCCTACCCTGTCCAGGGGGAGGCAATAGATTCTACCAGCATTTCCAGCCCAACCCCCGCCTTTCTCCGGCAGCCCTCAATGGGAGAAACTCGGGGAAGACACGCGAATGGCTCCTAGGAAATACAAGGTCCTGCAGACAGAAGACGGAACCTCCCCACAGTCACAATTCCGGAACAACCCTGACAGTGTGCGGGAGGATTGGGTCCGCCCTCCTCGCAGCTGAGTGGTGTCAAAGGAGTCCCTGGCAGGGGGAATTCCGCTAATTCCCTCCCCTGTCCAGGGGGAGGCACTAGATGCTTCCTGCATTTCCAGCCCAACCCCCGCCTTTCCCCGGAAGTCCGCACAGGCTGACACTCGGGGAAGACACGCGGATGGCTCCTAGGAAATCCAAGGTCCTGCAGACAGAAGACGGAACCTCCACACACTCACAATTCCGGAACAAGCCTGACAGTGTGCGGGAGGTTTGGGTCCGCCCTCCTCGCAGCTGAGTGGTGTCAAAGGAGTTCCCTGGCAGGGGGAATTCCGCTAATTCCCTACCCTGTCCAGGGGGAGGCACTAGATGCTACCTGCATTTCCAGCCCAACCCCCACCTTTCCCCGGCAGCCCGCACTGGGAGACAATCGGGGAAGACACGCGAATGGCTCCTAGGGGATCCAAGGTTCTGAGGACTGAAGACGGAACCTCCCCACACTCACAATTCCGGAACAAGCCTGACTGTGTGGGGGAGGTTTGGGTCCGCCCTCCTCGCAGCTGAGTTGTGTCAAAGGAGTTCCCTGGCAGGAGGAAGTCCGCTAATTGCCTACCCTGTCCAGGGGGAGGCACTAGATGCTACCTGCATTTTCAGCCCAACCCCCGCCTTTCCCCGGCAGCCCGCAATGGGAGACACTCGGGGAAGACACGCGAAGGGCTCCTAGGAGATCCCGGGTTCTGCAGACCGAATACGGAACCTCCCCACACTCAGAATTCCGGAACACGGCTGACTGTGTGGGGGAGGAATGGGGCCCCCGTCCACGAGGCTGACTGGTGTCACTGGTGTTCCCTGGCAGGGGGAAGTCCGCTAATTACCTCCTATGACCATGGGGAGGCACTAGATGCTATCTGCATTTCCAGCCCAACCCCCGCCTTTCCCCAGCAGACCGCACTGGGAGACACTCGGGGAAGACACGCGGATGGCTCCTAGGAAATCCAAGGTCCTGCAGACAGAAGACGGAACCTCCACACACTCACAATTCCGGAACAAGCCTGACTGTGTGGGGGAGGTTTGGGTCCGCCCTCCTCGCAGCTGAGTGGTGTCAAAGGAGTTCCCTGGCAGGGGGAATTCCGCTAATTCCCTACCCTGTCCAGGGGGAGGCACTAGATGCTACCTGCATTTCCAGCCCAACCCCCGCCTTTCCCCGGCAGCCCGCAATGGGAGACACTCGGGGAAGACACGCGAAGGGCTCCTAGGAGATCCCGGGTTCTGCAGACAGAAGACGGAACCTCCACACACTCACAATTCCGGAACAAGCCTGACAGTGTGCGGGAGGTTTGGGTCCGCCCTCCTCGCAGCTGAGTGGTGTCAAAGGAGTCCCTGGCAGGGGGAATTCCGCTAATTCCCTACCCTGTCCAGGGGGAGGCACTAGATGCTACCTGCATTTCCAGCCCAACTCCCGCCTTTCCCCGGAAGTCCGCAGAGGCATACACTCGGGGAAGACACGCGGATGGCTCCTAGGAAATCCAAGGTCCTGCAGACAGAAGACGGAACCTCCACACACTCACAATTCCGGAACAAGCCTGACAGTGTGCGGGAGGTTTGGGTCCGCCCTCCTCGCAGCTGAGTGGTGTCAAAGGAGTTCCCTGGCAGGGGAATTCCGCTAATTCCATACCCTGTCCAGGGGGATGCACTAGATGCTACCTGCATTTCCAGCCCAACCCCCACCTTTCCCCGGCAGCCCGCAATGGGAGACACTCGGGGAATACACGCGGATGGCTCCTATGAAATCCAAGGTCCTGCAGACAGAAGATGAATCCTCCCCACACTCACAATTCCGGAACAAGCCTGAATGTGTGGGGGAGGTTTGGGGCCGCCCTCCACGAAGCTGAGTGGTGTCAAAGGTGTTCCCTGGCATGGGGAATCTGCTAAATGCCTACCCTGTCCAGGGGGAGGCACTAGATGCTACCTGCATTTCCAGCCCAACCCCCGCCTTTCCCCGGCAGCCCGCAATGGGAGACACTCGGGGAAGACACGCGAAGGGCTCCTAGGAGATACCGGGTTCTGCAGACAAAATACGGAACCTCCCCACACTCAGAATTCCGGAACACGGCTGACTGTGTGGGGGAGGAATGGGGCCGCCGTCCAAGCAGCTGACTGGTGTCACAGGTGTTCCCTGGCAGGGGGAAGTCCGCTAATTACCTCCTATGACCAGTGGGAGGCACTAGATGCTATCTGCATTTCCAACCCAACCCCCGCCTTTCCCCGGCAGTCCGCACAGGCAGACACTCGGGGAAGACACGCGAATGGCTCCTAGGAAATACAAGGTCCTGCAGACAGAAGACGGAACCTCCCCACAGTCACAATTCCGGAACAAGCCTGACAGTGTGCGGGAGGTTTGGGTCCGCCCTCCTCGCAGCTGAGTGGTGTCAAAGGAGTCCCTGGCAGGGGGAATTCCGTTAATTCCCTACCCTGTCCAGGGGTAGGCACTAGATGCTACCTGCATTTCCAGCCCAACCCCCGCCTTTCCCCGGAAGTCCGCACAGGCAGACACTCGGGGAAGACACGCGGATGGCTCCTAGGAAATCCAAGGTCCTGCAGACAGAAGACGGAACCTCCACACACTCACAATTCCGGAACAAGCCTGACAGTGTGCGGGAGGTTTGGGTCCGCCCTCCTCGCAGCTGAGTGGTGTCAAAGGAGTTCCCTGGCAGGGGGAATTCCGCTAATTCCCTACCCTGTCCAGGGGGAGGCACTAGATGCTACCTGCATTTCCAGCCCAACCCCCGCCTTTCCCCGGCAGCCCGCACTGGGAGACAATCGGGGAAGACACGCGAATGGCTCCAAGGTGATCCAAGGTTCTGAGGACTGAAGACGGAACCTCCCCACACTCACAATTCCGAAACAAGCCTGACTGTGTGGGGGAGGTTTGGGTCCGCCCTCCTCGCAGCTGAGTTGTGTCAAAGGAGTTCCCTGGCAGGAGGAAGTCCGCTAATTGCCTACCCTGTCCAGGGGGAGGCACTAGATGCTACCTGCATTTCCAGCCCAACCCCCGCCTTTCCCCGGCAGCCCGCAATTGGAGACACTCGGGGAAGACACCCGGATGGCTCCTATGAAATCCAAGGTCCTGCAGACAGAAGACGGAACCTCCCCACACTCACAATTCCGGAACAAGCGTGACTGTGTGGGGGAGGTTTGGGGCCGCCCTCCTCGCAGCTGAGTTGTGTCAAAGGAGTTCGCTGGCAGGAGGAATTCCACTAATTGCCTGCCCTGTCCAGGGGGAGGCACTAGATGCTACCTGCATTTCCAGCCCAACCCCCGCCTTTCCCCGGCAGCCCGCACTGGGAAACAGTCGGGGAAGACACGCGAATGGCTCCTAGGGGATCCAAGGTTCTGAGGACTGAAGACGGAACCTCCCCACACTCACAATTCCGGAACAAGCCTGACTGTGTGGGGGAGGTTTGGGTCCGCCCTCCTCGCAGCTGAGTTGTGTCAAAGGAGTTCCCTGGCAGGAGGTAGTCCGCTAATTGCCTACCCTGTCCAGGGGGAGGCACTAGATGCTACCTGCATTTCCAGCCCAACCCCCGCCTTTCCCCGGCAGCCCGCACTGGGAGACAATCGGGGAAGACACGCGAATGGCTCCTAGGGGATCCAAGGTTCTGAGGACTGAAGACGGAACCTCCCCACACTCACAATTCCGGAACAAGCCTGACTGTGTGGGGGAGGTTTGGGTCCGCCCTCCTCGCAGCTGAGTTGTGTCAAAGGAGTTCCCTGGCAGGAGGAAGTCCGCTAATTGCCTACCCTGTCCAGGGGGAGGCACAAGATGCTACCTGCATTTCCAGCCCAACCCCCGCCTTTCCCCGGCAATCCGCAATGGGAGACACTCGGGGAAGACACGCGAAGGGCTCCTAGGAGATCCCGGGTTCTGCAGACCGAATACGGAACCTCCCCACACTCAGAATTCCGGAACACGGCTGACTGTGTGGGGGAGGAATGGGGCCCCCGTCCACGAGGCTGACTGTTGTCACTGGTGTTCCCTGGCAGGGGGAAGTCCGCTAATTACCTCCTATGACCAGGGGGAGGCACTAGATGCTATCTGCATTTCCAGCCCAACCCCCGCCTTTCCCCAGCAGCCCGCACTGGGAGACACTCGGGGAAGACACGCGGATGGCTCCTAGGAAATCCAAGGTCCTGCAGACAGAAGACGGAACCTCCCCACACTCACAATTCCGGAACAAGCCTGACAGTGTGCGGGAGGTTTGGGTCCGCCCTCCTCGCAGCTGAGTGGTGTCAAAGGAGTCCCTGGCAGGAGGAATTCCGCTAATTGCCTGCCCTGTCCAGGGGGAGGCACTAGATGCTACCTGCATTTCCAACACAACCCCCGCCTTTCCACGGCAGTCCGCACAGGCATACACTCGGGGAAGACACGCGAAGGGCTCCTAGGAGATCCCGGGTGCTGCAGACAGAAGACGGAACCTCCCCACACTCAGAATTCCGGAACAAGCCTGACTGTGTGGGGGAGGTTTGGGTCCGCCCTCCTCGCAGCTGAGTTGTGTCAAAGGAGTTCCCTGGCAGGAGGAAGTCCGCTAATTGCCTACCCTGTCCAGGGGGAGGCACTAGATGCTACCTGCATTTCCAGCCCAACCCCCACCTTTCCCCGGCAGCCCGCAATGGGAGACACTCGGGGAATACACGCGGATGGCTCCTATGAAATCCAAGGTCCTGCAGACAGAAGACGAATCCTCCCCACACTCACAATTCCGGAACAAGCCTGACTGTGTGGGGGAAGTTTGGGGCCGCCCTCCTCGCAGCTGAGTGGTGTCAAAGGAGTTCCCTGGCAGGGGGAATTCCGCTAATTCCCTACCCTGTCCAGGGGGAGGCACTAGATGCTACCTGCATTTCCAGCCCAACCCCCGCCTTTCCCCGGCAGCCCGCAATGGGAGACACTCGGGGAAGACACGCGAAGGGCTCCTAGGAGATCCCGGGTTCTGCAGACAGAAGACGGAACCTCCACACACTCACAATTCCGGAACAAGCCTGACAGTGTGCGGGAGGTTTGGGTCCGCCCTCCTCGCAGCTGAGTGGTGTCAAAGGAGTCCCTGGCAGGGGGAATTCCGCTAATTCCCTACCCTGTCCAGGGGGAGGCACTAGATGCTACCTGCATTTCCAGCCCAACTCCCGCCTTTCCCCGGAAGTCCGCACAGGCATACACTCGGGGAAGACACGCGGATGGCTCCTAGGAAATCCAAGGTCCTGCAGACAGAAGACGGAACCTCCACACACTCACAATTCCGGAACAAGCCTGACAGTGTGCGGGAGGTTTGGGTCCGCCCTCCTCGCAGCTGAGTGGTGTCAAAGGAGTTCCCTGGCAGGGGAATTCCGCTAATTCCATACCCTGTCCAGGGGGATGCACTAGATGCTACCTGCATTTCCAGCCCAACCCCCACCTTTCCCCGGCAGCCCGCAATGGGAGACACTCGGGGAATACACGCGGATGGCTCCTATGAAATCCAAGGTCCTGCAGACAGAAGATGAATCCTCCCCACACTCACAATTCCGGAACAAGCCTGACTGTGTGGGGGAGGTTTGGGGCCGCCCTCCACGAAGCTGAGTGGTGTCAAAGGTGTTCCCTGGCATGGGGAATCTGCTAAATGCCTACCCTGTCCAGGGGGAGGCACTAGATGCTACCTGCATTTCCAGCCCAACCCCCGCCTTTCCCCGGCAGCCCGCAATGGGAGACACTCGGGGAAGACACGCGAAGGGCTCCTAGGAGATACCGGGTTATGCAGACAAAATACGGAACCTCCCCACACTCAGAATTCCGGAACACGGCTGACTGTGTGGGGGAGGAATGGGGCCGCCGTCCAAGCAGCTGACTGGTGTCACAGGTGTTCCCTGGCAGGGGGAAGTCCGCTAATTACCTCCTATGACCAGTGGGAGGCACTAGATGCTATCTGCATTTCCAACCCTACCCCCGCCTTTCCCCGGCAGTCCGCACAGGCAGACACTCGGGGAAGACACGCGAATGGCTCCTAGGAAATACAAGGTCCTGCAGACAGAAGACGGAACCTCCCCACAGTCACAATTCCGGAACAAGCCTGACAGTGTGCGGGAGGTTTGGGTCCGCCCTCCTCGCAGCTGAGTGGTGTCAAAGGAGTCCCTGGCAGGGGGAATTCCGTTAATTCCCTACCCTGTCCAGGGGGAGGCACTAGATGCTACCTGCATTTCCAGCCCAACCCCCGCCTTTCCCCGGAAGTCCGCACAGGCAGACACTCGGGGAAGACACGCGGATGGCTCCTAGGAAATCCAAGGTCCTGCAGACAGAAGACGGAACCTCCACACACTCACAATTCCGGAACAAGCCTGACAGTGTGCGGGAGGTTTGGGTCCGCCCTCCTCGCAGCTGAGTGGTGTCAAAGGAGTTCCCTGGCAGGGGGAATTCCGCTAATTCCCTACCCTGTCCAGGGGGAGGCACTAGATGCTACCTGCATTTCCAGCCCAACCCCCGCCTTTCCCCGGCAGCCCGCACTGGGAGACAATCGGGGAAGACACGCGAATGGCTCCAAGGTGATCCAAGGTTCTGAGGACTGAAGACGGAACCTCCCCACACTCACAATTCCGAAACAAGCCTGACTGTGGGGGAGGTTTGGGTCCGCCCTCCTCGCAGCTGAGTTGTGTCAAAGGAGTTCCCTGGCAGGAGGAAGTCCGCTAATTGCCTACCCTGTCCAGGGGGAGGCACTAGATGCTACCTGCATTTCCAGCCCAACCCCCGGCTTTCCCCGGCAGCCCGCAATTGGAGACACTCGGGGAAGACACCCGGATGGCTCCTATGAAATCCAAGGTCCTGCAGACAGAAGACGGACCTCCCCACACTCACAATTCCGGAACAAGCGTGACTGTGTGGGGGAGGTTTGGGGCCGCCCTCCTCGCAGCTGAGTTGTGTCAAAGGAGTTCGCTGGCAGGAGGAATTCCACTAATTGCCTGCCCTGTCCAGGGGGAGGCACTAGATGCTACCTGCATTTCCAGCCCAACCCCCGCCTTTCCCCGGCAGCCCGCACTGGGAGACAGTCGGGGAAGACACGCGAATGGCTCCTAGGGGATCCAAGGTTCTGAGGACTGAAGACGGAACCTCCCCACACTCACAATTCCGGAACAAGCCTGACTGTGTGGGGGAGGTTTGGGTCCGCCCTCCTCGCAGCTGAGTTGTGTCAAAGGAGTTCCCTGGCAGGAGGTAGTCCGCTAATTGCCTACCCTGTCCAGGGGGAGGCACTAGATGCTACCTGCATTTCCAGCCCAACCCCCGCCTTTCCCCGGCAGCCCGCACTGGGAGACAATCGGGGAAGACACGCGAATGGCTCCTAGGGGATCCAAGGTTCTGAGGACTGAAGACGGAACCTCCCCACACTCACAATTCCGGAACAAGCCTGACTGTGTGGGGGAGGTTTGGGTCCGCCCTCCTTGCAGCTGAGTTGTGTCAAAGGAGTTCCCTGGCAGGAGGAAGTCCGCTAATTGCCTACCCTGTCCAGGGGGAGGCACAAGATGCTACCTGCATTTCCAGCCCAACCCCCGCCTTTCCCCGGCAATCCGCAATGGGAGACACTCGGGGAAGACACGCGAAGGGCTCCTAGGAGATCCCGGGTTCTGCAGACCGAATACGGAACCTCCCCACACTCACAATTCCGGAACAAGCCTGACTGTGTGGGGGAGGTTTGGGGCCGCCCTCCACGAAGCTGAGTGGTGTCAAAGGTGTTCCCTGGCATGGGGAATCCGCTAAATGCCTACCCTGTCCAGGGGGAGGCACTAGATGCTACCTGCATTTCCAGCACAACCCCCGCCTTTCCCCGGCAGTCCGCACAGGCAGACACTCGGGGAAGACACGCGATGGGCTCCTAGGAGATCCCGGGTGCTGCAGACAGAAGACGGAACCTCCCCACACTCACAATTCCGGAACACGGCTGACTGTGTGGGGGAGGTTTGGGGCCGCCGTCCAAGCAGCTGACTGTTGTCACAGGTGTTCCCTGGCAGGGGGAAGTCCGCTAATTGCCTACCCTGTCCAGGGGGAGGCAATAGATTCTACCAGCATTTCCAGCCCAACCCCCGCCTTTCCCCGGCAGCCCTCAATGGGAGAAACTCGGGGAAGACACGCGAATGGCTCCTAGGAAATACAAGGTCCTGCTGACAGAAGACGGAACCTCCCCACACTCACAATTCCGGAACAAGCCTGACAGTGTGCGGGAGGTTTGGGTCCGACCACCCCGCAGCTGAGTGGTGTCAAAGGAGTTCCCTGGCAGCGGGAATTCCGCTAATTCCCTACCCTGTCCAGGGGGAGGCACTAGATGCTACCTGCATTTCCAGCCCAACCCCCGCCTTTCCCTGGCAGCCCGCAATGGGAGAAAATCGGGGAAGACACGCGAATGGCTCCTAGGGGATCCAAGGTTCTGAGGACTGAAGACGGAACCTCCCCACACTCACAATTCCGGAACAAGCCTGACTGTGTGGGGGAGGTTTGGGTCCGCCCTCCTCGCAGCTGAGTTGTGTCAAAGGAGTTCCCTGGCAGGAGGAAGTCCGCTAATTGCCTACCCTGTCCAGGGGGAGGCACTAGATGCTACCTGCATTTCCAGCCCAACCCCCGCCTTTCCCCGGCAGTCCGCACAGGCAGACACTCGGGGAAGACACGCGAAGGGCTCCTAGGAGATCCCGGGTGCTGCAGACAGAAGACGGAACCTCCCCACACTCACAATTCCGGAACAAGCCTGACTGTGTGGGGGAGGTTTGGGTCCGCCCTCCTCGCAGCTGAGTGGTGTCAAAGGAGTTCCCTGGCAGGGGGAATTCCGCTAATTCCATACCCTGTCCAGGGGGAGGCTCTAGATGCTACCTGCATTTCCAGCCCAACCCCCGCATTTCCCCGGCAGCCTGCACTGGGAGACAATCGGGGAAGACACGCGAATGGCTCCTAGGGGATCCAAGGTTCTGAGGACTGAAGACGGAACCTCCCCACACTCACAATTCCGGAACAAGCCTGACTGTGTGGGGGAGGTTTGGGTCCGCCCTCCTCGCAGCTGAGTTGTGTCAAAGGAGTTCCCTGGCAGGAGGAAGTCCGCTAATTGCCTACCCTGTCCAGGGGGAGGCACTAGATGCTACCTGCATTTCCAGCCCAACCCCCGCCTTTCCCCGGCAGCCCGCAATTGGAGACACTCGGGGAAGACACCCGGATGGCTCCTATGAAATCCAATGTCCTGCAGACAGAAGACGGAACCTCCCCACACTCACAATTCCGGAACAAGCGTGACTGTGTGGGGGAGGTTTGGGGCCGCCCTCCTCGCAGCTGAGTTGTGTGAAAGGAGTTCGCTGGCAGGAGGAATTCCACTAATTGCCTGCCCTGTCCAGGGGGAGGCACTAGATGCTACCTGCATTTCCAGCCGAACCCCCGCCTTTCCCCGGCAGCCCGCACTGGGAGACAGTCGGGGAAGACACGCGAATGGCTCCTAGGGGATCCAAGGTTCTGAGGACTGAAGACGGAACCTCCCCACACTCACAATTCCGGAACAAGCCTGACTGTGTGGGGGAGGTTTGGGTCCGCCCTCCTCGCAGCTGAGTTGTGTCAAAGGAGTTCCCTGGCAGGAGGTAGTCCGCTAATTGCCTACCCTGTCCAGGGGGAGGCACTAGATGCTACCTGCATTTCCAGCCCAACCCCCGCCTTTCCCCGGCAGCCCGCACTGGGAGACAATCGGGGAAGACACGCGAATGGCTCCTAGGGCATCCAAGGTTCTGAGGACTGAAGACGGAACCTCCCCACTCTCACAATTCCGGAACAAGCCTGACTGTGTGGGGGAGGTTTGGGTCCGCCCTCCTCGCAGCTGAGTTGTGTCAAAGGAGTTCCCTGGCAGGACGAAGTCCGCTAATTGCCTACCCTGTCCAGGGGGAGGCACTAGATGCTACCTGCATTTCCAGCCCAACCCCCGCCTTTCCCCGGCAGCCCGCAATGGGAGACACTCGGGGAAGACACGCGAAGGGCTCCTAGGAGATCCCGGGTTCTGCAGACCGAATACGGAACCTCCCCACACTCAGAATTCCGGAACACGGCTGACTGTGTGGGGGAGGAATGGGGCCCCCGTCCACGAGGCTGACTGGTGTCACTGGTGTTCCCTGGCAGGGGGAAGTCCGCTAATTACCTCCTATGACCAGGGGGAGGCACTAGATGCTATCTGCATTTCCAGCACAACCCCCGCCTTTCCCCAGCAGCCAACACTGGGAGACACTCGGGGAAGACACGCGGATGGCTCCTAGGAAATCCAAGGTCCTGCAGACAGAAGACGGAACCTCCCCACACTCACAATTCCGGAACAAGCCTGACAGTGTGCGGGAGGTTTGGGTCCGCCCTCCTCGCAGCTGAGTGGTGTCAAAGGAGTCCCTGGCAGGAGGAATTCCGCTAATTGCCTGCCCTGTCCAGGGGGAGGCACTAGATGCTACCTGCATTTCCAACACAACCCCCGCCTTTCCACGGCAGTCCGCACAGGCATACACTCGGGGAAGACACGCGAAGGGCTCCTAGGAGATCCCGGGTGCTGCAGACAGAAGACGGAACCTCCCCACACTCAGAATTCCGGAACAAGGCTGACTGTGTGGGGGAGGAATGGGGCCGCCGTCCACGAGGCTGACTGGTGTCACAGGTGTTCCCTGGCAGGGGGAAGTCCGCTAATTACCTCCTATGACCAGGGGGACGCACTAGATGCTATCTGCATTTCCAGCCCAACCCCCGCCTTTCTCCGGCAGCCCTCAATGGGAGAAACTCGGGGAAGACACGCGAATGGCTCCTAGGAAATACAAGGTCCTGCAGACAGAAGACGGAACCTCCCCACAGTCACAATTCCGGAACAAGCCTGACAGTGTGCGGGAGGTTTGGGTCCGCCCTCCTCGCAGCTGAGTGGTGTCAAAGGAGTCCCTGGCAGGGGGAATTCCGCTAATTCCCTACCCTGTCCAGGGGGAGGCACTAGATGCTACCTGCATTTCCAGCCCAACCCCCGCCTTTCCCCGGAAGTCCGCACAGGCTGACACTCGGGGAAGACACGCGGATGGCTCCTAGGAAATCCAAGGTCCTGCAGACAGAAGACGGAACCTCCACACACTCACAATTCCGGAACAAGCCTGACAGTGTGCGGGAGGTTTGGGTCCGCCCTCCTCGCAGCTGAGTGGTGTCAAAGGAGTTCCCTGGCAGGGGGAATTCCGCTAATTCCCTACCCTGTCCAGGGGGAGGCACTAGATGCTACCTGCATTTCCAGCCCAACCCCCGCCTTTCCCCGGCAGCCCGCACTGGGAGACAATCGGGGAAGACACGCGAATGGCTCCTAGGGGATCCAAGGTTCTGAGGACTGAAGACGGAACCTCCCCACACTCACAATTCCGGAACAAGCCTGACTGTGTGGGGGAGGTTTGGGTCCGCCCTCCTCGCTGCTGAGTTGTGTCAAAGGAGTTCCCTGGCAGGAGGAAGTCCGCTAATTGCCTACCCTGTCCAGGGGGAGGCACTAGATGCTACCTGCATTTCCAGCCCAACCCCCGCCTTTCCCCGGCAGCCCGCAATTGGAGACACTCGGGGAAGACACCCGGATGGCTCCTATGAAATCCAAGGTCCTACAGACAGAAGACGGAACCTCCCCACACTCACAATTCCGGAACAAGCGTGACTGTGTGGGGGAGGTTTGGGGCCGCCCTCCTCGCAGCTGAGTTGTGTCAAAGGAGTTCGCTGGCAGGAGGAATTCCACTAATTGCCTGCCCTGTCCAGGGGGAGGCACTAGATGCTACCTGCATTTCCAGCCCAACCCCCGCCTTTCCCCGGCAGCCCGCACTGGGAGACAGTCGGGGAAGACACGCGAATGGCTCCTAGGGGATCCAAGGTTCTGAGGACTGAAGACGGAACCTCCCCACACTCACAATTCCGGAACAAGCCTGACTGTGTGGGGGAGGTTTGGGTCCGCCCTCCTCGCAGCTGAGTTGTGTCAAAGGAGTTCCCTGGCAGGAGGTAGTCCGCTAATTGCCTACCCTGTCCAGGGGGAGGCACTAGATGCTACCTGCATTTCCAGCCCAACCCCCGCCTTTCCCCGGCAGCCCGCACTGGGAGACAATCGGGGAAGACACGCGAATGGCTCCTAGGGGATCCAAGGTTCTGAGGACTGAAGACGGAACCTCCCCACACTCACAATTCCGGAACAAGCCTGACTGTGTGGGGGAGGTTTGGGTCCGCCCTCCTTGCAGCTGAGTTGTGTCAAAGGAGTTCCCTGGCAGGAGGAAGTCCGCTAATTGCCTACCCTGTCCAGGGGGAGGCACAAGATGCTACCTGCATTTCCAGCCCAACCCCCGCCTTTCCCCGGCAATCCGCAATGGGAGACACTCGGGGAAGACACGCGAAGGGCTCCTAGGAGATCCCGGGTTCTGCAGACCGAATACGGAACCTCCCCACACTCACAATTCCGGAACAAGCCTGACTGTGTGGGGGAGGTTTGGGGCCGCCCTCCACGAAGCTGAGTGGTGTCAAAGGTGTTCCCTGGCATGGGGAATCCGCTAAATGCCTACCCTGTCCAGGGGGAGGCACTAGATGCTACCTGCATTTCCAGCACAACCCCCGCCTTTCCCCGGCAGTCCGCACAGGCAGACACTCGGGGAAGACACGCGATGGGCTCCTAGGAGATCCCGGGTGCTGCAGACAGAAGACGGAACCTCCCCACACTCACAATTCCGGAACACGGCTGACTGTGTGGGGGAGGTTTGGGGCCGCCGTCCAAGCAGCTGACTGTTGTCACAGGTGTTCCCTGGCAGGGGGAAGTCCGCTAATTGCCTACCCTGTCCAGGGGGAGGCAATAGATTCTACCAGCATTTCCAGCCCAACCCCCGCCTTTCCCCGGCAGCCCTCAATGGGAGAAACTCGGGGAAGACACGCGAATGGCTCCTAGGAAATACAAGGTCCTGCTGACAGAAGACGGAACCTCCCCACACTCACAATTCCGGAACAAGCCTGACAGTGTGCGGGAGGTTTGGGTCCGACCACCCCGCAGCTGAGTGGTGTCAAAGGAGTTCCCTGGCAGCGGGAATTCCGCTAATTCCCTACCCTGTCCAGGGGGAGGCACTAGATGCTACCTGCATTTCCAGCCCAACCCCCGCCTTTCCCTGGCAGCCCGCAATGGGAGAAAATCGGGGAAGACACGCGAATGGCTCCTAGGGGATCCAAGGTTCTGAGGACTGAAGACGGAACCTCCCCACACTCACAATTCCGGAACAAGCCTGACTGTGTGGGGGAGGTTTGGGTCCGCCCTCCTCGCAGCTGAGTTGTGTCAAAGGAGTTCCCTGGCAGGAGGAAGTCCGCTAATTGCCTACCCTGTCCAGGGGGAGGCACTAGATGCTACCTGCATTTCCAGCCCAACCCCCGCCTTTCCCCGGCAGTCCGCACAGGCAGACACTCGGGGAAGACACGCGAAGGGCTCCTAGGAGATCCCGGGTGCTGCAGACAGAAGACGGAACCTCCCCACACTCACAATTCCGGAACAAGCCTGACTGTGTGGGGGAGGTTTGGGTCCGCCCTCCTCGCAGCTGAGTGGTGTCAAAGGAGTTCCCTGGCAGGGGGAATTCCGCTAATTCCATACCCTGTCCAGGGGGAGGCTCTAGATGCTACCTGCATTTCCAGCCCAACCCCCGCATTTCCCCGGCAGCCTGCACTGGGAGACAATCGGGGAAGACACGCGAATGGCTCCTAGGGGATCCAAGGTTCTGAGGACTGAAGACGGAACCTCCCCACACTCACAATTCCGGAACAAGCCTGACTGTGTGGGGGAGGTTTGGGTCCGCCCTCCTCGCAGCTGAGTTGTGTCAAAGGAGTTCCCTGGCAGGAGGAAGTCCGCTAATTGCCTACCCTGTCCAGGGGGAGGCACTAGATGCTACCTGCATTTCCAGCCCAACCCCCGCCTTTCCCCGGCAGCCCGCAATTGGAGACACTCGGGGAAGACACCCGGATGGCTCCTATGAAATCCAATGTCCTGCAGACAGAAGACGGAACCTCCCCACACTCACAATTCCGGAACAAGCGTGACTGTGTGGGGGAGGTTTGGGGCCGCCCTCCTCGCAGCTGAGTTGTGTGAAAGGAGTTCGCTGGCAGGAGGAATTCCACTAATTGCCTGCCCTGTCCAGGGGGAGGCACTAGATGCTACCTGCATTTCCAGCCGAACCCCCGCCTTTCCCCGGCAGCCCGCACTGGGAGACAGTCGGGGAAGACACGCGAATGGCTCCTAGGGGATCCAAGGTTCTGAGGACTGAAGACGGAACCTCCCCACACTCACAATTCCGGAACAAGCCTGACTGTGTGGGGGAGGTTTGGGTCCGCCCTCCTCGCAGCTGAGTTGTGTCAAAGGAGTTCCCTGGCAGGAGGTAGTCCGCTAATTGCCTACCCTGTCCAGGGGGAGGCACTAGATGCTACCTGCATTTCCAGCCCAACCCCCGCCTTTCCCCGGCAGCCCGCACTGGGAGACAATCGGGGAAGACACGCGAATGGCTCCTAGGGCATCCAAGGTTCTGAGGACTGAAGACGGAACCTCCCCACTCTCACAATTCCGGAACAAGCCTGACTGTGTGGGGGAGGTTTGGGTCCGCCCTCCTCGCAGCTGAGTTGTGTCAAAGGAGTTCCCTGGCAGGACGAAGTCCGCTAATTGCCTACCCTGTCCAGGGGGAGGCACTAGATGCTACCTGCATTTCCAGCCCAACCCCCGCCTTTCCCCGGCAGCCCGCAATGGGAGACACTCGGGGAAGACAAGCGAAGGGCTCCTAGGAGATCCCGGGTTCTGCAGACCGAATACGGAACCTCCCCACACTCAGAATTCCGGAACACGGCTGACTGTGTGGGGGAGGAATGGGGCCCCCGTCCACGAGGCTGACTGGTGTCACTGGTGTTCCCTGGCAGGGGGAAGTCCGCTAATTACCTCCTATGACCAGGGGGAGGCACTAGATGCTATCTGCATTTCCAGCACAACCCCCGCCTTTCCCCAGCAGCCAACACTGGGAGACACTCGGGGAAGACACGCGGATGGCTCCTAGGAAATCCAAGGTCCTGCAGACAGAAGACGGAACCTCCCCACACTCACAATTCCGGAACAAGCCTGACAGTGTGCGGGAGGTTTGGGTCTGCCCTCCTCGCAGCTGAGTGGTGTCAAAGGAGTCCCTGGCAGGAGGAATTCCGCTAATTGCCTGCCCTGTCCAGGGGGAGGCACTAGATGCTACCTGCATTTCCAACACTACCCCCGCCTTTCCACGGCAGTCCGCACAGGCATACACTCGGGGAAGACACGCGAAGGGCTCCTAGGAGATCCCGGGTGCTGCAGACAGAAGACGGAACCTCCCCACACTCAGAATTCCGGAACAAGGCTGACTGTGTGGGGGAGGAATGGGGCCGCCGTCCACGAGGCTGACTGGTGTCACAGGTGTTCCCTGGCAGGGGGAAGTCCGCTAATTACCTCCTATGACCAGGGGGACGCACTAGATGCTACCTGCATTTCCAGCCCAACCCCCGCCTTTCCCCGGAAGTCCGCACAGGCTGACACTCGGGGAAGACACGCGGATGGCTCCTAGGAAATCCAAGGTCCTGCAGACAGAAGACGGAACCTCCACACACTCACAATTCCGGAACAAGCCTGACAGTGTGCGGGAGGTTTGGGTCCGCCCTCCTCGCAGCTGAGTGGTGTCAAAGGAGTTCCCTGGCAGGGGGAATTCCGCTAATTCCCTACCCTGTCCAGGGGGAGGCACTAGATGCTACCTGCATTTCCAGCCCAACCCCCGCCTTTCCCCGGCAGCCCGCACTGGGAGACAATCGGGGAAGACACGCGAATGGCTCCTAGGGGATCCAAGGTTCTGAGGACTGAAGACGGAACCTCCCCACACTCACAATTCCGGAACAAGCCTGACTGTGTGGGGGAGGTTTGGGTCCGCCCTCCTCGCTGCTGAGTTGTGTCAAAGGAGTTCCCTGGCAGGAGGAAGTCCGCTAATTGCCTACCCTGTCCAGGGGGAGGCACTAGATGCTACCTGCATTTCCAGCCCAACCCCCGCCTTTCCCCGGCAGCCCGCAATTGGAGACACTCGGGGAAGACACCCGGATGGCTCCTATGAAATCCAAGGTCCTACAGACAGAAGACGGAACCTCCCCACACTCACAATTCCGGAACAAGCGTGACTGTGTGGGGGAGGTTTGGGGCCGCACTCCTCGCAGCTGAGTTGTGTCAAAGGAGTTCGCTGGCAGGAGGAATTCCACTAATTGCCTGCCCTGTCCAGGGGGAGGCACTAGATGCTACCTGCATTTCCAGCCCAACCCCCGCCTTTCCCCGGCAGCCCGCACTGGGAGACAGTCGGGGAAGACACGCGAATGGCTCCTAGGGGATCCAAGGTTCTGAGGACTGAAGACGGAACCTCCCCACACTCACAATTCCGGAACAAGCCTGACTGTGTGGGGGAGGTTTGGGTCCGCCCTCCTCGCAGCTGAGTTGTGTCAAAGGAGTTCCCTGGCAGGAGGTAGTCCGCTAATTGCCTACCCTGTCCAGGGGGAGGCACTAGATGCTACCTGCATTTCCAGCCCAACCCCCGCCTTTCCCCGGCAGCCCGCACTGGGAGACTATCGGGGAAGACACGCGAATGGCTCCTAGGGGATCCAAGGTTCTGAGGACTGAAGACGGAACCTCCCCACACTCACAATTCCGGAACAAGCCTGACTGTGTGGGGGAGGTTTGGGTCCGCCCTCCTCGCAGCTGAGTTGTGTCAAAGGAGTTCCCTGGCAGGAGGAAGTCCGCTAATTGCCTACCCTGTCCAGGGGGAGGCACTAGATGCTACCTGCATTTCCAGCCCAACCCCCGCCTTTCCCCGGCAATCCGCAATGGGAGACACTCGGGGAAGACACGCGAAGGGCTCCTAGGAGATCCCGGGTTCTGCAGACCGAATACGGAACCTTCCCACACTCAGAATTCCGGAACACGGCTGACTGTGTGGGGGAGGAATGGGGCCCCCGTCCACGAGGCTGACTGGTGTCACTGGTGTTCCCTGGCAGGGGGAAGTCCGCTAATTACCTCCTATGACCAGGGGGAGGCACTAGATGCTATCTGCATTTCCAGCCCAACCCCCGCCTTTCCCCAGCAGCCCGCACTGGGAGACACTCGGGGAAGACACGCGGATGGCTTCTAGGAAATACAAGGTCCTGCAGACAGAAGACGGAACCTCCCCACACTCACAATTCCGGAACAAGCCTGACTGTGTGCGGGAGGTTTGGTTCCGCCCTCCTCGCAGCTGAGTGGTGTCAAAGGAGTTCCCTGGCAGGAGGAAGTCCGCTAATTGCCTACCCTGTCCAGGGGGAGGCACTAGATGCTACCTGCATTTCCAGCCCAACCCCCGCCTTTCCCCGGCATCCCGCAATTGGAGACACTCGGGGAAGACACCCGGATGGCTCCTATGAAATCCAAGGTCCTGCAGACAGAAGACGGAACCTCCCCACACTCACAATTCCGGAACAAGCGTGACTGTGTGGGGGAGGTTTGGGGCCGCCCTCCTCGCAGCTGAGTTGTGTCAAAGGAGTTCGCTGGCAGGAGGAATTCCACTAATTGCCTGCCCTGTCCAGGGGGAGGCACTAGATGCTACCTGCATTTCCAGCCCAACCCAGGCCTTTCCCCGGCAGCCCGCACTGGGAGACAGTCGGGGAAGACACGCGAATGGCTCCTAGGGGATCCAAGCTTCTGAGGACTGAAGACGGAACCTCCCCACACTCACAATTCCGGAACAAGCCTGACTGTGTGGGGGAGGTTTGGGTCCGCCCTCCTCGCAGCTGAGTTGTGTCAAAGGAGTTCCCTGGCAGGAGGTAGTCCGCTAATTGCCTACCCTGTCCAGGGGGAGGCACTAGATGCTACCTGCATTTCCAGCCCAACCCCCGCCTTTCCCCGGCAGCCCGCACTGGGAGACAATCGGGGAAGACACGCGAATGGCTCCTAGGGTATCCAAGGTTCTGAGGACTGAAGACGGAACCTCCCCACACTCACAATTCCGGAACAAGCCTGACAGTGTGCGGGAGGTTTGGGTCCGCCCTCCTCGCAGCTGAGTGGTGTCAAAGGAGTCCCTGGCAGGAGGAATTCCGCTAATTGCCTGCCCTGTCCAGGGGGAGGCACTAGATGCTACCTGCATTTCCAACACAACCCCCGCCTTTCCACGGCAGTCCGCACAGGCATACACTCGGGGAAGACACGCGAAGGGCTCCTAGGATATCCCGGGTGCTGCAGACAGAAGACGGAACCTCCCCACACTCAGAATTCCGGAACAAGGCTGACTGTGTGGGGGAGGAATGGGGCCGCCGTCCACGAGGCTGACTGGTGCCACAGGTGTTCCCTGGCAGGGGGAAGTCCGCTAATTACCTCCTATGACCAGGGGGACGCACTAGATGCTATCTGCATTTCCAGCCCAACCCCCGCCTTTCCCCGGCAGCCCGCACTGGGAGACAATCGGGGAAGACACGCGAATGGCTCCTAGGAAATCCAAGGTCCTGCAGACAGAAGACGGAACCTCCACACACTCACAATTCCGGAACAAGCCTGACAGTGTGCGGGAGGTTTGGGTCCGCCCTCCTCGCAGCTGAGTGGTGTCAAAGGAGTCCCTGGCAGGGGGAATTCCGCTAATTCCCTACCCTGTCCAGGGGGAGGAACTAGATGCTACCTGCATTTCCAGCCCAACTCCCGCCTTTCCCCGGAAGTCCGCACAGGCAGACACTCGGGGAAGACACGCGGATGGCTCCTAGGAAATCCAAGGTCCTGCAGACAGAAGACGGAACCTCCACACACTCACAATTCCGGAACAAGCCTGACAGTGTGCGGGAGGTTTGGGTCCGCCCTCCTCGCAGCTGAGTGGTGTCAAAGGAGTTCCCTGGCAGGGGAATTCCGCTAATTCCCTACCCTGTCCAGGGGGATGCACTAGATGCTACCTGCATTTCCAGCCAAACCCCCGCCTTTCCCCGGCAGTCCGCACAGGCAGACACTCGGGGAAGACACGCGAAGGGCTCCTAGGAGATCCCAGGTGCTGCAGACAGAAGACGGAACCTCCCCACACTCACAATTCCGGAACACGGCTGACTGTGTGGGGGAGGTTTGGGGTCGCCGTCCAAGCAGCTGACTGGTGTCACTGGTGTTCCCTGGCAGGGGGAAGTCCGCTAATTACCTCCTATGACCAGGGGGAGGCACTAGATGCTATCTGCATTTCCAGCCCAACCCCCGCCTTTCCCCAGCAGCCCGCACTGGGAGACACTCGGGGAAGACACGCGGATGGCTCCTAGGAAATCCAAGGTCCTGCAGACAGAAGACGGAACCTCCCCACACTCACAATTCCGGAACAAGCCTGACAGTGTGCGGGAGGTTTGGGTCCGCCCTCCTCGCAGCTGAGTGGTGTCAAAGGAGTCCCTGGCAGGAGGAATTCCGCTAATTGCCTGCCCTGTCCAGGGGGAGGCACTAGATGCTACCTGCATTTCCAACACAACCCCCGCCTTTCCACGGCAGTCCGCACAGGCATACACTCGGGGAAGACACGCGAAGGGCTCCTAGGAGATCCCGGGTGCTGCAGACAGAAGACGGAACCTCCCCACACTCAGAATTCCGGAACAAGGCTGACTGTGTGGGGGAGGAATGGGGCCGCCGTCCACGAGGCTGACTGGTGTCACAGGTGTTCCCTGGCAGGGGGAAGTCCGCTAATTACCTCCTATGACCAGGGGGACGCACTAGATGCTATCTGCATTTCCAGCCCAACCCCCGCCTTTCCCCGGCAGCCCGCAATGGGAGACAATCGGGGAAGACACGCGAATGGCTCCTAGGGGATCCATGGTTCTGAGGACTGAAGACGGAACCTCCCCACACTCTCAATTCCGGAACAAGCCTGACTGTGTGGGGGAGGTTTGGGTCCGCTCTCCTCGCAGCTGAGTTGTGTCAAAGGAGTTCCCTGGCAGGAGGAAGTCCGCTAATTGCCTACCCTGTCCAGGGGGAGGCACTAGATGCTACCTGCATTTCCAGCCCAACCCCCGCCTTTCCCCGGCAGTCCGCACAGGCAGACACTCGGGGAAGACACGCGAAGGGCTCCTAGGAGATCCCGGGTGCTGCAGACAGAAGACGGAACCTCCCCACACTCACAATTCCGGAACATGGCTGACTGTGTGGGGGAGGTTCGGGGCCGCCGTCCAAGCAGCTGACTGGTGTCACAGGTGTTCCCTTGCAGGGGGAAGCCCGCTAATTGCCTACCCTGTCCAGGGGGTGGCAATAGATTCTACCAGCATTTCCAGCCCAACCCCCGCCTTTCTCCGGCAGCCCTCAATGGGAGAAACTCGGGGAAGACACGCGAATGGCTCCTAGGAAATACAAGGTACTGCAGACAGAAGACGGAACCTCCCCACAGTCACAATTCCGGAACAAGCCTGACAGTGTGCGGGAGGTTTGGGTCCGCCCTCCTCGCAGCTGAGTGGTGTCAAAGGAGTCCCTGGCAGGGGGAATTCCGCTAATTCCCTACCCTGTCCAGGGGGAGGCACTAGATGCTACCTGCATTTCCAGCCCAACCCCCGCCTTTCCCCGGAAGTCCGCACAGGCTGACACTCGGGGAAGACACGCGGATGGCTCCTAGGAAATCCAAGGTCCTGCAGACAGAAGACGGAACCTCCACACACTCACAATTCCGGAACAAGCCTGACAGTGTGCGGGAGGTTTGGGTCCACCCTCCTCGCAGCTGAGTGGTGTCAAAGGAGTTCCCTGGCAGGGGGAATTCCGCTAATTCCCTACCCTGTCCAGGGGGAGGCACTAGATGCTACCTGCATTTCCAGCCCAACCCCCGCCTTTCCCCGGCAGCCCGCACTGGGAGACAATCGGGGAAGACACGCGAATGGCTCCTAGAGTATCCAAGGTTCTGAGGACTGAAGACGGAACCTCCCCACACTCACAATTCCGGAACAAGCCTGACTGTGTGGGGGAGGTTTGGGTCCGCCCTCCTCGCAGCTGAGTTGTGTCAAAGGAGTTCCCTGGCAGGAGGAAGTCCGCTAATTGCCTACCCTGTCCAGGGGGAGGCACTAGATGCTACCTGCATTTCCAGCCCAAACCCCGCCTTTCCCCGGCAGCCCGCAATGGGAGACACTCGGGGAAGACACGCGAAGGGCTCCTAGGAGATCCCGGGTTCTGCAGACCGAATACTGAACCTCCCCACACTCAGAATTCCGGAACACGGCTGACTGTGTGGGGGAGGAATGGGGCCCCCGTCCACGAGGCTGACTGGTGTCACTGGTGTTCCCTGGCAGGGGGAAGTCCGCTAATTACCTCCTATGACCAGGGGGAGGCACTAGATCCTATCTGCATTTCCAGCCCAACCCCCGCCTTTCCCCAGCAGCCCGCACTGGGAGACACTCGGGGAAGACACGCGGATGGCTCCTAGGAAATCCAAGGTCCTGCAGACAGAAGACGGAACCTCCACACACTCACAATTCCGGAACAAGCCTGACAGTGTGGGTGAGGTTTGGGTCCGCCCTCCTCGCAGCTGAGTGGTGTCAAAGGAGTTCCCTGGCAGGGGGAATTCCGCTAATTCCCTACCCTGTCCAGGGGGAGGCACTAGATGCTACCTGCATTTCCAGCCCAACCCCCGCCTTTCCCCGGCAGCCCGCAATGGGAGACACTCGGGGAAGACACGCGAAGGGCTCCTAGGAGATCCCGGGTTCTGCAGACAGAAGACGGAACCTCCCCACAGTCACAATTCCGGAACAAGCCTGACAGTGTGCGGGAGGTTTGGGTCCGCCCTCCTCGCAGCTGAGTGGTGTCAAAGGAGTCCCTGGCAGGGGGAATTCCGCTAATTCCCTACCATGTCCAGGGGGAGGCACTAGATGCTACCTGCATTTCCAGCCCAACCCCCGCCTTTCCCCGGCAGCCCGCAATGGGAGACACTCGGGGAAGACACGCGAAGGGCTCCTAGGAGATACCGGGTGCTGCAGACAGAAGACGGAACCTCCCCACACTCACAATTCCGGAACACGGCTGACTGTGTGGGGGAGGTTTGGGGTCGCCGTCCAAGCAGCTGACTGGTGTCACTGGTGTTCCCTGGCAGGGGGAAGTCCGCTAATTACCTCCTATGACCAGGGGGAGGCACTAGATGCTATCTGCATTTCCAGCCCAACCCCCGCCTATCCCCAGCAGCCCGCACTGGGAGACACTCGGGGAAGACACGCGGATGGCTCCTAGGAAATCCAAGGTCCTGCAGACAGAAGACGGAACCTCCCCACACTCACAATTCCGGAACAAGCCTGACAGTGTGCGGGAGGTTTGGGTCCGCCCTCCTCGCAGCTGAGTGGTGTCAAAGGAGTCCCTGGCAGGAGGAATTCCGCTAATTGCCTGCCCTGTCCAGGGGGAGGCACTAGATGCTACCTGCATTTCCAACACAACCCCCGCCTTTCCACGGCAGTCCGCACAGGCATACACTCGGGGAAGACACGCGAAGGGCTCCTAGGAGATCCCGGGTGCTGCAGACAGAAGACGGAACCTCCCCACACTCAGAATTCCGGAACAAGGCTGACTGTGTGGGGGAGGAATGGGGCCGCCGTCCACGAGGCTGACTGGTGTCACAGGTGTTCCCTGGCAGGGGGAAGTCCGCTAATTACCTCCTATGACCAGGGGGACGCACTAGATGCTATCTGCATTTCCAGCCCAACCCCCGCCTTTCCCCGGCAGCCCGCACTGGGAGACAATCGGGGAAGACACGCGAATGGCTCCTAGGGGATCCAAGGTTCTGAGGACTGAAGACGGAACCTCCCCACACTCACAATTCCGGAACAAGCCTGACTGTGTGGGGGAGGTTTGGGTCCGCCCTCCTCGCAGCTGAGTTGTGTCAAAGGAGTTCCCTGGCAGGAGGAAGTCCGCTAATTGCCTACCCTGTCCAGGGGGAGGCACTAGATGCTACCTGCATTTCCAGCCCAACCCCCGCCTTTCCCCGGCAGTCCGCACAGGCAGACACTCGGGGAAGACACGCGAAGGGCTCCTAGGAGATCCCGGGTGCTGCAGACAGAAGACGGAACCTCCCCACACTCACAATTCCGGAACACGACTGACTGTGTGGGGGAGGTTTGGGGCCGCCGTCCAAGCAGCTGACTGTTGTCACAGGTGTTCCCTGGCAGGTGGAAGTCCGCTAATTGCCTACCCTGTCCAGGGGGAGGCAATAGATTCTACCAGCATTTCCAGCCCAACCCCCGCCTTTCCCCGGCAGCCCGCAATGGGAGAAAATCGGGGAAGACACGCGAATGGCTCCTAGGGGATCCAAGGTTCTGAGGACTGAAGACGGAACCTCCCCACACTCACAATTCCGGAACAAGCCTGACTGTGTGGGGGAGGTTTGGATCCGCCCTCCTCGCAGCTGAGTTGTGTCAAAGGAGTTCCCTGGCAGGAGGAAGTCCGCTAATTGCCTACCCTGTCCAGGGGGAGGCACTAGATGCTGCCTGCATTTCCAGCCAAACCCCCGCTTTTCCCCGGCAGTCCGCACAGGCAGACACTCGGGGAAGACACACGAAGGGCTCCTAGGAGATCCCGGGTGCTGCAGACAGAAGACGGAACCTCCCCACACTCACAATTCCGGAACACGGCTGACTGTGTGGGGGAGTTTTGGGGTCGCCGTCCAAGCAGCTGACTGGTGTCACTGGTGTTCCCTGGCAGGGGGAAGTCCGCTAATTACCTCCAATTACCAGGGGGAGGCACTAGATGCTATCTGCATTTCCAGCCCAACCCCCGCCTTTCCCCAGCAGCCCGCACTGGGAGACACTCGGGGAAGACACGCGGATGGCTCCTAGGAAATCCAAGGTCCTGCAGACAGAAGACGGAACATCCCCACACTCACAATTCCGGAACAAGCCTGACAGTGTGCGGGAGGTTTGGGTCCGCCCTCCTCGCAGCTGAGTGGTGTCAAAGGAGTCCCTGGCAGGAGGAATTCCGCTAATTGCCTGCCCTGTCCAGGGGGAGGCACTAGATGCTACCTGCATTTCCAACACAACCCCCGCCTTTCCACGGCAGTCCGCACAGGCATACACTCGGGGAAGACACGCGAAGGGCTCCTAGGAGATCCCGGGTGCTGCAGACAGAAGACGGAACCTCCCCACACTCAGAATTCCGGAACAAGGCTGACTGTGTGGGGGAGGAATGGAGCCGCCGTCCACGAGGCTGACTGGTGTCACAGGTGTTCCCTGGCAGGGGGAAGTCCGCTAATTACCTCCTATGACCAGGGGGACGCACTAGATGCTATCTGCATTTCCAGCCCAACCCCCGCCTTTCCCCGGCAGCCCGCACTGGGAGACAATCGGGGAAGACACGCGAATGGCTCCTAGGGGATCCAAGGTTCTGAGGACTGAAGACGGAACCTCCCCACACTCACAATTCCGGAACAAGCCTGACTGTGTGGGGGAGGTTTGGGTCCGCCCTCCTCGCAGCTGAGTTGTGTCAAAGGAGTTCCCTGGCAGGAGGAAGTCCGCTAATTGCCTACCCTGTCCAGGGGGAGGCACTAGATGCTACCTGCATTTCCAGCACAACCCCCGCCTTTCCCCGGCAGTCCGCACAGGCAGACACTCGGGGAAGACACGCGAAGGGCTCCTAGGAGATCCCGGGTGCTGCAGACAGAAGACGGAACCTCCCCACACTCACAATTCCGGAACACGGCTGACTGTGTGGGGGAGGTTTGGGGCCGCCGTCCAAGCAGCTGACTGTTGTCACAGGTGTTCCCTGGCAGGGGGAAGTCCGCTAATTGCCTACCCTGTCCAGGGGGAGGCAATAGATTCTACCAGCATTTCCAGCCCAACCCCCGCCTTTCCCCGGCAGCCCGCAATGGGAGGAAATAGGGGAAGACACGCGAATGGCTCCTAGGGGATCCAAGGTTCTGAGGACTGAAGACGGAACCTCCCCACACTCACAATTCCGGAACAAGCCTGACTGTGTGGGGGAGGTTTGGATCCGCCCTCCTCGCAGCTGAGTTGTGTCAAAGGAGTTCCCTGGCAGGAGGAAGTCCGCTAATTGCCTACCCTGTCCAGGGGGAGGCACTAGATGCTACCTGCATTTCCAGCCCAACCCCCGCCTTTCCCCGGCAGTCCGCACAGGCAGACACTCGGGGAAGACACACGAAGGGCTCCTAGGAGATCCCGGGTGCTGCAGACAGAAGACGGAACCTCCCCACACTCACAATTCCGGAACAAGCCTGACAGTGTGCGGGAGGTTTGGGTCCGCCCTCCTCGCAGCTGAGTGGTGTCAAAGGAGTTCCCTGGCAGGGGGAATTCCGCTAATTCCCTACCCTGTCCAGGGGGAGGCACTAGATGCTACCTGCATTTCCAGCCCAACCCCCGCATTTCCCCGGCAGCCCGCACTGGGAGACAATCGGGGAAGTCACGCGAATGGCTCCTAGGGGATCCAAGTTTCTGAGGACTGAAGACGGAACCTCCCCACACTCACAATTCCGGAACAAGCCTGACTGTGTGAGGGAGGTTTGGGTCCGCCCTCCTCGCAGCTGAGTTGTGTCAAAGGAGTTCCCTGGCAGGAGGAAGTCCGCTAATTGCCTACCCTGTCCAGGGGGAGGCACTAGATGCTACCTGCATTTCCAGCCCAACCCCCGCCTTTCCCCGGCAGCCCGCAATTGGAGACACTCGGGGAAGACACCCGGATGGCTCCTATGAAATCCAAGGTCCTGCAGACAGAAGACGGAACCTCCCCACACTCACAATTCCGGAACAAGCGTGACTGTGTGGGGGAGGTTTGGGGCCGCCCTCCTCGCAGCTGAGTTGTGTCAAAGGAGTTCCCTGGCAGGAGGAAGTCCGCTAATTGCCTACCCTATCCAGGGGGAGGCACTAGATGCTACCTGCATTTCCAGCCCAACCCCCACCTTTCCCCGGCAGCCCGCAATGGGAGACACTCGGGGAATACACGCGGATGGCTCCTATGAAATCCAAGGTCCTGCAGACAGAAGACGAATCCTCCCCACACTCACAATTCCGGAACAAGCCTGACTGTGTGGGGGAGGTTTGGGGCCGCCCTCCACGAAGCTGAGTGGTGTCAAAGGTGTTCCCTGGCATGGGGAATCCGCTAAATGCCTACCCTGTCCAGGGGGAGGCACTAGATGCTACCTGCATTTCCAGCCCAACCCCCGCCTTTCCCCGGCAGCCCGCAATGGGAGACACTCGGGGAAGACACGCGAAGGGCTCCTAGGAGATCCCGGGTTCTGCAGACCGAATACGGAACCTCCCCACACTCAGAATTCCGGAACACGGCTGACTGTGTGGGGGAGGAATGGGGCCGCCGTCCAAGCAGCTGACTGGTGTCACAGGTGTTCCCTGGCAGGGGGAAGTCCGCTAATTACCTCCTATGACCAGGGGGAGGCACTAGATGCTATCTGCATTTCCAGCCCATCCCCCGCTTTTCCCCGGCAGCCCGCGCTGGGAGACAATCGGGGAAGACACGCGAATGGCTCCTAGGGGATCCAAGGTTCTGAGGACTGAACACGGAACCTCCCCACACTCACAATTCCGGAACAAGCCTGACTGTGTGGGGGAGGTTTGGGTCCGCCCTCCTCGCAGCTGAGTTGTGTCAAAGGAGTTCCCTGGCAGGAGGAAGTCCGCTAATTGCCTACCCTGTCCAGGGGGAGGCACTAGATGCTACCTGCATTTCCAGCACAACCCCCGCCTTTCCCCGGCAGTCCGCACAGGCAGACACTCGGGGAAGACACGCGAAGGGCTCCTAGGAGATCCCGGGTGCTGCAGACAGAAGACGGAACCTCCCCACACTCACAATTCCGGAACACGGCTGACTGTGTGGGGGAGGTTTGGGTCCGCCCTCCTCGCAGCTGAGTGGTGTCAAAGGAGTCCCTGGCAGGGGGAATTCCGCTAATTCCCTACCCTGTCCAGGGGGAGGCACTAGATGCTACCTGCATTTCCAGCCAAACCCCCGCATTTCCCCGGCATCCCGCACTGGGAGACAATCGGGGAAGACACGCGAATGGCTCCTAGGGGATCCAAGTTTCTGAGGACTGAAGACGGAACCTCCCCACACTCACAATTCCGGAACAAGCCTGACTGTGTGGGGGAGGTTTGGGTCCGCCCTCCTCGCAGCTGAGTTGTGTCAAAGGAGTTCCCTGGAAGGAGGAAGTCCGCTAATTGCCTACCCTGTCCAGGGGGAGGCACTAGATGCTACCTGCATTTCCAGCCCAACCCCCGCCTTTCCCCGGCAGCCCGCAATTGGAGACACTCTGGGAAGACACCCGGATGGCTCCTATGAAATTCAAGGTCCTGCAGAGAGAAGACGGAACCTCCCCACACTCACAATTCCGGAACAAGCGTGACTGTGTGGGGGAGGTTTGGGGCCGCCCTCCTCGCAGCTGAGTTGTGTCAAAGGAGTTCCCTGGCAGGAGGAAGTCCGCTAATTGCCTACCCTGTCCAGGGGGAGGCACTAGATGCTACCTGCATTTCCAGCCCAACCACCGCCTTTCCCCGGCAGCCCGCACTGGGAGACAATCGGGGAAGACACGCGAATGGCTCCTAGGGGATCCAAGGTTCTGAGGACTGAAGACGGAACCTCCCCACACTCACAATTCCGGAACAAGCCTGACTGTGTGGGGGAGGTTTGGGTCCGCCCTCCTCGCAGCTGAGTTGTGTCAAAGGAGTTCCCTGGCAGGAGGAAGTCCGCTAATTGCCTACCCTGTCCAGGGGGAGGCACTAGATGCTACCTGCATTTCCAGCCCAACCCCCGCCTTTCCCCGGCAATCCGCAATGGGAGACACTCGGGGAAGACACGCGAAGGGCTCCTAGGAGATCCCGGGTTCTGCAGACCGAATACGGAACCTCCCCACACTCAGAATTCCGGAACACGGCTGACTGTGTGGGGGAGGAATGGGGCCCCCGTCCACGAGGCTGACTGGTGTCACTGGTGTTCCCTGGCAGGGGGAAGTCCGCTAATTACCTCCTATGACCAGGGGGAGGCACTAGATGCTATCTGCATTTCCAGCCCAACCCCCGCCTTTCCCCAGCAGCCCGCACTGGGAGACACTCGGGGAAGACACGCGGATGGCTCCTAGGAAATCCAAGATCCTGCAGACAGAAGACGGAACATCCCCACACTCACAATTCCGGAACAAGCCTGACAGTGTGCGGGAGGTTTGGGTCCGCCCTCCTCGCAGCTGAGTGGTGTCAAAGGAGTCCCTGGCAGGAGGAATTCCGCTAATTGCCTGCCCTGTCCAGGGGGAGGCACTAGATGCTACCTGCATTTCCAACACAACCCCCGCCTTTCCACGGCTGTCCGCACAGGCATACACTCGGGGAAGACACGCGAAGGGCTCCTAGGAGATCCCGGGTGCTGCAGACAGAAGACGGAACCTCCCCACACTCAGAATTCCGGAACAAGGCTGACTGTGTGGGGGAGGAATGGGGCCGCCGTCCACGAGGCTGACTGGTGTCACAGGTGTTCCCTGGCAGGGGGAAGTCCGCTAATTACCTCCTATGACCAGGGGGACGCACTAGATGCTATCTGCATTTCCAGCCCAACCTCCGCCTTTCCCCGGCAGCCCGCACTGGGAGACAATCGGGGAAGACACGCGAATGGCTCCTAGGGGATCCAAGGTTCTGAGGACTGAAGACGGAACCTCCCCACACTCACAATTCCGGAACAAGCCTGACTGTGTGGGGGAGGTTTGGGTCCGCCCTCCTCGCAGCTGAGTTGTGTCAAAGGAGTTCCCTGGCAGGAGGAAGTCCGCTAATTGCCTACCCTGTCCAGGGGGAGGCACTAGATGCTACCTGCATTTCCAGCCCAACCTCCGCCTTTCCCCGGCATTCCGCACAGGCAGAAACTCGGGGAAGACACGCGAAGGGCTCCTAGGAGATCCCGGGTGCTGCAGACAGAAGACGGAACCTCCCCACACTCACAATTCCGGAACACGGCTGACTGTGTAGGGGAGGTTTGGGGCCGCCGTCCAAGCAGCTGACTGGTGTCACAGGTGTTCCCTGGCAGGGGGAAGTCCGCTAATTGCCTACCCTGTACAGGGGGAGGCAATAGATTCTACCAGCATTTCCAGCCCAACCCCCGCCTTTCCCCGGCAGCCCTCAATGGGAGAAACTCGGGGAAGACACGCGAATGGCTCCTAGGAAATACAAGGTCCTGCAGACAGAAGACGGAACCTCCCCACAGTCACAATTCCGGAACAAGCCTGACAGTGTGCGGGAGGTTTGGGTCCGCCCTCCTCGCAGCTGAGTGGTGTCAAAGGAGTCCCTGGCAGGGGGAATTCCGCTAATTCCCTACCCTGTCCAGGGGGAGGCACTAGATGCTACCTGAATTTCCAGCCCAACCCCCGCCTTTCCCCGGAAGTCCGCACAGGCAGACACTCGGGGAAGACACGCGGATGGCTCCTAGGAAATCCAAGGTCCTGCAGACAGAAGACGGAACCTCCACACACTCACAATTCCGGAACAAGCCTGACAGTGTGCGGGAGGTTTGGGTCCGCCCTCCTCGCAGCTGAGTGGTGTCAAAGGAGTTCCCTGGCAGGGGGAATTCCGCTAATTCCCTACCCTGTCCAGGGGGAGGCACTAGATGCTACCTGCATTTCCAGCCCAACCCCCGCCTTTCCCCGGCAGCCCGCACTGATAGACAATCGGGGAAGACACGCGAATGGCTCCTAGGGGATCCAAGGTTCTGAGGACTGAAGACGGAACCTCCCCACACTCACAATTCCGGAACAAGACTGACTGTGTGGGGGAAGTTTGGGTCCGCCCTCCTCGCAGCTGAGTTGTGTCAGAGGAGTTCCCTGGCAGGAGGAAGTCCGCTAATTGCCTACCCTGTCCAGGGGGAGGCACTAGATGCTACCTGCATTTCCAGCACAACCCCCGCCTTTCCCCGGCAGCCCGCAATGGGAGACACTCGGGGAAGACACGCGAAGGGCTCCTAGGAGATCCAAGGTTCTGAGGACTGAAGACGGAACCTCCCCACACTCACAATTCCGGAACAAGCGTGACTGTGTGGGGGAGGTTTGGGGCCGCCCTCCTCGCAGCTGAGTTGTGTCAAAGGAGTTCGCTGGCAGGAGGAATTCCGCTAATTGCCTGCCCTGTCCAGGGGGAGGCACTAGATGCTACATGCATTTCCAACACAACCCCCGCCTTTCCACGGCAGTCCGCACAGGCATACACTCGGGGAAGACACGCGAAGGGCTCCTAGGAAATCCAAGGTCCTGCAGACAGAAGACGGAACCTCCACACACTCACAATTCCGGAACAAGCCTGACATTGTGCGGGTGGTTTGGGTCCGCCCTCCTCGCAGCTGAGTGGTGTCAAAGGAGTTCCCTGGCAGGGGAATTCCGCTAATTCCATACCCTGTCCAGGGGGATGCACTAGATGCTACCTGCATTTCCAGCCCAACCCCCACCTCTCCCCGGCAGCCCGCAATGGGAGACACTCGGGGAATACACGCGGATGGCTCCTATGAAATCCAAGGTCCTGCAGACAGAAGATGAATCCTCCCCACACTCACAATTCCGGAACAAGCCTGACTGTTTGGGGGAGGTTTGGGGCCGCCCTCCACGAAGCTGAGTGGTGTCAAAGGTGTTCCCTGGCATGGGGAATCCGCTAAATGCCTACCCTGTCCAGGGGGAGGCACTAGATGCTACCTGCATTTCCAGCCCAACCCCCGCCTTTCCCCGGCAGCCCGCAATGGGAGACACTCGGGGAAGACACGCGAAGGGCTCCTAGGAGATACCGGGTTCTGCAGACAGAATACGGAACCTCCCCACACTCAGAATTCCGGAACACGGCTGACTGTGTGGGGGAGGAATGGGGCCGCCGTCCAAGCAGCTGACTGGTGTCACAGGTGTTCCCTGGCAGGGGGAAGTCCGCTAATTACCTCCTATGACCAGGGGGAGGCACTAGATGCTATCTGCATTTCCAACCCAACCCCCGCCTTTCCCCGGCAGCCCGCACTGGGAGACAATCGGGGAAGACACGCGAATGGCTCCTAGGGGATCCAAGGTTCTGAGGACTGAAGACGGAACCTCCCCACACTCACAATTCCGGAACAAGCCTGACTGTGTGGGGGAGGTTTGGGTCCTCCCTCCTCGCAGCTGAGTTGTGTCAAAGGAGTTCCCTGGCAGGAGGAAGTCCGCTAATTGCCTACCCTGTCCAGGGGGAGGCACTAGATGCTACCTGCATTTCCAGCCCAACCCCCGCCTTTCCCCGGCAGTCCGCACAGGCAGACACTCGGGGAAGACACGCGAAGGGCTCCTAGGAGATCCCGGGTGCTGCAGACAGAAGACGGAACCTCTGCACACTCACAATTCCGGAACAAGCGTGACTGTGTGGGGGAGGTTTGGGGCCGCCCTCCTCGCAGCTGAGTTGTGTCAAAGGAGTTCGCTGGCAGGAGGAATTCCACTAATTGCCTGCCCTGTCCAGGGGGAGGCACTAGATGCTACCTGCATTTCCAGCCCAACCACCGCCTTTCCCCGGCAGCCCGCACTGGGAGACAGTCGGGGAAGACACGCGAATGGCTCCTTGGGGATCCAAGGTTCTGAGGACTGAAGACGGAACCTCCCCACACTCACAATTCCGGAACAAGCCTGACTGTGTGGGGGAGGTTTGGGTCCGCCCTCCTCGCAGCTGAGTTGTGTCAAAGGAGTTCCCTTGCAGGAGGTAGTCCGCTAATTGCCTACCCTGTCCAGGGGGAGGCACTAGATGCTACCTGCATTTCCAGCCCAACCCCCGCCTTTCCCCGGCAGCCCGCACTGGGAGACAATCGGGGAAGACACGCGAATGGCTCCTAGGGGATCCAAGGTTCTGAGGACTGAAGACGGAACCTCCCCACACTCACAATTCCGGAACAAGCCTGACTGTGTGGGGGAGGTTTGGGTCCGCCCTCCTCGCAGCTGAGTTGTGTCAAAGGAGTTCCCTGGCAGGAGGAAGTCCGCTAATTGCCTACCCTGTCCAGGGGGAGGCACTAGATGCTACCTGCATTTCCAGCCCAACCCCCGCCTTTCCCCGGCAGCCCGCAATGGGAGACACTCGGGGAAGACACGCGAAGGGCTCCTAGGAGATCCCGGGTTCTGCAGACCGAATACGGAACCTCCCCACACTCAGAATTCCGGAACACGGCTGACTGTGTGGGGGAGGAATGGGGCCCCCGTCCACGAGGCTGACTGGTGTCACTGGTGTTCCCTGGCAGGGGGAAGTCCGCTAATTACCTCCTATGACCAGGGGGAGGCACTAGATGCTATCTGCATTTCCAGCCCAACCCCCGCCTTTCCCCAGCCGCCCGCACTGGGAGACACTCGGGGAAGACACGCGGATGGCTCCTAGGAAATCCAAGGTCCTGCAGACAGAAGACGGAACCTCCCCACACTCACAATTCCGGAACAAGCCTGACAGTGTGCGGGAGGTTTGGGTCCGCCCTCCTCGCAGCTGAGTGGTGTCAAAGGAGTCCCTGGCAGGAGGAATTCCGCTAATTGCCTGCCCTGTCCAGGGGGAGGCACTAGATGCTACCTGCATTTCCAACACAACCCCCGCCTTTCCACGGCAGTCTGCACAGGCATACACTCGGGGAAGACACGCGAAGGGCTCCTAGGAGATCCCGGGTGCTGCAGACAGAAGACGGAACCTCCCCACACTCAGAATTCCGGAACAAGGCTGACTGTGTGGGGGAGGAATGGGGCCGCCGTCCACGAGGCTGACTGGTGTCACAGGTGTTCCCTGGCAGGGGGAAGTCCGCTAATTAACTCCTATGACCAGGGGGACGCACTAGATGCTATCTGCATTTCCAGCCCAACCCCCGCCTTTCCCCGGCAGCCCGCACTGGGAGACAATCGGGGAAGACACGCGAATGGCTCCTAGGGGATCCAAGGTTCTGAGGACTGAAGACGGAACCTCCCCACACTCACAATTCCGAAACAAGCCTGACTGTGTGGGGGAGGTTTGGGTCCGCCCTCCTCGCAGCTGAGTTGTGTCAAAGGAGTTCCCTGGCAGGAGGAAGTCCGCTAATTGCCTACCCTGTCCAGGGGGAGGCACTAGATGCTACCTGCATTTCCAGCCCAACCCCCGCCTTTCCCCGGCAGTCCGCACAGGCAGAAACTCGGGGAAGACACGCGAAGGGCTCCTAGGAGATCCCGGTTGCTGCAGACAGAAGACGGAACCTCCCCACACTCACAATTCCGGAACACGGCTGACTGTGTGGGGGAGGTTTGGGGCCGCCGTCCAAGCAGCTGACTGGTGTCACAGGTGTTCCCTGGCAGGGGGAAGTCCGCTAATTGCCTACCCTGTACAGCTGGAGGCAATAGATTCTACCAGCATTTCCAGCCCAACCCCCGCCTTTCCCCGGCAGCCCTCAATGGGAGAAACTCGGGGAAGACACGCGAATGGCTCCTAGGAAATACAAGGTCCTGCAGACAGAAGACGGAACCTCCCCACAGTCACAATTCCGGAACAAGCCTGACAGTGTGCGGGAGGTTTGGGTCCGCCCTCCTCGCAGCTGAGTGGTGTCAAAGGAGTCCCTGGCAGGGGGAATTCCGCTAATTCCCTACCCTGTCCAGGGGGAGGCACTAGATGCTACCTGCATTTCCAGCCCAACCCCCGCCTTTCCCCGGAAGTCCGCACAGGCAGACACTCGGGGAAGACACGCGGATGGCTCCTAGGAAATCCAAGGTCCTGCAGACAGAAGACGGAACCTCCACACACTCACAATTCCGGAACAAGCCTGACAGTGTGCGGGAGGTTTGGGTCCGCCCTCCTCGCAGCTGAGTGGTGTCAAAGGAGTTCCCTGGCAGGGGGAATTCCGCTAATTCCCTACCCTGTCCAGGGGGAGGCACTAGATGCTACCTGCATTTCCAGCCCAACCCCCGCCTTTCCCCGGCAGCCCGCACTGATAGACAATCGGGGAAGACACGCGAATGGCTCCTAGGGGATCCAAGGTTCTGAGGACTGAAGACGGAACCTCCCCACACTCACAATTCCGGAACAAGCCTGACTGTGTGGGGGAAGTTTGGGTCCGCCCTCCTCGCAGCTGAGTTGTGTCAGAGGAGTTCCCTGGCAGGAGGAAGTCCGCTAATTGCCTACCCTGTCCAGGGGGAGGCACTAGATGCTACCTGCATTTCCAGCACAACCCCCGCCTTTCCCCGGCAGCCCGCAATGGGAGACACTCGGGGAAGACACGCGAAGGGCTCCTAGGAGATCCAAGGTTCTGAGGACTGAAGACGGAACCTCCCCACACTCACAATTCCGGAACAAGCGTGACTGTGTGGGGGAGGTTTGGGGCCGCCCTCCTCGCAGCTGAGTTGTGTCAAAGGAGTTCGCTGGCAGGAGGAATTCCGCTAATTGCCTGCCCTGTCCAGGGGGAGGCACTAGATGCTACCTGCATTTCCAACACAACCCCCGCCTTTCCACGGCAGTCCGCACAGGCATACACTCGGGGAAGACACGCGAAGGGCTCCTAGGAGATCCCGGGTGCTGCAGACAGAAGACGGAACCTCCCCACACTCACAATTCCGGAACAAGGCTGACTGTGTGGGGGAGATTTGGGTCCGCCCTCCTCGCAGCTGAGTGGTGTCAAAGGAGTTCCCTGGCAGGGGGAATTCCGCTAATTCCCTACCCTGTCCAGGGGGAGGCACTAGATGCTACCTGCATTTCCAGCCCAACTCCCGCCTTTCCCCGGAAGTCCGCACAGGCAGACACTCGGGGAAGACACGCGGATGGCTCCTAGGAAATCCAAGGTCCTGCAGACAGAAGACGGAACCTCCACACACTCACAATTCCGGAACAAGCCTGACAGTGTGCGGGTGGTTTGGGTCCGCCCTCCTCGCAGCTGAGTGGTGTCAAAGGAGTTCCCTGGCAGGGGAATTCCGCTAATTCCATACCCTGTCCAGGGGGATGCACTAGATGCTACCTGCATTTCCAGCCCAACCCCCACCTTTCCCCGGCAGCCCGCAATGGGAGACACTCGGGTAATACACGCGGATGGCTCCTATGAAATCCAAGGTCCTGCAGACAGAAGATGAATCCTCCCCACACTCACAATTCCGGAACAAGCCTGACTGTGTGGGGGAGGTTTGGGGCCGCCCTCCACGAAGCTGAGTGGTGTCAAAGGTGTTCCCTGGCATGGGGAATCCGCTAAATGCCTACCCTGTCCAGGGGGAGGCACTAGATGCTACCTGCATTTCCAGCCCAACCCCCGCCTTTCCCCGGCAGCCCGCAATGGGAGACACTCGGGGAAGACACGCGAAGGGCTCCTAGGAGATACCGGGTTCTGCAGACAGAATACGGAACCTCCCCACACTCAGAATTCCGGAACACGGCTGACTGTGTGGGGGAGGAATGGGGCCGCCGTCCAAGCAGCTGACTGGTGTCACAGGTGTTCCCTGGCAGGGGGAAGTCCGCTAATTACCTCCTATGACCAGGGGGAGGCACTAGATGCTATCTGCATTTCCAACCCAACCCCCGCCTTTCCCCGGCAGCCCGCACTGGGAGACAATCGGGGAAGACACGCGAATGGCTCCTAGGGGATCCAAGGTTCTGAGGACTGAAGACGGAACCTCCCCACACTCACAATTCCGGAACAAGCCTGCCTGTGTGGGGGAGGTTTGGGTCCTCCCTCCTCGCAGCTGAGTTGTGTCAAAGGAGTTCCCTGGCAGGAGGAAGTCCGCTAATTGCCTACCCTGTCCAGGGGGAGGCACTAGATGCTACCTGCATTTCCAGCCCAACCCCCGCCTTTCCCCGGCAGTCCGCACAGGCAGACACTCGGGGAAGACACGCGAAGGGCTCCTAGGAGATCCCGGGTGCTGCAGACAGAAGACGGAACCTCTGCACACTCACAATTCCGGAACAAGCGTGACTGTGTGGGGGAGGTTTGGGGCCGCCCTCCTCGCAGCTGAGTTGTGTCAAAGGAGTTCGCTGGCAGGAGGAATTCCACTAATTGCCTGCCCTGTCCAGGGGGAGGCACTAGATGCTACCTGCATTTCCAGCCCAACCACCGCCTTTCCCCGGCAGCCCGCACTGGGAGACAGTCGGGGAAGACACGCGAATGGCTCCTTGGGGATCCAAGGTTCTGAGGACTGAAGACGGAACCTCCCCACACTCACAATTCCGGAACAAGCCTGACTGTGTGGGGGAGGTTTGGGTCCGCCCTCCTCGCAGCTGAGTTGTGTCAAAGGAGTTCCCTTGCAGGAGGTAGTCCGCTAATTGCCTACCCTGTCCAGGGGGAGGCACTAGATGCTACCTGCATTTCCAGCCCAACCCCCGCCTTTCCCCGGCAGCCCGCACTGGGAGACAATCGGGGAAGACACGCGAATGGCTCCTAGGGGATCCAAGGTTCTGAGGACTGAAGACGGAACCTCCCCACACTCACAATTCCGGAACAAGCCTGACTGTGTGGGGGAGGTTTGGGTCCGCCCTCCTCGCAGCTGAGTTGTGTCAAAGGAGTTCCCTGGCAGGAGGAAGTCCGCTAATTGCCTACCCTGTCCAGGGGGAGGCACTAGATGCTACCTGCATTTCCAGCCCAACCCCCGCCTTTCCCCGGCAGCCCGCAATGGGAGACACTCGGGGAAGACACGCGAAGGGCTCCTAGGAGATCCCGGGTTCTGCAGACCGAATACGGAACCTCCCCACACTCAGAATTCCGGAACACGGCTGACTGTGTGGGGGAGGAATGGGGCCCCCGTCCACGAGGCTGACTGGTGTCACTGGTGTTCCCTGGCAGGGGGAAGTCCGCTAATTACCTCCTATGACCAGGGGGAGGCACTAGATGCTATCTGCATTTCCAGCCCAACCCCCGCCTTTCCCCAGCCGCCCGCACTGGGAGACACTCGGGGAAGACACGCGGATGGCTCCTAGGAAATCCAAGGTCCTGCAGACAGAAGACGGAACCTCCCCACACTCACAATTCTGGAACAAGCCTGACAGTGTGCGGGAGGTTTGGGTCCGCCCTCCTCGCAGCTGAGTGGTGTCAAAGGAGTCCCTGGCAGGAGGAATTCCGCTAATTGCCTGCCCTGTCCAGGGGGAGGCACTAGATGCTACCTGCATTTCCAACACAACCCCCGCCTTTCCACGGCAGTCTGCACAGGCATACACTCGGGGAAGACACGCGAAGGGCTCCTAGGAGATCCCGGGTGCTGCAGACAGAAGACGGAACCTCCCCACACTCAGAATTCCGGAACAAGGCTGACTGTGTGGGGGAGGAATGGGGCCGCCGTCCACGAGGCTGACTGGTGTCACAGGTGTTCCCTGGCAGGGGGAAGTCCGCTAATTACCTCCTATGACCAGGGGGACGCACTAGATGCTATCTGCATTTCCAGCACAACCCCCGCCTTTCCCCGGCAGCCCGCACTGGGAGACAATCGGGGAAGACACGCGAATGGCTCCTAGGGGATCCAAGGTTCTGAGGACTGAAGACGGAACCTCCCCACACTCACAATTCCGGAACAAGCCTGACTGTGTGGGGGAGGTTTGGGTCCGCCCTCCTCGCAGCTGAGTTGTGTCAAAGGAGTTCCCTGGCAGGAGGAAGTCCGCTAATTGCCTACCCTGTCCAGGGGGAGGCACTAGATGCTACCTGCATTTCCAGCCCAACCCCCGCCTTTCCCCGGCAGTCCGCACAGGCAGAAACTCGGGGAAGACACGCGAAGGGCTCCTAGGAGATCCCGGGTGCTGCAGACAGAAGACGGAACCTCCCCACACTCACAATTCCGGAACACGGCTGACTGTGTGGGGGAGGTTTGGGGCCGCCGTCCAAGCAGCTGACTGGTGTCACAGGTGTTCCCTGGCAGGGGGAAGTCCGCTAATTGCCTACCCTGTACAGCTGGAGGCAATAGATTCTACCAGCATTTCCAGCCCAACCCCCGCCTTTCCCCGGCAGCCCTCAATGGGAGAAACTCGGGGAAGACACGCGAATGGCTCCTAGGAAATACAAGGTCCTGCAGACAGAAGACGGAACCTCCCCACAGTCACAATTCCGGAACAAGCCTGACAGTGTGCGGGAGGTTTGGGTCCGCCCTCCTCGCAGCTGAGTGGTGTCAAAGGAGTCCCTGGCAGGGGGAATTCCGCTAATTCCCTACCCTGTCCAGGGGGAGGCACTAGATGCTACCTGCATTTCCAGCCCAACCCCCAAATTTCCCCGGAAGTCCGCACAGGCAGACACTCGGGGAAGACACGCGGATGGCTCCTAGGAAATCCAAGGTCCTGCAGACAGAAGACGGAACCTCCACACACTCACAATTCCGGAACAAGCCTGACAGTGTGCGGGAGGTTTGGGTCCGCCCTCCTCGCAGCTGAGTGGTGTCAAAGGAGTTCCCTGGCAGGGGGAATTCCGCTAATTCCCTACCCTGTCCAGGGGGAGGCACTAGATGCTAACTGCATTTCCAGCCCAACCCCCGCCTTTCCCCGGCAGCCCGCACTGGGAGACAATCGGGGAAGACACGCGAATGGCTCCTAGGGGATCCAAGGTTCTGAGGACTGAAGACGGAACCTCCCCACACTCACAATTCCGGAACAAGCCTGACTGTGTGGGGGAAGTTTGGGTCCGCCCTCCTCGCAGCTGAGTTGTGTCAGAGGAGTTCCCTGGCAGGAGGAAGTCCGCTAATTGCCTACCCTGTCCAGGGGGAGGCACTAGATGCTACCTGCATTTCCAGCACAACCCCCGCCTTTCCCCGGCAGCCCGCAATGGGAGACACTCGGGGAAGACACGCGAAGGGCTCCTAGGAGATCCAAGGTTCTGAGGACTGAAGACGGAACCTCCCCACACTCACAAATCCGGAACAAGCGTGACTGTGTGGGGGAGGTTTGGGGCCGCCCTCCTCGCAGCTGAGTTGTGTCAAAGGAGTTCGCTGGCAGGAGGAATTCCGTTAATTGCCTGCCCTGTCCAGGGGGAGGCACTAGATGCTACCTGCATTTCCAACACAACCCCCGCCTTTCCACGGCAGTCCGCACAGGCATACACTCGGGGAAGACACGCGAAGGGCTCCTAGGAGATCCCGGGTGCTGCAGACAGAAGACGGAACCTCCCCACACTCACAATTCCGGAACAAGGCTGACTGTGTGGGGGAGATTTGGGTCCGCCCTCCTCGCAGCTGAGTGGTGTCAAAGGAGTTCCCTGGCAGGGGGAATTCCGCTAATTCCCTACCCTGTCCAGGGGGAGGCACTAGATGCTACCTGCATTTCCAGCCCAACTCCCGCCTTTCCCCGGAAGTCCGCACAGGCAGACACTCGGGGAAGACACGCGGATGGCTCCTAGGAAATCCAAGGTCCTGCAGACAGAAGACGGAACCTCCACACACTCACAATTCCGGAACAAGCCTGACAGTGTGCGGGTGGTTTGGGTCCGCCCTCCTCGCAGCTGAGTGGTGTCAAAGGAGTTCCCTGGCAGGGGAATTCCGCTAATTCCATACCCTGTCCAGGGGGATGCACTAGATGCTACCTGCATTTCCAGCCCAACCCCCACCTTTCCCCGGCAGCCCGCAATGGGAGACACTCGGGTAATACACGCGGATGGCTCCTATGAAATCCAAGGTCCTGCAGACAGAAGATGAATCCTCCCCACACTCACAATTCCGGAACAAGCCTGACTGTGTGGGGGAGGTTTGGGGCCGCCCTCCACGAAGCTGAGTGGTGTCAAAGGTGTTCCCTGGCATGGGGAATCCGCTAAATGCCTACCCTGTCCAGGGGGAGGCACTAGATGCTACCTGCATTTCCAGCCCAACCCCCGCCTTTCCCCGGCAGCCCGCAATGGGAGACACTCGGGGAAGACACGCGAAGGGCTCCTAGGAGATACCGGGTTCTGCAGACAGAATACGGAACCTCCCCACACTCAGAATTCCGGAACACGGCTGACTGTGTGGGGGAGGAATGGGGCCGCCGTCCAAGCAGCTGACTGGTGTCACAGGTGTTCCCTGGCAGGGGGAAGTCCGCTAATTACCTCCTATGACCAGGGGGAGGCACTAGATGCTATCTGCATTTCCAACCCAACCCCCGCCTTTCCCCGGCAGCCCGCACTGGGAGACAATCGGGGAAGACACGCGAATGGCTCCTAGGGGATCCAAGGTTCTGAGGACTGAAGACGGAACCTCCCCACACTCACAATTCCGGAACAAGCCTGACTGTGTGGGGGAGGTTTGGGTCCTCCCTCCTCGCAGCTGAGTTGTGTCAAAGGAGTTCCCTGGCAGGAGGAAGTCCGCTAATTGCCTACCCTGTCCAGGGGGAGGCACTAGATGCTACCTGCATTTCCAGCCCAACCCCCGCCTTTCCCCGGCAGTCCGCACAGGCAGACACTCGGGGAAGACACGCGAAGGGCTCCTAGGAGATCCCGGGTGCTGCAGACAGAAGACGGAACCTCTGCACACTCACAATTCCGGAACAAGCGTGACTGTGTGGGGGAGGTTTGGGGCCGCCCTCCTCGCAGCTGAGTTGTGTCAAAGGAGTTCGCTGGCAGGAGGAATTCCACTAATTGCCTGCCCTGTCCAGGGGGAGGCACTAGATGCTACCTGCATTTCCAGCCCAACCACCGCCTTTCCCCGGCAGCCCGCACTGGGAGACAGTCGGGGAAGACACGCGAATGGCTCCTTGGGGATCCAAGGTTCTGAGGACTGAAGACGGAACCTCCCCACACTCACAATTCCGGAACAAGCCTGACTGTGTGGGGGAGGTTTGGGTCCGCCCTCCTCGCAGCTGAGTTGTGTCAAAGGAGTTCCCTTGCAGGAGGTAGTCCGCTAATTGCCTACCCTGTCCAGGGGGAGGCACTAGATGCTACCTGCATTTCCAGCCCAACCCCCGCCTTTCCCCGGCAGCCCGCACTGGGAGACAATCGGGGAAGACACGCGAAGGGCTCCTAGGGGATCCAAGGTTCTGAGGACTGAAGACGGAACCTCCCCACACTCACAATTCCGGAACAAGCCTGACTGTGTGGGGGAGGTTTGGGTCCGCCCTCCTCGCAGCTGAGTTGTGTCAAAGGAGTTCCCTGGCAGGAGGAAGTCCGCTAATTGCCTACCCTGTCCAGGGGGAGGCACTAGATGCTACCTGCATTTCCAGCCCAACCCCCGCCTTTCCCCGGCAGCCCGCAATGGGAGACACTCGGGGAAGACACGCGAAGGGCTCCTAGGAGATCCCGGGTTCTGCAGACCGAATACGGAACCTCCCCACACTCAGAATTCCGGAACACGGCTGACTGTGTGGGGGAGGAATGGGGCCCCCGTCCACGAGGCTGACTGGTGTCACTGGTGTTCCCTGGCAGGGGGAAGTCCGCTAATTACCTCCTATGACCAGGGGGAGGCACTAGATGCTATCTGCATTTCCAGCCCAACCCCCGCCTTTCCCCAGCCGCCCGCACTGGGAGACACTCGGGGAAGACACGCGGATGGCTCCTAGGAAATCCAAGGTCCTGCAGACAGAAGACGGAACCTCCCCACACTCACAATTCCGGAACAAGCCTGACAGTGTGCGGGAGGTTTGGGTCCGCCCTCCTCGCAGCTGAGTGGTGTCAAAGGAGTCCCTGGCAGGAGGAATTCCGCTAATTGCCTGCCCTGTCCAGGGGGAGGCACTAGATGCTACCTGCATTTCCAACACAACCCCCGCCTTTCCACGGCAGTCTGCACAGGCATACACTCGGGGAAGACACGCGAAGGGCTCCTAGGAGATCCCGGGTGCTGCAGACAGAAGACGGAACCTCCCCACACTCAGAATTCCGGAACAAGGCTGACTGTGTTGGGGAGGAATGGGGCCGCCGTCCACGAGGCTGACTGGTGTCACAGGTGTTCCCTGGCAGGGGGAAGTCCGCTAATTACCTCCTATGACCAGGGGGACGCACTAGATGCTATCTGCATTTCCAGCCCAACCCCCGCCTTTCCCCGGCAGCCGCACTGGGAGACAATCGGGGAAGACACGCGAATGGATCCTAGGGGATCCAAGGTTCTGAGGACTGAAGACGGAACCTCCCCACACTCACAATTCCGGAACACGGCTGACTGTGTGGGGGAGGTTTGGGGCCGCCGTCCAAGCAGCTGACTGGTGTCACAGGTGTTCCCTGGCAGGGGGAAGTCCGCTAATTGCCTACCCTGTACAGCTGGAGGCAATAGATTCTACCAGCATTTCCAGCACAACCCCCGCCTTTCCCCGGCAGCCCTCAATGGGAGAAACTCGGGGAAGACACGCGATTGGCTCCTAGGAAATACAAGGTCCTGCAGACAGAAGACGGAACCTCCCCACAGTCACAATTCCGGAACAAGCCTGACAGTGTGCGGGAGGTTTGGGTCCGCCCTCCTCGCAGCTGAGTGGTGTCAAAGGAGTCCCTGGCAGGGGGAATTCCGCTAATTCCCTACCCTGTCCAGGGGGAGGCACTAGATGCTACCTGCATTTCCAGCCCAACCCCCAAATTTCCCCGGAAGTCCGCACAGGCAGACACTCGGGGAAGACACGCGGATGGCTCCTAGGAAATCCAAGGTCCTGCAGACAGAAGACGGAACCTCCACACACTCACAATTCCGGAACAAGCCTGACAGTGTGCGGGAGGTTTGGGTCCGCCCTCCTCGCAGCTGAGTGGTGTCAAAGGAGTTCCCTGGCAGGGGGAATTCCGCTAATTCCCTACCCTGTCCAGGGGGAGGCACTAGATGCTAACTGCATTTCCAGCCCAACCCCCGCCTTTCCCCGGCAGCCCGCACTGGGAGACAATCGGGGAAGACACGCGAATGGCTCCTAGGGGATCCAAGGTTCTGAGGACTGAAGACGGAACCTCCCCACACTCACAATTCCGGAACAAGCCTGACTGTGTGGGGGAAGTTTGGGTCCGCCCTCCTCGCAGCTGAGTTGTGTCAGAGGAGTTCCCTGGCAGGAGGAAGTCCGCTAATTGCCTACCCTGTCCAGGGGGAGGCACTAGATGCTACCTGCATTTCCAGCACAACCCCCGCCTTTCCCCGGCAGCCCGCAATGGGAGACACTCGGGGAAGACACGCGAAGGGCTCCTAGGAGATCCAAGGTTCTGAGGACTGAAGACGGAACCTCCCCACACTCACAATTCCGGAACAAGCGTGACTGTGTGGGGGAGGTTTGGGGCCGCCCTCCTCGCAGCTGAGTTGTGTCAAAGGAGTTCGCTGGCAGGAGGAATTCCGCTAATTGCCTGCCCTGTCCAGGGGGAGGCACTAGATGCTACCTGCATTTTCAACACAACCCCCGCCTTTCCACGGCAGTCCGCACAGGCATACACTCGGGGAAGACACGCGAAGGGCTCCTAGGAGATCCCGGGTGCTGCAGACAGAAGACGGAACCTCCCCACACTCATAATTCCGGAACAAGGCTGACTGTGTGGGGGAGGAATGGGGCCGCCGTCCACGAGGCTGACTGGTGTCACAGGGGTTCCCTGGCAGGGGGAAGTCCGCTAATTACCTCCTATGACCAGGGGGACGCACTAGATGCTATCTGCATTTCCAGTCCAACCCCCGCCTTTCCCCGGCAGCCCGCACTGGGAGACAATCGGGGAAGACACGCGAATGGCTCCTAGGGGATCCAAGGTTCTGAGGACTGAAGACGGAACCTCCCCACACTCACAATTCCGGAACAAGCCTGACTGTGTGGGGGAGGTTTGGGTCCGCCCTCCTCGCAGCTGAGTTGTGTCAAAGGAGTTCCCTGGCAGGAGGAAGTCCGCTAATTGCCTACCCTGTCCAGGGGGAGGCACTAGATGCTACCTGCATTTCCAGCCCAACCCCCGCCTTTCCCCGGCAGTCCGCACATGCAGACACTCGGGGAAGACACGCGAAGGGCTCCTAGGAGATCCCGGGTGCTGCAGACAGAAGACGGAACCTCCACACACTCACAATTCCGGAACAAGCCTGACAGTGTGCGGGAGGTTTGGGTCCGCCATCCTCGCAGCTGAGTGGTGTCAAAGGAGTTCCCTGGCAGGGGGAATTCCGCTAATTCCCTCCTCTGTCCAGGGGGATGCACTAGATGCTACCTGCATTTCCAACCCAACCCCCGCCTTTCCCCGTCAGCCCGCAATGGGAGACACTCGGGGAAGACACGCGAATGGCTCCTAGGAAATACAAGGTCCTGCAGACAGAAGACGGAACCTCCCCACAGTCACAATTCCGGAACAAGCCTGACAGTGTGCGGGAGGTTTGGGTCCGCACTCCTCGCAGCTGAGTGGTGTCAAAGGAGACCCTGGCAGGGGAAATTCCGCTAATTCCCTACCCTGTCCAGGGGGAGGCACTAGATGCTACCTGCATTTCCAGCCCAACCCCCGCCTTTCCCCGGAAGTCCGCACAGGCAGACACTCGGGGAAGACACGCGGAAGGCTCCTAGGAAATCCAAGGTCCTGCAGACAGAAGACGGAACCTCCACACACTCACAATTCCGGAACAAGCCTGACTGTGTGGGGGAGGTTTGGGTCCGCCCTCCTCGCAGCTGAGTTGTGTCAAAGGAGTTCCCTGGCAGGAGGAAGTCCGCTAATTGCCTACCCTGTCCAGGGGGAGGCACTAGATGCTACCTGCATTTCCAGCCCAACCCCCGCCTTTCCCCGGCAGCCCGCAATTGGAGACACTCGGGGAAGACACCCGGATGGCTCCTATGAAATCCAAGGTCCTGCAGACAGAAGACGGAACCTCCACACACTCACAATTCCGGAACACGGCTGACTGTGTAGGGGAGGTTTGGGGCCGCCGTCCAAGCAGCTGACTGGTGTCACAGGTGTTCCCTGGCAGGGGGAAGTCCGCTAATTGCCTACCCTGTACAGGGGGAGGCAATAGATTCTACCAGCATTTCCAGCCCAACCCCCGCCTTTCCCCGGCAGCCCTCAATGGGAGAAACTCGGGGAAGACACGCGAATGGCTCCTAGGAAATACAAGGTCCTGCAGACAGAAGACGGAACCTCCCCACAGTCACAATTCCGGAACAAGCCTGACAGTGTGCGGGAGGTTTGGGTCCGCCCTCCTCGCAGCTGAGTGGTGTCAAAGGAGTCCCTGGCAGGGGGAATTCCGCTAATTCCCTACCCTGTCCAGGGGGAGGCACTAGATGCTACCTGCATTTCCAGCCCAACCCCCGCCTTTCCCCGGAAGTCCGCACAGGCAGACACTCGGGGAAGACACGCGGATGGCTCCTAGGAAATCCAAGGTCCTGCAGACAGAAGACGGAACCTCCACACACTCACAATTCCGGAACAAGCCTGACAGTGTGCGGGAGGTTTGGGTCCGCCTTCCTCGCAGCTGAGTGGTGTCAAAGGAGTTCCCTGGCAGGGGGAATTCCGCTAATTCCCTACCCTGTCCAGGGGGAGGCACTAGATGCTACCTGCATTTCCAGCCCAACCCCCGCCTTTCCCCGGCAGCCCGCACTGATAGACAATCGGGGAAGACACGCGAATGGCTCCTAGGGGATCCAAGGTTCTGAGGACTGAAGACGGAACCTCCCCACACTCACAATTCCGGAACAAGCCTGACTGTGTGGGGGAAGTTTGGGTCCGCCCTCCTCGCAGCTGAGTTGTTTCAGAGGAGTTCCCTGGCAGGAGGAAGTCCGCTAATTGCCTACCCTGTCCAGGGGGAGGCACTAGATGCTACCTGCATTTCCAGCACAACCCCCGCCTTTCCCCGGCAGCCCGCAATGGGAGACACTCGGGGAAGACACGCGAAGGGCTCCTAGGAGATCCAAGGTTCTGAGGACTGAAGACGGAACCTCCCCACACTCACAATTCCGGAACAAGCGTGACTGTGTGGGGGAGGTTTGGGGCCGCCCTCCTCGCAGCTGAGTTGTGTCAAAGGAGTTCGCTGGCAGGAGGAATTCCGCTAATTGCCTGCCCTGTCCAGGGGGAGGCACTAGATGCTACCTGCATTTCCAACACAACCCCCGCCTTTCCACGGCAGTCCGCACAGGCATACACTCGGGGAAGACACGCGAAGGGCTCCTAGGAGAACCCGGGTGCTGCAGACAGAAGACGGAACCTCCCCACACTCACAATTCCGGAACAAGGCTGACTGTGTGGGGGAGATTTGGGTCCGCCCTCCTCGCAGCTGAGTGGTGTCAAAGGAGTTCCCTGGCAGGGGGAATTCCGCTAATTCCCTACCCTGTCCAGGGGGAGGCACTAGATGCTACCTGCATTTCCAGCCCAACTCCCGCCTTTCCCCGGAAGTCCGCACAGGCAGACACTCGGGGAAGACACGCGGATGGCTCCTAGGAAATCCAAGGTCCTGCAGACAGAAGACGGAACCTCCACACACTCACAATTCCGGAACAAGCCTGACAGTGTGCGGGTGGTTTGGGTCCGCCCTCCTCGCAGCTGAGTGGTGTCAAAGGAGTTCCCTGGCAGGGGAATTCCGCTAATTCCATACCCTGTCCAGGGGGATGCACTAGATGCTACCTGCATTTCCAGCCCAACCCCCACCTTTCCCCGGCAGCCCGCAATGGGAGACACTCGGGGAATACACGCGGATGGCTCCTATGAAATCCAAGGTCCTGCAGACAGAAGATGAATCCTCCCCACACTCACAATTCCGGAACAAGCCTGACTGTGTGGGGGAGGTTTGGGTCCGCCCTCCTCGCAGCTGAGTTGTGTCAAAGGAGTTCCCTTGCAGGAGGTAGTCCGCTAATTGCCTATCCTGTCCAGGGGGAGGCACTAGATGCTACCTGCATTTCCAGCCCAACCCCCGCCTTTCCCCGGCAGCCCGCACTGGGAGACAATCGGGGAAGACACGCGAATGGCTCCTAGGGGATCCAAGGTTCTGAGGACTGAAGACGGAACCTCCCCACACTCACAATTCCGGAACAAGCCTGACTGTGTGGGGGAGGTTTGGGTCCGCCCTCCTCGCAGCTGAGTTGTGTCAAAGGAGTTCCCTGGCAGGAGGAAGTCCGCTAATTGCCTACCCTGTCCAGGGGGAGGCACTAGATGCTACCTGCATTTCCAGCCCAACCCCCGCCTTTCCCCGGCAGCCCGCAATGGGAGACACTCGGGGAAGACACGCGAAGGGCTCCTAGGAGATCCCGGGTTCTGCAGACCGAATACGGAACCTCCCCACACTCAGAATTCCGGAACACGGCTGACTGTGTGGGGGAGGAATGGGGCCCCCGTCCACGAGGCTGACTGGTGTCACTGGTGTTCCCTGGCAGGGGGAAGTCCGCTAATTACCTCCTATGACCAGGGGGAGGCACTAGATGCTATCTGCATTTCCAGCCCAACCCCCGCCTTTCCCCAGCCGCCCGCACTGGGAGACACTCGGGGAAGACACGCGGATGGCTCCTAGGAAATCCAAGGTCCTGCAGACAGAAGACGGAACCTCCCCACACTCACAATTCCGGAACAAGCCTGACAGTGTGCGGGAGGTTTGGGTCCGCCCTCCTCGCAGCTGAGTGGTGTCAAAGGAGTCCCTGGCAGGAGGAATTCCGCTAATTGCCTGCCCTGTCCAGGGGGAGGCACTAGATGCTACCTGCATTTCCAACACAACCCCCGCCTTTCCACGGCAGTCTGCACAGGCATACACTCGGGGAAGACACGCGAAGGGCTCCTAGGAGATCCCGGGTGCTGCAGACAGAAGACGGAACCTCCCCACACTCAGAATTCCGGAACAAGGCTGACTGTGTGGGGGAGGAATGGGGCCGCCGTCCACGAGGCTGACTGGTGTCACAGGTGTTCCCTGGCAGGGGGAAGTCCGCTAATTACCTCCTATGACCAGGGGGACGCACTAGATGCTATCTGCATTTCCAGCCCAACCCCCGCCTTTCCCCGGCAGCCCGCACTGGGAGACAATCGGGGAAGACACGCGAATGGCTCCTAGGGGATCCAAGGTTCTGAGGACTGAAGACGGAACCTCCCCACACTCACAATTCCGGAACAAGCCTGACTGTGTGGGGGAGGTTTGGGTCCGCCCTCCTCGCAGCTGAGTTGTGTCAAAGGAGTTCCCTGGCAGGAGGAATTCCGCTAATTGCCTACCCTGTCCAGGGGGAGGCACTAGATGCTACCTGCATTTCCAGCCCAACCCCCGCCTTTCCCCGGCAGTCCGCACAGGCAGACACTCGGGGAAGACACGCGAAGGGCTCCTAGGAGATCCCGGGTGCTGCAGACAGAAGACGGAACCTCCCCACACTCACAATTCCGGAACACGGCTGACTGTGTGGGGGAGGTTTGGGGCCGCCGTCCAAGCAGCTGACTGTTGTCACAGGTGTTCCCTGGCAGGGGGAAGTCCGCTAATTGCCTACCCTGTCCAGGGGGAGGCAATAGATTCTACCAGCATTTCTAGCCCAACCCCCGCCTTTCCCCGGCAGCCCTCAATGGGAGAAACTCGGGGAAGACACGCGAATGGCTCCTAGGAAATACAAGGTCCTGCAGACAGAAGACGGAACCTCCCCACAGTCACAATTCCGGAACAAGCCTGACAGTGTGCGGGAGGTTTGGGTCCGCCCTCCTCGCAGCTGAGTGGTGTCAAAGGAGTCCCTGGCAGGGGGAATTCCGCTAATTCCCTACCCTGTCCAGGGGGAGGCACTAGATGCTACCTGCATTTCCAGCCCAACCCCCAAATTTCCCCGGAAGTCCGCACAGGCAGACACTCGGGGAAGACACGCGGATGGCTCCTAGGAAATCCAAGGTCCTGCAGACAGAAGACGGAACCTCCACACACTCACAATTCCGGAACAAGCCTGACAGTGTGCGGGATGTTTGGGTCCGCCCTCCTCGCAGCTGAGTGGTGTCAAAGGAGTTCCCTGGCAGGGGGAATTCCGCTAATTCCCTACCCTGTCCAGGGGGAGGCACTAGATGCTACCTGCATTTCCAGCCCAACCCCCGCCTTTCCCCGGCAGACCGCACTGGGAGACAATCGGGGAAGACACGCGAATGGCTCCTAGGGGATCCAAGGTTCTGAGGACTGAAGACGGAACCTCCCCACACTCACAATTCCGGAACAAGCCTGACTGTGTGGGGGAAGTTTGGGTCCGCCCTCCTCGCAGCTGAGTTGTGTCAGAGGAGTTCCCTGGCAGGAGGAAGTCCGCTAATTGCCTACCCTGTCCAGGGGGAGGCACTAGATGCTACCTGCATTTCCAGCACAACCCCCGCCTTTCCCCGGCAGCCCGCAATGGGAGACACTCGGGGAAGACACGCGAAGGGCTCCTAGGAGATCCAAGGTTCTGAGGACTGAAGACGGAACCTCCCCACACTCACAATTCCGGAACAAGCGTGACTGTGTGGGGGAGGTTTGGGGCCGCCATCCTCGCAGCTGAGTTGTGTCAAAGGAGTTCGCTGGCAGGAGGAATTCCGCTAATTGCCTGCCCTGTCCAGGGGGAGGCACTAGATGCTACCTGCATTTTCAACACAACCCCCGCCTTTCCACGGCAGTCCGCACAGGCATACACTCGGGGTAGACACGCGAAGGGCTCCTAGGAGATCCCGGTTGCTGCAGACAGAAGACGGAACCTCCCCACACTCATAATTCCGGAACAAGGCTGACTGTGTGGGGGAGGAATGGGGCCGCCGTCCACGAGGCTGACTGGTGTCACAGGGGTTCCCTGGCAGGGGGAAGTCCGCTAATTACCTCCTATGACCAGGGGGACGCACTAGATGCTATCTGCATTTCCAGTCCAACCCCCGCCTTTCCCCGGCAGCCCGCACTGGGAGACAATCGGGGAAGACACGCGAATGGCTCCTAGGGGATCCAAGGTTCTGAGGACTGAAGACGGAACCTCCCCACACTCACAATTCCGGAACAAGCCTGACTGTGTGGGGGAGGTTTGGGTCCGCCCTCCTCGCAGCTGAGTTGTGTCAAAGGAGTTCCCTGGCAGGAGGAAGTCCGCTAATTGCCTACCCTGTCCAGGGGGAGGCACTAGATGCTACCTGCATTTCCAGCCCAACCCCCGCCTTTCCCCGGCAGTCCGCACATGCAGACACTCGGGGAAGACACGCGAAGGGCTCCTAGGGGATCCCGGGTGCTGCAGACAGAAGACGGAACCTCCACACACTCACAATTCCGGAACAAGCCTGACAGTGTGCGGGAGGTTTGGGTCCGCCATCCTCGCAGCTGAGTGGTGTCAAAGGAGTTCCCTGGCAGGGGGAATTCCGCTAATTCCCTCCTCTGTCCAGGGGGATGCACTAGATGCTACCTGCATTTCCAACCCAACCCCCGCCTTTCCCCGTCAGCCCGCAATGGGAGACACTCGGGGAAGACACGCGAATGGCTCCTAGGAAATACAAGGTCCTGCAGACAGAAGACGGAACCTCCCCACAGTCACAATTCCGGAACAAGCCTGACAGTGTGCGGGAGGTTTGGGTCTGCACTCCTCGCAGCTGAGTGGTGTCAAAGGAGTCCCTGGCAGGGGAAATTCCGCTAATTCCCTACCCTGTCCAGGGGGAGGCACTAGATGCTACCTGCATTTCCAGCCCAACCCCCGCCTTTCCCCGGAAGTCCGCACAGGCAGACACTCGGGGAAGACACGCGGAAGGCTCCTAGGAAATCCAAGGTCCTGCAGACAGAAGACGGAACCTCCACACACTCACAATTCCGGAACAAGCCTGACAGTGTGCGGGAGGTTTGGGTCCGCCCTCCTCGCAGCTGAGTGGTGTCAAAGGAGTTCCCTGGCAGGGGGAATTCCGCTAATTCCCTACCCTGTCCAGGGGGAGGCACTAGATGCTACCTGCATTTCCAGCCCAACCCCCGCCTTTCCCCGGCAGCCCGCACTGGGAGACAATCGGGGAAGACACGCGAATGGCTCCTAGGGGATCCAAGGTTCTGAGGACTGAAGACGGAACCTCCCCACACTCACAATTCCGGAACAAGCCTGACTGTGTGGGGGAGGTTTGGGTCCGCCCTCCTCGCAGCTGAGTTGTGTCAAAGGAGTTCCCTGGCAGGAGGAAGTCCGCTAATTGCCTACCCTGTCCAGGGGGAGGCACTAGATGCTACCTGCATTTCCAGCCCAACCCCCGCCTTTCCCCGGCAGCCCGCAATTGGAGACACTCGGGGAAGACACCCGGATGGCTCCTATGAAATCCAAGGTCCTGCAGACAGAAGACGGAACCTCCCCACACTCACAATTCCGGAACAAGCGTGACTGTGTGGGGGACGTTTGGGGCCGCCCTCCTCGCAGCTGAGTTGTGTCAAAGGAGTTCGCTGGCAGGAGGAATTCCACTAATTGCCTGCCCTGTCCAGGGGGAGGCACTAGATGCTACCCGCATTTCCAGCCCAACCCCCGCCTTTCCCCGGCAGCCCGCACTGGGAGACAGTCGGGGAAGACACGCGAATGGCTCCTAGGGGATCCAAGGTTCTGAGGACTGAAGACGGAACCTCCCCACACTCACAATTCCGGAACAAGCCTGACTGTGTGGGGGTGGTTTGTGTCCGCCCTCCTCGCAGCTGAGTTGTGTCAAAGGAGTTCCCTTGCAGGAGGTAGTCCGCTAATTGCCTACCCTGTCCAGGGGGAGGCACTAGATGCTACCTGCATTTCCAGCCCAACCCCCGCCTTTCCCCGGCAGCCCGCACTGGGAGACAATCGGGGAAGACACGCGAATGGCTCCTAGGGGATCCAAGGTTCTGAGGACTGAAGACGGAACCTCCCCACACTCACAATTCCGGAACAAGCCTGACTGTGTGGGGGAGGTTTGGGTCCGCCCTCCTCGCAGCTGAGTTGTGTCAAAGGAGTTCCCTGGCAGGAGGAAGTCCGCTAATTGCCTACCCTGTCCAGGGGGAGGCACTAGATGCTACCTGCATTTCCAGCCCAACCCCCGCCTTTCCCCGGCAGCCCGCAATGGGAGACACTCGGGGAAGACACGCGAAGGGCTCCTAGGAGATCCCGGGTTCTGCAGACCGAATACGGAACCTCCCCACACTCAGAATTCCGGAACACGGCTGACTGTGTGGGGGAGGAATGCGGCCCCCGTCCACGAGGCTGACTGGTGTCACTGGTGTTCCCTGGCAGGGGGAAGTCCGCTAATTACCTCCTATGACCAGGGGGAGGCACTAGATGCTATCTGCATTTCCAGCCCAACCCCCGCCTTTCCCCAGCAGCCCGCACTGGGAGACACTCGGGGAAGACACGCGGATGGCTCCTAGGAATTCCAAGGTCCTGCAGACAGAAGACGGAACCGCCCCACACTCACAATTCCGGAACAAGCCTGACAGTGTGCGGGAGGTTTGGGTCCGCCCTCCTCGCAGCTGAGTGGTGTCAAAGGAGTCCCTGGCAGGAGGAATTCCGCTAATTGCCTGCCCTGTCCCCGGGGAGGCACTAGATGCTACCTGCATTTCCAACACAACCCCCGCCTTTCCACGGCAGTCCGCACAGGCATACACTCGGGGAAGACACGCGAAGGGCTCATAGGAGATCCCGTGTGCTGCAGACAGAAGACGGAACCTCCCCACACTCAGAATTCCGGAACAAGGCTGACTGTGTGGGGGAGGAATGGGGCCGCCGTCCACGAGGCTGACTGGTGTCACAGGTGTTCCCTGGCAGGGGGAATTCCGCTAATTACCTCCTATGACCAGGGGGACGCACTAGATGCTATCTGCATTTCCAGCCCAACCCCCGCCTTTCCCCGGCAGCCCGCACTGGGAGACAATCGGGGAAGACACGCGAATGGCTCCTAGGAAATACAAGGTCCTGCAGACAGAAGACGGAACCTCCCCACAGTCACAATTCCGGAACAAGCCTGACAGTGTGCGGGAGGTTTGGGTCCGCCCTCCTCGCAGCTGAGTGGTGTCAAAGGAGTCCCTGGCAGGGGGAATTCCGCTAATTCCCTACCCTGTCCAGGGGGAGGCACTAGATGCTACCTGCATTTCCAGCCCAACCCCCAAATTTCCCCGGAAGTCCGCACAGGCAGACACTCGGGGAAGACACGCGGATGGCTCCTAGGAAATCCAAGGTCCTGCAGACAGAAGACGGAACCTCCACACACTCACAATTCCGGAACAAGCCTGACAGTGTGCGGGAGGTTTGGGTCCGCCCTCCTCGCAGCTGAGTGGTGTCAAAGGAGTTCCCTGGCAGGGGGAATTCCGCTAATTCCCTACCCTGTCCAGGGGGAGGCACTAGATGCTACCTGCATTTCCAGCCCAACCCCCGCCTTTCCCCGGCAGCCCGCACTGGGAGACAATCGGGGAAGACACGCGAATGGCTCCTAGGGGATCCAAGGTTCTGAGGACTGAAGACGGAACCTCCCCACACTCACAATTCCGGAACAAGCCTGACTGTGTGGGGGAAGTTTGGGTCCGCCCTCCTCGCAGCTGAGTTGTGTCAGAGGAGTTCCCTGGCAGGAGGAAGTCCGCTAATTGCCTACCCTGTCCAGGGGGAGGCACTAGATGCTACCTGCATTTCCAGCACAACCCCCGCCTTTCCCCGGCAGCCCGCAATGGGAGACACTCGGGGAAGACACGCGAAGGGCTCCTAGGAGATCCAAGGTTCTGAGGACTGAAGACGGAACCTCCCCACACTCACAATTCCGGAACAAGCGTGACTGTGTGGGGGAGGTTTGGGGCCGCCCTCCTCGCAGCTGAGTTGTGTCAAAGGAGTTCGCTGGCAGGAGGAATTCCGCTAATTGCCTGCCCTGTCCAGGGGGAGGCACTAGATGCTACCTGCATTTTCAACACAACCCCCGCCTTTCCACGGCAGTCCGCACAGGCATACACTCGGGGTAGACACGCGAAGGGCTCCTAGGAGATCCCGGGTGCTGCAGACAGAAGACGGAACCTCCCCACACTCATAATTCCGGAACAAGGCTGACTGTGTGGGGGAGGAATGGGGCCGCCGTCCACGAGGCTGACTGGTGTCACAGGGGTTCCCTGGCAGGGGGAAGTCCGCTAATTACCTCCTATGACCAGGGGGACGCACTAGATGCTATCTGCATTTCCAGTCCAACCCCCGCCTTTCCCCGGCAGCCCGCACTGGGAGACAATCGGGGAAGACACGCGAATGGCTCCTAGGGGATCCAAGGTTCTGAGGACTGAAGACGGAACCTCCCCACACTCACAATTCCGGAACAAGCCTGACTGTGTGTGGGAGGTTTGGGTCCGCCCTCCTCGCAGCTGAGTTGTGTCAAAGGAGTTCCCTGGCAGGAGGAAGTCCGCTAAATGCCTACCCTGTCCAGGGGGAGGCACTAGATGCTACCTGCATTTGCAGCCCAACCCCCGCCTTTCCCCGGCAGTCCGCACATGCAGACACTCGGGGAAGACACGCGAAGGGCTCCTAGGAGATCCCGGGTGCTGCAGACAGAAGACGGAACCTCCACACACTCACAATTCCGGAACAAGCCTGACAGTGTGCGGGAGGTTTGGGTCCGCCATCCTCGCAGCTGAGTGGTGTCAAAGGAGTTCCCTGGCAGGGGGAATTCCGCTAATTCCCTCCTCTGTCCAGGGGGATGCACTAGATGCTACCTGCATTTCCAACCCAACCCCCGCCTTTCCCCGTCAGCCCGCAATGGGAGACACTCGGGGAAGACACGCGAATGGCTCCTAGGAAATACAAGGTCCTGCAGACAGAAGACGGAACCTCCCCACAGTCACAATTCCGGAACAAGCCTGACAGTGTGCGGGAAGTTTGGGTCCGCACTCCTCGCAGCTGAGTGGTGTCAAAGGAGTCCCTGGCAGGGGAAGTTCCGCTAATTCCCTACCCTGTCCAGGGGGAGGCACTAGATGCTACCTGCATTTCCAGCCCAACCCCCGCCTTTCCCCGGAAGTCCGCACAGGCAGACACTCGGGGAAGACACGCGGAAGGCTCCTAGGAAATCCAAGGTCCTGCAGACAGAAGACGGAACCTCCACACACTCACAATTCCGGAACAAGCCTGACAGTGTGCGGGAGGTTTGGGTCCGCCCTCCTCGCAGCTGAGTGGTGTCAAAGGAGTTCCCTGGCAGGGGGAATTCCGCTAATTCCCTACCCTGTCCAGGGGGAGGCACTAGATGCTACCTGCATTTCCAGCCCAACCCCCGCCTTTCCCCGGCAGCCCGCACTGGGAGACAATCGGGGAAGACACGCGAATGGCTCCTAGGGGATCCAAGGTTCTGAGGACTGAAGACGGAACCTCCCCACACTCACAATTCCGGAACAAGCCTGACTGTGTGGGGGAGGTTTGGGTCCGCCCTCCTCGCAGCTGAGTTGTGTCAAAGGAGTTCCCTGGCAGGAGGAAGTCCGCTAATTGCCTACCCTGTCCAGGGGGAGGCACTAGATGCTACCTGCATTTCCAGCCCAACCCCCGCATTTCCCCGGCAGCCCGCAATTGGAGACACTCGGGGAAGTCACCCGGATGGCTCCTATGAAATCCAAGGTCCTGCAGACAGAAGACGGAACCTCCCCACACTCACAATTCCGGAACAAGCGTGACTGTGTGGGGGAGGTTTGGGGCCGCCCTCCTCGCAGCTGAGTTGTGTCAAAGGAGTTCGCTGGCAGGAGGAATTCCACTAATTGCCTGCCCTGTCCAGGGGGAGGCACTAGATGCTACCCGCATTTCCAGCCCAACCCCCGCCTTTCCCCGGCAGCCCGCACTGGGAGACAGTCGGGGAAGACACGCGAATGGCTCCTAGGGGATCCAAGGTTCTGAGGACTGAAGACGGAACCTCCCCACACTCACAATTCCGGAACAAGCCTGACTGTGTGGGGGTGGTTTGTGTCCGCCCTCCTCGCAGCTGAGTTGTGTCAAAGGAGTTCCCTTGCAGGAGGTAGTCCGCTAATTGCCTACCCTGTCCAGGGGGAGGCACTAGATGCTACCTGCATTTCCAGCCCAACCCCCGCCTTTCCCCGGCAGCCCGCACTGGGAGACAATCGGGGAAGACACGCGAATGGCTCCTAGGGGATCCAAGGTTCTGAGGACTGAAGACGGAACCTCCCCACACTCACAATTCCGGAACAAGCCTGACTGTGTGGGGGAGGTTTGGGTCCGCCCTCCTCGCAGCTGAGTTGTGTCAAAGGAGTTCCCTGGCAGGAGGAAGTCCGCTAATTGCCTACCCTGTCCAGGGGGAGGCACTAGATGCTACCTGCATTTCCAGCCCAACCCCCGCCTTTCCCCGGCAGCCCGCAATGGGAGACACTCGGGGAAGACACGCGAAGGGCTCCTAGGAGATCCCGGGTTCTGCAGACCGAATACGGAACCTCCCCACACTCAGAATTCCGGAACACGGCTGACTGTGTGGGGGAGGAATGCGGCCCCCGTCCACGAGGCTGACTGGTGTCACTGGTGTTCCCTGGCAGGGGGAAGTCCGCTAATTACCTCCTATGACCAGGGGGAGGCACTAGATGCTATCTGCATTTCCAGCCCAACCCCCGCCTTTCCCCAGCAGCCCGCACTGGGAGACACTCGGGGAAGACACGCGGATGGCTCCTAGGAATTCCAAGGTCCTGCAGACAGAAGACGGAACCTCCCCACACTCACAATTCCGGAACAAGCCTGACAGTGTGCGGGAGGTTTGGGTCCGCCCTCCTCGCAGCTGAGTGGTGTCAAAGGAGTCCCTGGCAGGAGGAATTCCGCTAATTGCCTGCCCTGTCCCCGGGGAGGCACTAGATGCTACCTGCATTTCCAACACAACCCCCGCCTTTCCACGGCAGTCCGCACAGGCATACACTCGGGGAAGACACGCGAAGGGCTCCTAGGAGATCCCGGGTGCTGCAGACAGAAGACGGAACCTCCCCACACTCAGAATTCCGGAACAAGGCTGACTGTGTGGGGGAGGAATGGGGCCGCCGTCCACGAGGCTGACTGGTGTCACAGGTGTTCCCTGGCAGGGGGAAGTCCGCTAATTACCTCCTATGACCAGGGGGACGCACTAGATGCTATCTGCATTTCCAGCCCAACCCCCGCCTTTCCCCGGCAGCCCGCACTGGGAGACAATCGGGGAAGACACGCGAATGGCTCCTAGGGGATCCAAGGTTCTGAGGACTGAAGACGGAACCTCCCCACACTCACAATTCCGGAACAAGCCTGACTGTGTGGGGGAGGTTTGGGTCCGCCCTCCTCGCAGCTGAGTGGTGTCAAAGGAGTTCCCTGGCAGGGGGAATTCCGCTAATTCCCTACCCTGTCCAGGGGGAGGCACTAGATGCTACCTGCATTTCCAGCCCAACCCCCGCCTTTCCCCGGCAGCCCGCAATGGGAGACACTCGATGAAGACACGCGAAGGGCTCCTAGGAGATCCCGGGTTCTGCAGACAGAAGACGGAACCTCCACACACTCACAATTCCGTAAGAAGCCTGACAGTGTGCGGGAGGTTTGGGTCCGCCCTCCTCGCAGCTGAGTGGTGTCAAAGGAGTCCCTGGCAGGGGAATTCCGCTAATTCCCTACCCTGTCCAGGGGGAGGCACTAGATGCTACCTGCATTTCCAGCCCAACCCCCACCTTTCCCCGGCAGCCCGCAATGGGAGACACTCGGGGAATACACGCGGATGGCTCCTATGAAATCCAAGGTCCTGCAGACAGAAGATGAATCCTCCCCACACTCACAATTCCGGAACAAGCCTGACTGTGTGGGGGAGGTTTTTGGCCGCCCTCCACGAAGCTGAGTGGTGTCAAAGGTGTTCCCTGGCATGGGGAATCCGCTAAATGCCTACCCTGTCCAGGGGGAGGCACTAGATGCTACCTGCATTTCCAGCCCAACCCCCGCCTTTCCCCGGCAGCCCGCAATGGGAGACACTCGGGGAAGACACGCGAAGGGCTCCTAGGAGATACCGGGTTCTGCAGACAGAATACGGAACCTCCCCACACTCAGAATTCCGGAACACGGCTGACTGTGTGGGGGAGGAATGGGGCCGCCGTCCAAGCAGCTGACTGGTGTCACAGGTGTTCCCTGGCAGGGGGAAGTCCGCTAATTACCTCCTATGACCAGGGGGAGGCACTAGATGCTATCTGCATTTCCAACCCAACCCCCGCCTTTCCCCGGCAGCCCGCACTGGGAGACAATCGGGGAAGACACGCGAATGGCTCCTAGGGGATCCAAGGTTCTGAGGACTGAAGACGGAACCTCCCCACACTCACAATTCTGGAACAAGCCTGACTGTGTGGGGGAGGTTTGGGTCCGCCCTCCTCGCAGCTGAGTTGTGTCAAAGTAGTTCCCTGGCAGGAGGAAGTCCGCTAATTGCCTACCCTGTCCAGGGGGAGGCACTAGATGCTACCTGCATTTCCAGCCCAACCCCCGCCTTTCCCCGGCAGCCCGCACTGGGAGACACTCGGGGAAGACACGCGAAGGGCTCCTAGGAGATCCCGGGTTCTGCAGACCGAATACGGAACCTCCCCACACTCAGAATTCCGGAACACGGCTGACTGTGTGGGGGAGGAATGGGGCCCCCGTCCACGAGGCTGACTGGTGTCACTGGTGTTCCCTGGCAGGGGGAAGTCCGCTAATTACCTCCTATGACCAGGGGGAGGCACTAGATGCTATCTGCATTTCCAGCCAAACCCCCGCCTTTCCCCAGCAGCCCGCACTGGGAGACACTCGGGGAAGACACGCGGATGGCTCCTAGGAAATCCAAGGTCCTGCAGACAGAAGACGGAACCTCCACACACTCACAATTCCGGAACAAGCCTGACTGTGTGGGGGAGGTTTGGGTCCTCCCTCCTCGCTGCTGAGTTGTGTCAAAGGAGTTCCCTGGCAGGAGGAAGTCCGCTAATTGCCTACCCTGTCCAGGGGGAGGCACTAGATGCTACCTGCATTTCCAGCCCAACCCCCGCCTTTCCCCGGCAGTCCGCACAGGCAGACACTCGGGGAAGACACGCGAAGGGCTCCTAGGAGATCCCGGGTGCTGCAGACAGAAGACGGAACCTCCCCACACTCAGAATTCCGGAACAAGGCTGACTGTGTGGGGGAGGAATGGGGCCGCCGTCCACGAGGCTGACTGGTGTCACAGGTGTTCCCTGGCAGGGGGAAGTCCGCTAATTACCTCCTATGACCAGGGGGACGCACTAGATGCTATCTGCATTTCCAGCCCAACCCCCGCCTTTCCCCGGCAGCCCGCACTGGGAGACAATCGGGGAAGACACGCGAATGGCTCCTAGGGGATCCAAGGTTCTGAGGACTGAAGACGGAACCTCCCCACACTCACAATTCCGGAACAAGCCTGACTGTGTGGGGGAGGTTTGGGTCCGCCCTCCTCGCAGCTGAGTGGTGTCAAAGGAGTTCCCTGGCAGGGGGAATTCCGCTAATTCCCTACCCTGTCCAGGGGGAGGCACTAGATGCTACCTGCATTTCCAGCCCAACCCCCGCCTTTCCCCGGCAGCCCGCAATGGGAGACACTCGATGAAGACACGCGAAGGGCTCCTAGGAGATCCCGGGTTCTGCAGACAGAAGACGGAACCTCCACACACTCACAATTCCGTAAGAAGCCTGACAGTGTGCGGGAGGTTTGGGTCCGCCCTCCTCGCAGCTGAGTGGTGTCAAAGGAGTCCCTGGCAGGGGAATTCCGCTAATTCCCTACCCTGTCCAGGGGGAGGCACTAGATGCTACCTGCATTTCCAGCCCAACTCCCGCCTTTAACCGGAAGTCCGCACAGGCAGACACTCGGGGAAGACACGCAGATGGCTCCTAGGAAATCCAAGGTCCTGCAGACAGAAGACGTAACCTCCACACACTCACAATTCCGGAACAAGCCTGACAGTGTGCGGGTGGTGTGGGTCCGCCCTCCTCGCAGCTGAGTGGTGTCAAAGGAGTTCCCTGGCAGGGGAATTCCGCTAATTCCATACCCTGTCCTGGGGGATGCACTAGATGCTACCTGCATTTCCAGCCCAACCCCCACCTTTCCCCGGCAGCCCGCAATGGGAGACACTCGGGGAATACACGCGGATGGCTCCTATGAAATCCAAGGTCCTGCAGACAGAAGATGAATCCTCCCCACACTCACAATTCCGGAACAAGCCTGACTGTGTGGGGGAGGTTTTTGGCCGCCCTCCACGAAGCTGAGTGGTGTCAAAGGTGTTCCCTGGCATGGGGAATCCGCTAAATGCCTACCCTGTCCAGGGGGAGGCACTAGATGCTACCTGCATTTCCAGCCCAACCCCCGCCTTTCCCCGGCAGCCCGCAATGGGAGACACTCGGGGAAGACACGCGAAGGGCTCCTAGGAGATACCGGGTTCTGCAGACAGAATACGGAACCTCCCCACACTCAGAATTCCGGAACACGGCTGACTGTGTGGGGGAGGAATGGGGCCGCCGTCCAAGCAGCTGACTGGTGTCACAGGTGTTCCCTGGCAGGGGGAAGTCCGCTAATTACCTCCTATGACCAGGGGGAGGCACTAGATGCTATCTGCATTTCCAACCCAACCCCCGCCTTTCCCCGGCAGCCCGCACTGGGAGACAATCGGGGAAGACACGCGAATGGCTCCTAGGGGATCCAAGGTTCTGAGGACTGAAGACGGAACCTCCCCACACTCACAATTCTGGAACAAGCCTGACTGTGTGGGGGAGGTTTGGGTCCGCCCTCCTCGCAGCTGAGTTGTGTCAAAGTAGTTCCCTGGCAGGAGGAAGTCCGCTAATTGCCTACCCTGTCCAGGGGGAGGCACTAGATGCTACCTGCATTTCCAGCCCAACCCCCGCCTTTCCCCGGCAGCCCGCACTGGGAGACACTCGGGGAAGACACGCGAAGGGCTCCTAGGAGATCCCGGGTTCTGCAGACCGAATACGGAACCTCCCCACACTCAGAATTCCGGAACACGGCTGACTGTGTGGGGGAGGAATGGGGCCCCCGTCCACGAGGCTGACTGGTGTCACTGGTGTTCCCTGGCAGGGGGAAGTCCGCTAATTACCTCCTATGACCAGGGGGAGGCACTAGATGCTATCTGCATTTCCAGCCAAACCCCCGCCTTTCCCCAGCAGCCCGCACTGGGAGACACTCGGGGAAGACACGCGGATGGCTCCTAGGAAATCCAAGGTCCTGCAGACAGAAGACGGAACCTCCACACACTCACAATTCCGGAACAAGCCTGACTGTGTGGGGGAGGTTTGGGTCCTCCCTCCTCGCTGCTGAGTTGTGTCAAAGGAGTTCCCTGGCAGGAGGAAGTCCGCTAATTGCCTACCCTGTCCAGGGGGAGGCACTAGATGCTACCTGCATTTCCAGCCCAACCCCCGCCTTTCCCCGGCAGTCCGCACAGGCAGACACTCGGGGAAGACACGCGAAGGGCTCCTAGGAGATCCCGGGTGCTGCAGACAGAAGACGGAACCTCCCCACACTCACAATTCCGGAACAAGCGTGACTGTGTGGGGGAGGTTTGGGGCCGCCCTCCTCGCAGCTGAGTTGTGTCAAAGGAGTTCGCTGGCAGGAGGAATTCCACTAATTGCCTGCCCTGTCCAGGGGGAGGCACTAGATGCTACCTGCATTTCCAGCCCAACTCCCGCCTTTCCCCGGAAGTCCGCACAGGCAGACACTCGGGGAAGACACGCGGATGGCTCCTAGGAAATCCAAGGTCCTGCAGACAGAAGACGGAACCTCCACACACTCACAATTCCGGAACAAGCCTGACAGTGTGCGGGAGGTTTGGGTCCGCTCTCCTCGCAGCTGAGTGGTGTCAAAGGAGTTCCCTGGCAGGGGAATTCCGCTAATTCCATACCCTGTCCTTGGGGATGCACTAGATGCTACCTGCATTTCCAGCCCAACCCCCACCTTTCCCCGGCAGCCCGCAATGGGAGACACTCGGGGAATACACGCGGATGGCTCCTATGAAATCCAAGGTCCTGCAGACAGAAGATGAATCCTCCCCACACTCACAATTCCGGAACAAGCCTGACTGTGTGGTGGAGGTTTGGGGCCGCCCTCCACGAAGCTGAGTGGTGTCAAAGGTGTTCCCTGGCATGGGGAATCCGCTAAATGCCTACCCTGTCCAGGGGGAGGCACTAGATGCTACCTGCATTTCCAGCCCAACCCCCGCATTTCCCCGGCAGCCCGCAATGGGAGACACTCGGGGAAGACACGCGAAGGGCTCCTAGGAGATACCGGGTTCTGCAGACAGAATACGGAACCTCCCCACACTCAGAATTCCGGAACACGGCTGACTGTGTGGGGGAGGAATGGGGCCGCCGTCCAAGCAGCTGACTGGTGTCACAGGTGTTCCCTGGCAGGGGGAAGTCCGCTAATTACCTCCTATGACCAGGGGGAGGCACTAGATGCTATCTGCATTTCCAACCCAACCCCCGCATTTCCCCGGCAGCCCGCACTGGGAGACAATCGGGGAAGACACGCGAATGGCTCCTAGGGGATCCAAGGTTCTGAGTACTGAAGACGGAACCTCCCCACACTCACAATTCCGGAACAAGCCTGACTGTGTGGGGGAGGTTTGGGTCCGCCCTCCTCGCAGCTGAGTTGTGTCAAAGGAGTTCCCTGGCAGGAGGAAGTCCGCTAATTGCCTACCCTGTCCAGGGGGAGGCACTAGATGCTACCTGCATTTCCAGCCCAACCCCCGCCTTTCCCCGGCAGTCCGCACAGGCAGACACTCGGGGAAGACACGCGAAGGGCTCCTAGGAGATCCCGGGTGCTGCAGACAGAAGACGGAACCTCCCCACACTCACAATTCCGGAACACGGCTGACTGTGTGGGGGAGGTTCGGGGCCGCCGTCCAAGCAGCTGACTGGTGTCACAGGTGTTCCCTTGTAGGGGGAAGCCCGCTAATTGCCTACCCTGTCCAGGGGGAGGCAATAGATTCTACCAGCATTTCCAGCCCAACCCCCGCCTTTCTCCGGCAGCCCTCAATGGGAGAAACTCGGAGAAGACACGCGAATGGCTCCTAGGAAATACAAGGTCCTGCAGACAGAAGACGGAACCTCCCCACAGTCACAATTCCGGAACAAGCCTGACAGTGTGCGGGAGGTTTGGGTCCGCCCTCCTCGCAGCTGAGTGGTGTCAAAGGAGTCCCTGGCAGGGGGAATTCCGCTAATTCCCTACCCTGTCCAGGGGGAGGCACTAGATGCTTCCTGCATTTCCAGCCCAACCCCCGCCTTCCCCGGAAGTCCGCACAGGCTGACACTCGGGGAAGACACGCGGATGGCTCCTAGGAAATCCAAGGTCCTGCAGACAGAAGACGGAACCTCCACACACTCACAATTCCGGAACAAGCCTGACAGTGTGCGGGAGGATTGAGTCCGCCCTCCTCGCAGCTGAGTGGTGTCAAAGGAGTTCCCTGGCAGGGGGAAGTCCGCTAATTACCTCCTATGACCAGGGGGACGCACTAGATGCTATCTGCATTTCCAGCCCAACCCCCGCCTTTCCCCGGCAGCCCGCACTGGGAGACAATCGGGGAAGACACGCGAATGGCTCCTAGGGGATCCAAGGTTCTGAGGACTGAAGACGGAACCTCCCCACACTCACAATTCCGGAACAAGCCTGACTGAGTGGGGGAGGTTTGGGTCCGCCCTCCTCGCAGCTGAGTTGTGTCAAAGGAGTTCCCTGGCAGGAGGAAGTCCGCTAATTGCCTACCCTGTCCAGGGGGAGGCACTAGATGCTACCTGCATTTCCAGCCCAACCCCCGCCTTTCCCCGGCAGTCCGCACAGGCAGACACTCGGGGAAGACACGCGAAGGGCTCCTAGGAGATCCCGGGTGCTGCAGACAGAAGACGGAACCTCCCCACACTCACAATTCCGGAACACGGCTGACTGTGTGGGGGAGGTTCGGGGCCGCCGTCCAAGCAGCTGACTGGTGTCACAGGTGTTCCCTTGCAGGGGGAAGCCCGCTAATTGCCTACCCTGTCCAGGGGGAGGCAATAGATTCTACCAGCATTTCCAGCCCAACCCCCGCCTTTCTCCGGCAGCCCTCAATGGGAGAAACTCGGAGAAGACACGCGAATGGCTCCTAGGAAATACAAGTTCCTGCAGACAGAAGACGGAACCTCCCCACAGTCACAATTCCGGAACAAGCCTGACAGTGTGCGGGAGGTTTGGGTCCGCCCTCCTCGCAGCTGAATGGTGTCAAAGGAGTCCCTGGCAGGGGGAATTCCGCTAATTCCCTACCCTGTCCAGGGGGAGGCACTAGATGCTTCCTGCATTTCCAGCCCAACCCCCGCCTTTCCCCGGAAGTCCGCACAGGCTGACACTCGGGGAAGACACGCGGATGGCTCCTAGGAAATCCAAGGTCCTGCAGACAGAAGACGGAACCTCCACACACTCACAATTCCGGAACAAGCCTGACAGTGTGCGGGAGGTTTGGGTCCGCCCTCCTCGCAGCTGAGTGGTGTCAAAGGAGTTCCCTGGCAGGGGGAATTCCGCTAATTCCCTACCCTGTCCAGGGGGAGGCACTAGATGCTACCTGCATTTCCAGCCCAACCCCCGCCTTTCCCCGGCAGCCCGCACTGGGAGACAATCGGGGAAGACACGCGAATGGCTCCTAGGGGATCCAAGGTTCTGAGGACTGAAGACGGAACCTCCCCACACTCACAATTCCGGAACAAGCCTGACTGTGTGGGGGAGGTTTGGGTCCGCCCTCCTCGCAGCTGAGTTGTGTCAAAGGAGTTCCCTGGCAGGAGGAAGTCCGCTAATTGCCTACCCTGTCCAGGGGGAGGCACTAGATGCTACCTGCATTTCCAGCCCAACCCCCGCCTTTCCCCGGCAGCCCGCAATGGGAGACACTCGGGGAAGACACGCGAAGGGCTCCTAGGAGATCCCGGGTTCTGCAGACCGAATACGGAACCTCCCCACACTCAGAATTCCGGAACACGGCTGACTGTGTGGGGGAGGAATGGGGCCCCCGTCCACGAGGCTGACTGGTGTCACTGGTGTTCCCTGGCAGGGGGAAGTCCGCTAATTACCTCCTATGACCAGGGGGAGGCACTAGATGCTATCTGCATTTCCAGCCCAACCCCCGCCTTTCCCCAGCAGCCCGCACTGGGAGACACTCGGGGAAGACACGCGGATGGCTCCTAGGAAATCCAAGGTCCTGCAGACAGAAGACGGAACCTCCACACACTCACAATTCCGGAACAAGCCTGACAGTGTGCGGGAGGTTTGGGTCCGCCCTCCTCGCAGCTGAGTGGTGTCAAAGGAGTCCCTGGCAGGGGGAATTCCGCTAATTCCCTACCCTGTCCAGGGGGAGGCACTAGATGCTACCTGCATTTCCAGCCCAACTCCCGCCTTTCCCCGGAAGTCCGCACAGGCAGACACTCGGGGAAGACACGCGGATGGCTCCTAGGAAATCCAAGGTCCTGCAGACAGAAGACGGAACCTCCACACACTCACAATTCCGGAACAAGCCTGACAGTGTGCGGGAGGTTTGGGTCCGCCCTCCTCGCAGCTGAGTGGTGTCAAAGGAGTTCCCTGGCAGGGGAATTCCGCTAATTCCATACCCTGTCCAGGGGGATGCACTAGATGCTACCTGCATTTCCAGCCCAACCCCCGCCTTTCCCCGGCAGCCCGCAATGGGAGACACTCGGGGAAGACACGCGAAGGGCTCCTAGGAGATACCGGGTTCTGCAGACCGAATACGGAACCTCCCCACACTCAGAATTCCGGAACACGGCTGACTGTGTGGGGGAGGAATGGGGCCGCCGTCCAAGCAGCTGACTGGTGTCACAGGTGTTCCCTGGCAGGGGGAAGTCCGCTAATTACCTCCTATGACCAGGGGGAGGCACTAGATGCTATCTGCATTTCCAACCCAACCCCCGCCTTTCCCCGGCAGCCCGCACTGGGAGACAATCGGGGAAGACACGCGAATGGCTCCTAGGGGATCCAAGGTTCTGAGGACTGAAGACGGAACCTCCCCACACTCACAATTCCGGAACAAGCCTGACTGTGTGGGGGAGGTTTGGGTCCGCCCTCCTCGCAGCTGAGTTGTGTCAAAGGAGTTCCCTGGCAGGAGGAAGTCCGCTAATTGCCTACCCTGTCCAGGGGGAGGCACTAGATGCTACCTGCATTTCCAGCCCAACCCCCGCCTTTCCCCGGCAGTCCGCACAGGCAGACACTCGGGGAAGACACGCGAAGGGCTCCTAGGAGATCCCGGGTGCTGCAGACAGAAGACGGAACCTCCCCACACTCACAATTCCGGAACACGGCTGACTGTGTGCGGGAGGTTCGGGGTCGCCGTCCAAGCAGCTGACTGGTGTCACAGTTGTTCCCTGGCAGGGGGAAGTCCGCTAATTGCCTACCCTGTCCAGGGGGAGGCAATAGATTCTACCAGCATTTCCAGCCCAACCCCCGCCTTTCCCCGGCAGCCCTCAATGGGAGAAACTCGGGGAAGACACGCGAATGGCTCCTAGGAAATCCAAGGTCCTGCAGACAGAAGACGGAACCTCCCCACACTCACAATTCCGGAACAAGCCTGACAGTGTGCGGGAGGTTTGGGTCCGCCCTCCTCGCAGCTGAGTGGTGTCAAAGGAGTCCCTGGCAGGAGGAATTCCGCTAATTGCCTGCCCTGTCCAGGGGGAGGCACTAGATGCTACCTGCATTTCCAACACAACCCCCGCCTTTCCACGGCAGTACGCACAGGCATACACTCGGGGAAGACACGCGAAGGGCTCCTAGGAGATCCCGGGTGCTGCAGACAGAAGACGGAACCTCCCCACACTCAGAATTCCGGAACAAGGCTGACTGTGTGGGGGAGGAATGGGGCCGCCGTCCACGAGGCTGACTGGTGTCACAGGTGTTCCCTGGCAGGGGGAAGTCCGCTAATTACCTCCTATGACCAGGGGGACGCACTAGATGCTATCTGCATTTCCAGCCCAACCCCCGCCTTTCCCCGGCAGCCCGCACTGGGAGACAATCGGGGAAGACACGCGAATGGCTCCTAGGGGATCCAAGGTTCTGAGGACTGAAGACGGAACCTCCCCACACTCACAATTCCGGAACAAGCCTGACTGTGTGGGGGAGGTTTGGGTCCGCCCTCCTCGCAGCTGAGTTGTGTCAAAGGAGTTCCCTGGCAGGAGGAAGTCCGCTAATTGCCTACCCTGTCCAGGGGGAGGCACTAGATGCTACCTGCATTTCCAGCCCAACCCCCGCCTTTCCCCGGCAGTCCGCACAGGCAGACACTCGGGGAAGACACGCGAAGGGCTCCTAGGAGATCCCGGGTGCTGCAGACAGAAGACGGAACCTCCCCACACTCACAATTCCGGAACACGGCTGACTGTGTGGGGGAGGTTCGGGGCCGCCGTCCAAGCAGCTGACTGGTGTCACAGGTGTTCCCTTGCAGGGGGAAGCCCGCTAATTGCCTACCCTGTCCAGGGGGAGGCAATAGATTCTACCAGCATTTCCAGCCCAACCCCCGCCTTTCTCCTGCAGCCCTCAATGGGAGAAACTCGGGGAAGACACGCGAATGGCTCCTAGGAAATACAAGGTCCTGCAGACAGAAGACGGAACCTCCCCACAGTCACAATTCCGGAACAAGCCTGACAGTGTGCGGGAGGTTTGGGTCCGCCCTCCTCGAAGCTGAGTGGTGTCAAAGGAGTCCCTGGCAGGGGGAATTCCGCTAATTCCCTACCCTGTCCTGGGGGAGGCACTAGATGCTTCCTGCATTTCCAGCCCAACCCCCGACTTTCCCCGGAATTCCGCACAGGCTGACACTCGGGGAAGACACGCGGATGGCTCCTAGGAAATCCAAGGTCCTGCAGACAGAAGACGGAACCTCCACACACTCACAATTCCGGAACAAGCCTGACAGTGTGCGGGAGGTTTGGGTCCGCCCTCCTCGCAGCTGAGTGGTGTCAAAGGAGTTCCCTGGCAGGGGGAATTCCGCTAATTCCCTACCCTGTCCAGGGGGAGGCACTAGATGCTACCTGCATTTCCAGCCCAACCCCCGCCTTTCCCCGGCAGCCCGCACTGGGAGACAATCGGGGAAGACACGCGAATGGCTCCTAGGGGATCCAAGGTTCTGAGGACTGAAGACGGAACCTCCCCACACTCACAATTCCGGAACAAGCCTGACTGTGTGGGGGAGGTTTGGGTCCACCCTCCTCGCAGCTGAGTTGTGTCAAAGGAGTTCCCTGGCAGGAGGAAGTCCGCTAATTGCCTACCCTGTCCAGGGGGAGGCACTAGATGCTACCTGCATTTCCAGCCCAACCCCCGCCTTTCCCCGGCAGCCCGCAATGGGAGACACTCGGGGAAGACACGCGAAGGGCTCCTAGGAGATCCCGGGTTCTGCAGACCGAATACGGAACCTCCCCACACTCAGAATTCCGGAACACGGCTGACTGTGTGGGGGAGGAATGGGGCCCCCGTCCACGAGGCTGACTGGTGTCACTGGTGTTCCCTGGCAGGGGGAAGTCCGCTAATTACCTCCTATGACCAGGGGGAGGCACTAGATGCTATCTGCATTTCCAGCCCAACTCCCGCCTTTCCCCAGCAGCCCGCACTGGGAGACACTCGGGGAAGACACGCGGATGGCTCCTAGGAAATCCAAGGTCCTGCAGACAGAAGACGGAACCTCCACACACTCACAATTCCGGAATAAGCCTGACTGTGTGGGGGAGGTTTGGGTCCGCCCTCCTCGCAGCTGAGTGGTGTCAAAGGAGTTCCCTGGCAGGGGGAATTCCGCTAATTCCCTACCCTGTCCAGGGGGAGGCACTAGATGCTACCTGCATTTCCAGCCCAACCCCCGCCTTTCCCCGGCAGCCCGCAATGGGAGACACTCGGGGAAGACACGCGAAGGGCTCCTAGGAGATCCCGGGTTCTGCAGACAGAAGACGGAACCTCCACACACTCACAATTCCGGAACAAGCCTGACAGTGTGCGGGAGGTTTGGGTCCGCCCTCCTCGCAGCTGAGTGGTGTCAAAGGAGTCCCTGGCAGGGGGAATTCCGCTAATTCCCTACCCTGTCCAGGGGGAGGCACTAGATGCTACCTGCATTTCCAGCCCAACTCCCGCCTTTCCCCGGAAGTCCGCACAGGCAGACACTCGGGGAAGACACGCAGATGGCTCCTAGGAAATCCAAGGTCCTGCAGACAGAAGACGGAACCTCCACACACTCACAATTCCGGAACAAGCCTGACAGTGTCCGGGAGGTTTGGGTCCGCCCTCCTCGCAGCTGAGTGGTGTCAAAGGAGTTCCCTGGCAGGGGAATTCCGCTAATTCCATACCCTGTCCAGGGGGATGCACTAGATGCTACCTGCATTTCCAGCCCAACCCCCACCTTTCCCCGGCAGCCCGCAATGGGAGACACTCGGGGAATACACGCGGATGGCTCCTATGAAATCCAAGGTCCTGCAGACAGAAGATGAATCCTCCCCACACTCACAATTCCGGAACAAGCCTGACTGTGTGGGGGAGGTTTGGGGCCGCCCTCCACGAAGCTGAGTGGTGTCAAAGGTGTTCCCTGGCATGGGGAATCCGCTAAATGCCTACCCTGTCCAGGGGGAGGCACTAGATGCTACCTGCATTTCCAGCCCAACCCCCGCCTTTCCCCGGCAGCCCGCAATGGGAGACACTCGGGGAAGACACGCGAAGGGCTCCTAGGAGATACCGGGTTCTGCAGACAGAATACGGAACCTCCCCACACTCAGAATTCCGGAACACGGCTGACTGAGTGGGGGAGGAATGGGGCCGCTGTCCAAGCAGCTGACTGGTGTCACAGGTGTTCCCTGGCAGGGGGAAGTCCGCTAATTACCTCCTATGACCAGGGGGAGGCACTAGATGCTATCTGCATTTCCAACCCAACCCCCGCCTTTCCCCGGCAGCCCGCACTGGGAGACAATCGGGGAAGACACGCGAATGGCTCCTAGGGGATCCAAGGTTCTGAGGACTGAAGACGGAACCTCCCCACACTCACAATTCCGGAACAAGCCTGACTGTGTGAGGGAGGTTTGGGTCCGCCCTCCTCGCAGCTGAGTTGTGTCAAAGGAGTTCCCTGGCAGGAGGAAGTCCGCTAATTGCCTACCCTGTCCAGGGGGAGGCACTAGATGCTACCTGCATTTCCAGCGCAACCCCCTCCTTTCCCCGGCAGTCCGCACAGGCAGACACTCGGGGAAGACACGCGAAGGGCTCCTAGGAGATCCCGGGTGCTGCAGACAGAAGACGGAACCTCCCCACACTCACAATTCCGGAACACGGCTGACTGTGTGGGGGAGGTTTGGGGTCGCCGTCCAAGCAGCTGACTGGTGTCACAGGTGTTCCCTGGCAGGGGGAAGTCCGCTAATTGCCTACCCTGTCCAGGGGGAGGCAATAGATTCTACCAGCATTTCCAGCCCAACCCCCGCCTTTCCCCGGCAGCCCTCAATGAGAGAAACTCGGGGAAGACACGCGAATGGCTCCTAGGAAATACAAGGTCCTGCAGACAGAAGACGGAACCTCCCCACAGTCACAATTCCGGAACAAGCCTGACAGTGTGCGGGAGGTTTGGGTCCGCCCTCCTCGCAGCTGAGTGGTGTCAAAGGAGTCCCTGGCAGGGGGAATTCCTCTAATTCCCTACCCTGTCCAGGGGGAGGCACTAGATGCTACCTGTATTTCCAGCCCAACCCCCGCCTTTCCCCGGAAGTCCGCACAGGCAGACACTCGGGGAAGACACGCGGATGGCTCCTAGGAAATCCAAGGTCCTGCAGACAGAAGATGGAACCTCCACACACTCACAATTCCGGAACAAGCCTGACAGTGTGCGGGAGGTTTGGGTCCGCCCTCCTCGCAGCTGAGTGTTGTCAAAGGAGTTCCCTGGCAGGGGGAATTCCGCTAATTCCCTACCCTGTCCAGGGGGAGGCACTAGATGCTACCTGCATTTCCAGCCCAACCCCCGCCTTTCCCCGGCAGCCCGCACTGGGAGACAATCGGGGAAGACACGCGAATGGCTCCTAGGGGATCCAAGGTTCTGAGGACTGAAGACGGAACCTCCCCACACTCACAATTCCGGAACAAGCCTGACTGTGTGGGGGAGGTTTGGGTCCGCCATCCTCGCAGCTGAGTTGTGTCAAAGGAGTTCCCTGGCAGGAGGAAGTCCGCTAATTTCCTACCCTGTCCAGGGGGAGGCACTAGATGCTACCTGCATTTCCAGCCCAACCCCCGCCTTTCCCCGGCAGCCCGCAATTGGAGACACTCGGGGAAGACACCCGGATGGCTCCTATGAAATCCAAGGTCCTGCAGACAGAAGACGGAACCTCCCCACACTCACAATTCCGGAACAAGCGTGACTGTGTGGGGGAGGTTTGGGGCCGCCCTCCTCGCAGCTGAGTTGTGTCAAAGAAGTTCGCTGGCAGGAGGAATTCCACTAATTGCCTGCCCTGTCCAGGGGGAGGCACTAGATGTTACCTGAATTTCCAGCCCAACCCCCGCCTTTCCCCGGCAGCCCGCACTGGGAGACAGTCGGGGAAGACACGCGAATGGCTCCTAGGGGATCCAAGGTTCTGAGGACTGAAGACGGAACCTCCCCACACTCACAATTCCGGAACAAGCCTGACTGTGTGGGGGAGGTTTGGGTCCGCCCTCCTCGCAGCTGAGTTGTGTCAAAGGAGTTCCCTGGCAGGAGGTAGTCCGCTAATTGCCTACCCTGTCCAGGGGGAGGCACTAGATGCTACCTGCATTTCCAGCCCAACCCCCGCCTTTCCCCGGCAGCCCGCACTGGGAGACAATCGGGGAAGACACGCGAATGGCTCCTAGGGGATCCAAGGTTCTGAGGACTGAAGACGGAACCTCCCCACACTCAGAATTCCGGAACACGGCTGACTGTGTGGGGGAGGAATGGGGCCGCCGTCCAAGCAGCTGACTGGTGTCACAGGTGTTCCCTGGCAGGGGGAAGTCCGCTAATTACCTCCTATGACCAGGGGGAGGCACTAGATGCTATCTGCATTTCCAGCCCAACCCCCGCCTTTCCCCGGCAGCCCGCATTGGGAGACAATCGGGGAAGACACGCGAATGGCTCCTAGGGGATCCAAGGTTCTGAGGACTGAAGACGGAACCTCCCCACACTCACAATTCCGGAACAAGCCTGACTGTGTGGGGGAGGTTTGGGTCCGCCCTCCTCGCAGCTGAGTTGTGTCAAAGGAGTTCCCTGGCAGGAGGAAGTCCGCTAATTGCCTACCCTGTCCAGGGGGAGGCACTAGATGCTACCTGCATTTCCAGCACAACCCCCGCCTTTCCCCGGCAGTCCGCACAGGCAGACACTCGGGGAAGACACGCGAAGGGCTCCTAGGAGATCCCGGGTGCTGCAGACAGAAGACGGAACCTCCCCACACTCACAATTCCGGAACACGGCTGACTGTGTGGGGGAGGTTTGGGGCCGCCGTACAAGCAGCTGACTGTTGTCACAGGTGTTCCCTGACAGGGGGAAGTCCGCTAATTGCCTACCCTGTCCAGGGGGAGGCAATAGATTCTACCAGCATTTCCAGCCCAACCCCCGCCTTTCCCCGGCAGCCCTCAATGGGAGAAACACGGGGAAGACACGCGAATGGCTCCTAGGAAATACAAGGTCCTGCAGACAGAAGACGGAACCTCCCCACACTCACAATTCCGGAACAAGCCTGACAGTGTGCGGGAGGTTTGGGTCCGCCCTCCTCGCAGCTGAGTGGTGTCAAAGGAGTTCCCTGGCAGGAGGAATTCCGCTAATTGCCTACCCTGTCCAGGGGGAGGCACTAGATGCTACCTGCATTTCCAGCCCAACCCCCGCCTTTCCCCGGCAGTCCGCACAGGCAGACACTCGGGGAAGACACGCGAAGGGCTCCTAGGAGATCCCGGGTGCTGCAGACAGAAGACGGAACCTCCCCACACTCACAATTCCGGAACACGGCTGACTGTGTGGGGGAGGTTTGGGTCCGCCCTCCTCGCAGCTGAGTGGTGTCAAAGGAGTCCCTGGCAGGGGGAATTCCGCTAATTCCCTACCCTGTCCAGGGTGAGGCACTAGATGCTACCTGAATTTCCAGCCCAACCCCCGCCTTTCCCCGGAAGTCCGCACAGGCAGACACTCGGGGAAGACACGCGGATGGCTCCTAGGAAATCCAAAGTCCTGCAGACAGAAGACGGAACCTCCACACACTCACAATTCCGGAACAAGCCTGACAGTGTGCGGGAGGTTTGGGTCCGACCACCCCGCAGCTGAGTGGTGTCAAAGGAGTTCCCTGGCAGGGGGAATTCCGCTAATTCCCTACCCTGTCCAGGGGGAGGCACTAGATCCTACCTGCATTTCCAGCCCAACCCCCGCCTTTCCCCGGCAGCCCGCAATGGGAGAAAATCGGGGAAGACACGCGAATGGCTCCGAGGGGATCCAAGATTCTGAGGACTGAAGACGGAACCTCCCCACACTCACAATTCCGGAACAAGCCTGACTGTGTGGGGGAGGTTTGGGTCCGCCCTCCTCGCAGCTGAGTTGTGTCAAAGGAGTTCCCTGGCAGGAGGAAGTCCTCTAATTTCCTACCCTGTCCAGGGGGAGGCACTAGATGCTACCTGCATTTCCAGCCCAACCCCCGCCTTTCCCCGGCAGCCCGCAATTTGAGACACTCGGGGAAGACACCCGGATGGCTCCTATGAAATCCAATGTCCTGCAGACAGAAGACGGAACCTCCCCACACTCACAATTCCGGAACAAGCGTGACTGTGTGGGGGAGGTTTGGGGCCGCCCTCCTCGCAGCTGAGTTGTGTCAAAGGAGTTCGCTGGCAGGAGGAATTCCACTAATTGCCTGCCCTGTCCAGGGGGAGGCACTAGATGCTACCTGCATTTCCAGCCCAACCCCCGCCTTTCCCCGGCAGCCCGCACTGGGAGACAGTCGGGGAAGACACGCGAATGGCTCCTAGGGGATCCAAGGTTCTGAGGACTGAAGACGGAACCTCCCCACACTCACAATTCCGGAACAAGCCTGACTGTGTGGGGGAGGTTTGGGTCCGCCCTCCTCGCAGCTGAGTTGTGTCAAAGGAGTTCCCTGGCAGGAGGAAGTCCGCTAATTGCCTACCCTGTCCAGGGGGAGGCACTAGAAGCTACCTGCATTTCCAGCACAACCCCCGCCTTTCCCCGGCAGTCCGCACAGGCAGACACTCGGGGAAGACACGCGAAGGGCTCCTAGGAGATCCCGGGTGCTGCAGACAGAAGACGGAACCTCCCCACACTCACAATTCCGGAACACGGCTGACTGTGTGGGGGAGGTTTGGGGCCGCCGTCCAAGCAGCTGACTGTTGTCACAGGTGTTCCCTGGCAGGGGGAAGTCCGCTAATTGCCTACCCTGTCCAGGGGGAGGCAATAGATTCTACCAGCATTTCTAGCCCAACCCCCGCCTTTCCCCGGCAGCCCTCAATGGGAGAAACTCGGGGAAGACACGCGAATGGCTCCTAGGAAATACAAGGTCCTGCAGACAGAAGACGGAACCTCCCCACACTCAGAATTCCGGAACAAGGCTGACTGTGTGGGGGAGGAATGGGGCCGACGTCCACGAGGCTGACTGGTGTCACAGGTGTTCCCTGGCAGGGGGAAGTCCGCTAATTACCTCCTATGACCAGGGGGACGCACTAGATGCTATCTGCATTTCCAGCCCAACCCCCGCCTTTCCCCGGCAGCCCGCACTGGGAGACAATCGGGGAAGACACGCGAATGGCTCCTAGGTGATCCAAGGTTCTGAGGACTGAAGACGGAACCTCCCCACACTCACAATTCCGGAACAAGCCTGACTGTGTGGGGGAGGTTTGGGTCCGCTCTCCTCGCAGCTGAGTTGTGTCAAAGGAGTTCCCTGGCAGGAGGAAGTCCGCTAATTGCCTACCCTGTCCAGGGGGAGGCACTAGATGCTACCTGCATTTCCAGCCCAACCCCCGCCTTTCCCCAGCAGTCCGCACAGGCAGACACTCGGGGAAGACACGCGAAGGGCTCCTAGGAGATCCCGGGTTCTGCAGACAGAAGACGGAACCTCCACACACTCACAATTCCGGAACAAGCCTGACAGTGTGCGGGAGGTTTGGGTCCGCCCTCCTCGCAGCTGAGTGGTGTCAAAGGAGTCCCTGGCAGGGGGAATTCCGCTAATTCCCTACCCTGTCCAGGTTGAGGCACTAGATGCTACCTGCATTTCCAGCCCAACTCCCGCCTTTCCCCGGAAGTCCGCACAGGCAGACACTCGGGGAAGACACGCAGATGGCTCCTAGGAAATCCAAGGTCCTGCAGACAGAAGACGGAACCTCCACACACTCACAATTCCGGAACAAGCCTGACAGTGTGCGGGAGGTTTGGGTCCGCCCTCCTCGCAGCTGAGTGGTGTCAAAGGAGTTCCCTGGCAGGGGAATTCCGCTAATTCCATACCCTGTCCAGGGGGATGCACTAGATGCTACCTGCATTTCCAGCCCAACCCCCACCTTTCCCCGGCAGCCCGCAATGGGAGACACTCGGGGAATACACGCGGATGGCTCCTATGAAATCCAAGGTCCTGCAGACAGAAGATGAATCCTCCCCACACTCACAATTCCGGAACAAGCCTGACTGTGTGGGGGAGGTTTGGGGCCGCCCTCCACGAAGCTGAGTGGTGTCAAAGGTGTTCCCTGGCATGGGGAATCCGCTAAATGCCTACCCTGTCCAGGGGGAGGCACTAGATGCTACCTGCATTTCCAGCCCAACCCCCGCCTTTCCCCGGCAGCCCGCAATGGGAGACACTCGGGGAAGACACGTGAAGGGCTCCTAGGAGATACCGGGTTCTGCAGACAGAATACGGAACCTCCCCACACTCAGAATTCCGGAACACGGCTGACTGAGTGGGGGAGGAATGGGGCCGCCGTCCAAGCAGCTGACTGGTGTCACAGGTGTTCCCTGGCAGGGGGAAGTCCGCTAATTACCTCCTATGACCAGGGGGAGGCACTAGATGCTATCTGCATTTCCAACCCAACCCCCGCCTTTCCCCGGCAGCCCGCACTGGGAGACAATCGGGGAAGACACGCGAATGGCTCCTAGGGGATCCAAGGTTCTGAGGACTGAAGACGGAACCTCCCCACACTCACAATTCCGGAACAAGCCTGACTGTGTGAGGGAGGTTTGGGTCCGCCCACCTCGCAGCTGAGTTGTGTCAAAGGAGTTCCCTGGCAGGAGGAATTCCGCTAATTGCCTACCCTGTCCAGGGGGAGGCACTAGATGCTACCTGCATTTCCAGCCCAACCCCCGCCTTTCCCCGGCAGTCCGCACAGGCAGACACTCGGGGAAGACACGCGAAGGGCTCCTAGGAGATCCCGGGTGCTGCAGACAGAAGACGGAACCTCCCCACACTCACAATTCCGGAACACGGCTGACTGTGTGGGGGAGGTTTGGGGTCGCCGTCCAAGCAGCTGACTGGTGTCACAGGTGTTCCCTGGCAGGGGGAAGTCCGCTAATTGCCTACCCTGTCCAGGGGGAGGCAATAGATTCTACCAGCATTTCCAGCCCAACCCCCGCCTTTCCCCGGCAGCCCTCAATGGGAGAAACTCGGGGAAGACACGCGAATGGCTCCTAGGAAATACAAGTTCCTGCAGACAGAAGACGGAACCTCCCCACAGTCACAATTCCGGAACAAGCCTGACAGTGTGCGGGAGGTTTGGGTCCGCCCTCCTCGCAGCTGAGTGGTGTCAAAGGAGTCCCAGGCAGGGGGAATTCCTCTAATTCCCTACCCTGTCCAGGGGGAGGCACTAGATGCTACCTGCATTTCCAGCCCAACCCCCGCCTTTCCCCGGAAGTCCGCACAGGCAGACACTCGGGGAAGACACGCGGATGGCTCCTAGGAAATCCAAGGTCCTGCAGACAGAAGATGGAACCTCCACACACTCACAATTCCGGAACAAGCCTGACAGTGTGCGGGAGGTTTGGGTCCGCCCTCCTCGCAGCTGAATGTTGTCAAAGGAGTTCCCTGGCAGGGGGAATTCCGCTAATTCCCTACCCTGTCCAGGGGGAGGCACTAGATGCTACCTGCATTTCCAGCCCAACCCCCGCCTTTCCCCGGCAGCCCGCACTGGGAGACAATCGGGGAAGACACGCGAATGGCTCCTAGGGGATCCAAGGTTCTGAGGACTGAAGACGGAACCTCCCCACACTCACAATTCCGGAACAAGCCTGACTGTGTGGGGGAGGTTTGGGTCCGCCCTCCTCGCAGCTGAGTTGTGTCAAAGGAGTTCCCTGGCAGGAGGAAGTCCGCTAATTGCCTACCCTGTCCAGGGGGAGGCACTAGATGCTACCTGCATTTCCAGCCCAACCCCCGCCTTTCCCCGGCAGCCCGCAATTGGAGACACTCGGGGAAGACACCCGGATGGCTCCTATGAAATCCAAGGTCCTGCAGACAGAAGACGGAACCTCCCCACACTCACAATTCCGGAACAAGCGTGACTGTGTGGGGGAGGTTTGGGGCCGCCCTCCTCGCAGCTGAGTTGTGTCAAAGGAGTTCGCTGGCAGGAGGAATTCCACTAATTGCCTGCCCTGTCCAGGGGGAGGCACTAGATGTTACCTGAATTTCCAGCCCAACCCCCGCCTTTCCCCGGCAGCCCGCACTGGGAGACAGTCGGGGAAGACACGCGAATGGCTCCTAGGGGATCCAAGGTTCTGAGGACTGAAGACGGAACCTCCCCACACTCACAATTCCGGAACAAGCCTGACTGTGTGGGGGAGGTTTGGGTCCGCCCTCCTCGCAGCTGAGTTGTGTCAAAGGAGTTCCCTGGCAGGAGGTAGTCCGCTAATTGCCTACCCTGTCCAGGGGGAGGCACTAGATGCTACCTGCATTTCCAGCCCAACCCCCGCCTTTCCCCGGCAGCCCGCACTGGGAGACAATCGGGGAAGACACGCGAATGGCTCCTAGGGGATCCAAGGTTCTGAGGACTGAAGACGGAACCTCCCCACACTCAGAATTCCGGAACACGGCTGACTGTGTGGGGGAGGAATGGGGCCGCCGTCCACGAGGCTGACTGGTGTCACAGGTGTTCCCTGGCAGGGGGAAGTCCGCTAATTACCTCCTATGACCAGGGGGACGCACTAGATGCTATCTGCATTTCCAGCCCAACCCCCGCCTTTCCCCGGCAGCCCGCACTGGGAGACAATCGGGGAAGACACGCGAATGGCTCCTAGGGGATCCAAGGTTCTGAGGACTGAAGACGGAACCTCCCCACACTCACAATTCCGGAACAAGCCTGACTGTGTGGGGGAGGTTTGGGTCCGCCCTCCTCGCAGCTGAGTTGTGTCAAAGGAGTTCCCTGGCAGGAGGAAGTCCGCTAATTGCCTACCCTGTCCAGGGGGAGGCACTAGATGCTACCTGCATTTCCAGCCCAACCCCCACCTTTCCCCGGCAGTCCGCACAGGCAGACACTCGGGGAAGACACGCGAAGGGCTCCTAGGAGATCCCGGGTGCTGCAGACAGAAGACGGAACCTCCCCACACTCACAATTCCGGAACAAGCGTGACTGTGTGGGGGAGGTTTGGGGCCGCCCTCCTCGCAGCTGAGTTGTGTCAAAGGAGATCCCTGGCAGGAGGTAGTCCGCTAATTGCCTACCCTGTCCAGGGGGAGGCACTAGATGCTACCTGCATTTCCAGCCCAACCCCCGCCTTTCCCCGGCAGCCCGCACTGGGAGAAAATCGGGGAAGACACGCGAATGGCTCCTAGGGGATCCAAGGTTCTGAGGACTGAAGACGGAACCTCCCCACACTCACAATTCCGGAACAAGCCTGACTGTGTGGGGGAGGTTTGGGTCCGCCCTCCTCGCAGCTGAGTTGTGTCAAAGGAGTTCCCTGGCAGGAGGAAGTCCGCTAATTGCCTACCCTGTCCAGGGGGAGGCACAAGATGCTACCTGCATTTCCAGCCCAACCCCCGCCTTTCCCCAGCAATCCGCAATGGGAGACACTCGGGGAAGACACGCGAAGGGTTCCTAGGAGATCCCGGGTTCTGCAGACCGAATACGGAACCTCCCCACACTCAGAATTCCGGAACACGACTGACTGTGTGGGGGAGGAATGGGGCCCCCGTCCACGAGGCTGACTGGTGTCACTGGTGTTCCCTGGCAGGGGGAAGTCCGCTAATTACCTCCTATGACCAGGGGGAGGCACTAGATGCTATCTGCATTTCCAGCCCAACCCCCGCCTTTCCCCAGCAGCCCGCACTGGGAGACACTCGGGGAAGACACGCGGATGGCTCCTAGGAAATACAAGGTCCTGCAGACAGAAGACGGAACCTCCCCACACTCACAATTCCGGAACAAGCCTGACAGTGTGCGGGAGGTTTGGGTCCGCCCTCCTCGCAGCTGAGTGGTGTCAAAGGAGTTCCCTGGCAGGAGGAAGTCCGCTAATTGCCTACCCTGTCCAGGGGGAGGCACTAGATGCTACCTGCATTTCCAGCCCAACCCCCGCCTTTCCCCGGCAGTCCGCACAGGCAGACACTCGGGGAAGACACGCGAAGGGCTCCAAGGAGATCCCGGTTGCTGCTGACAGAAGACGGAAACTCCCCACACTCACAATTCCGGAACACGGCTGACTGTGTGGGGGAGGTTTGGGTCCGCCCTCCTCGCAGCTGAGTGGTGTCAAAGGAGTCCCTGGCAGGGGTAATTCCGCTAATTCCCTACCCTGTCCAGGGGGAGGCACTAGATGCTACCTGCATTTCCAGCCCAACCCCCGCCTTTCCCCGGAAGTCCGCACAGGAAGACACTCGGGAAAGACACGCGGATGGCTCCTAGGAAATCCAAGGTCCTGCAGACAGAATGCGGAACCTCCACACACTCACAATTCCGGAACAAGCCTGACAGTGTGCGGGAGGTTTGGGTCCGACCACCCCGCAACTGAGTGGTGTCAAAGGAGTTCCCTGGCAGGGGGAATTCCGCTAATTCCCTACCCTGTCCAGGGGGAGGCACTAGATGCTACCTGCATTTCCAGCCCAACCCCCGCCTTTCCCCGGCAGCCCGCAATGGGAGAAAATCGGGGAAGACACGCGAATGGCTCCTAGGGGATCCAAGGTTCTGAGGACTGAAGACGGAACCTCCCCACACTCACAATTCCGGAACAAGCCTGACTGTGTGGGGGAGGTTTGGGTCCGCCCTCCTCGCAGCTGAGTTGTGTCAAAGGAGTTCCCTGGCAGGAGGAAGTCCGCTAATTGCCTACCCTGTCCAGGGGGAGGCACTAGATGCTACCTGCATTTCCAGCCCAACCCCCGCCTTTCCCCGGCAGTCCGCACAGGCAGACACTCGGGGAAGACACGCGAAGGGCTCCTAGGAGATCCCGGGTGCTGCAGACAGAAGACGGAACCTCCCCACACTCACAATTCCGGAACAAGCGTGACTGTGTGGGGGAGGTTTGGGGCCGCCCTCCTCGCAGCTGAGTTGTGTCAAAGGAGTTCGCTGGCAGGAGGAATTCCACTAATTGCCTGCCCTGTCCAGGGGGAGGCACTAGATGCTACCTGCATTTCCAGCCCAACCCAGGCCTTTCCCCGGCAGCCCGCACTGGGAGACAGTCGGGGAAGACACGCGAATGGCTCCTAGGGGATCCAAGGTTCTGAGGACTGAAGACGGAACCTCCCCACACTCACAATTCCGGAACACGCCTGACTGTGTTGGGGAGGTTCGGGGCCGCCGTCCAAGCAGCTGACTGGTGTCACAGGTGTTCCCTTGCAGGGGGAAGCCCGCTAATTGCCTACCCTGTCAAGGGGGAGGCAATAGATTCTACCAGCATTTCCAGCCCAACCCCCGCCTTTCTCCGGCAGCCCTCAATGGGAGAAACTCGGGGAAGACACGCGAATGGCTCCTAGGAAATACAAGGTACTGCAGACAGAAGACGGAACCTCCCCACAGTCACAATTCCGGAACAAGCCTGACAGTGTGCGGGAGGTTTGGGTCCGCCCTCCTCGCAGCTGAGTGGTGTCAAAGGAGTCCCTGGCAGGGGGAATTCCGCTAAATCCCTACCCTGTCCAGGGGGAGGCACTAGATGCTACCTGCATTTCAAGCCCAACCCCCGCCTTTCCCCGGAATTCCGCACAGGCTGACACTCGGGGAAGACACGCGGATGGCTCCTAGGAAATCCAAGGTCCTGCAGACAGAAGACGGAACCTCCCCACACTCACAATTCCGGAACAAGCGTGACTGTGTGGGGGAGGTTTGGGGCCGCCCTCCTCGCAGCTGAGTTGTGTCAAAGGAGTTCGCTGGCAGGAGGAATTCCACTAATTGCCTGCCCTGTCCAGGGGGAGGCACTAGATGCTACCTGCATTTCCAGCCCAACCCAGGCCTTTCCCCGGCAGCCCGCACTGGGAGACAGTCGGGGAAGACACGCGAATGGCTCCTAGGGGATCCAAGGTTCTGAGGACTGAAGACGGAACCTCCCCACACTCACAATTCCGGAACACGCCTGACTGTGTGGGGGAGGTTCGGGGCCGCCGTCCAAGCAGCTGACTGGTGTCACAGGTGTTCCCTTGCAGGGGGAAGCCCGCTAATTGCCTACCCTGTCCAGGGGGAGGCAAGAGATTCTACCAGCATTTCCAGCCCAACCCCCGCCTTTCTCCGGCAGCCCTCAATGGGAGAAACTCGGGGAAGACACGCGAATGGCTCCTAGGAAATACAAGGTACTGCAGACAGAAGACGGAACCTCCCCACAGTCACAATTCCGGAACAAGCCTGACAGTGTGCGGGAGGTTTGGGTCCGCCCTCCTCGCAGCTGAGTGGTGTCAAAGGAGTCCCTGGCAGGGGGAATTCCGCTAAATCCCTACCCTGTCCAGGGGGAGGCACTAGATGCTACCTGCATTTCAAGCCCAACCCCCGCCTTTCCCCGGAATTCCGCACAGGCTGACACTCGGGGAAGACACGCGGATGGCTCCTAGGAAATCCAAGGTCCTGCAGACAGAAGACGGAACCTCCACACACTCACAATTCCGGAACAAGCCTGACAGTGTGCGGGAGGTTTGGGTCCGCCCTCCTCGCAGCTGAGTGGTGTCAAAGGAGTTCCCTGGCAGGGGGAATTCCGCTAATTCCCTACCCTGTCCAGGGGGAGGCACTAGATGCTACCTGCATTTCCAGCCCAACCCCCGCCTTTCCCCGGCAGCCCGCACTGGGAGACAATCGGGGAAGACACGTGAATGGCTCCTAGAGGATCCAAGGTTCTGAGGACTGAAGACGGAACCTCCCGACACTCACAATTCCGGAACAAGCCTGACTGTGTGGGGGAGGTTTGGGTCCGCCCTCCTCGCAGCTGAGTTGTGTCAAAGGAGTTCCCTGGCAGGAGGAAGTCCGCTAATTGCCTACCCTGTCCAGGGGGAGGCACTAGATGCTACCTGCATTTCCAGCCCAACCCCCGCCTTTCCCCGGCAGCCCGCAATGGGAGACACTCGGGGAAGACACGCGAAGGGCTCCTAGGAGATCCCGGGTTCTGCAGACCGAATACTGAACCTCCCCACACTCAGAATTCCGGAACACGGCTGACTGTGTGGGGGAGGAATGGGGCCCCCGTCCACGAGGCTGACTGGTGTCACTGGTGTTCCCTGGCAGGGGGAAGTCCGCTAATTACCTCCTATCACCAGGGGGAGGCACTAGATGCTATCTGCATTTCCAGCCCAACCCCCGCCTTTCCCCAGCAGCCCGCACTGGGAGACACTCGGGGAAGACACGCGGATGGCTCCTAGGTAATCCAAGGTCCTGCAGACAGAAGACGGAACCTCCACACACTCACAATTCCGGAACAAGCCTGACTGTGTGGGGGAGGTTTGGGTCCGCCCTCCTCGCAGCTGAGTGGTGTCAAAGGAGTTCCCTGGCAGGGGGAATTCCGCTAATTCCCTACCCTGTCCAGGGGGAGGCACTAGATGCTACCTGCATTTCCAGCCCAACCCCCGCCTTTCCCCGGCAGCCCGCAATGGGAGACACTCGGGGAAGACACGCGAAGGGCTCCTAGGAGATCCCGGGTTCTGCAGACAGAAGACGGAACCTCCCCACAGTCACAATTCCGGAACAAGCCTGACAGTGTACGGGAGGTTTGGGTCCGCCCTCCTCGCAGCTGAGTGGTGTCAAAGGAGTCCCTGGCAGGGGGAATTCCGCTAATTCCCTACCCTGTCCAGGGGGAGGCACTAGATGCTACCTGCATTTCCAGCCCAACCCCCGCCTTTCCCCGGAAGTCCGCACAGGCAGACACTCGGGGAAGACACGCGGATGGCTCCTAGGAAATCCAAGGTCCTGCAGACAGAAGACGGAACCTCCCCACACTCACAATTCCGGAACAAGCCTGACAGTGTGCGGGAGGTTTGGGTCCGCCCTCCTCGCAGCTGAGTGGTGTCACAGGAGTCCCTGGCAGGGGGAATTCCGCTAATTCCCTACCCTGTCCAGGGGGAGGCACTAGATGCTACCTGCATTTCCAGCCCAACTCCCGCCTTTCCCCGGAAGTCCGCACAGGCAGACACTCGGGGAAGACACGCGGATGGCTCCTAGGAAATCCAAGGTCCTGCAGACAGAAGACGGAACCTCCACACACTCACAATTCCGGAACAAGCCTGAAAGTGTGCGGGAGGTTTGGGTCCGCCCTCCTCGCAGCTGAGTGGTGTCAAAGGAGTTCCCTGGCAGGGGAATTCCGCTAATTCCCTACCCTGTCCAGGGGGATGCACTAGATGCTACCTGCATTTCCAGCCCAACCCCCACTTTTCCCCGGCAGCCCGCAATGGGATACACTCGGGGAATACACGCGGATGGCTCCTATGAAATCCAAGGTCCTGCAGACAGAAGATGAATCCTCCCCACACTCACAATTCCGGAACAAGCCTGACTGTGTGGGGGAGGTTTGGGGCCGCCCTCCACGAAGCTGAGTGGTGTCAAAGGTGTTCCCTGGCATGGGGAATCCGCTAAATGCCTACCCTGTCCAGGGGGAGGCACTAGATGCTACCTGCATTTCCAGCCCAACCCCCGCCTTTCCCCGGCAGCCCGCAATGGGAGAAAATCGGGGAAGACACGCGAATGGCTCCTAGGGGATCCAAGGTTCTGAGGACTGAAGACGGAACCTCCCCACACTCACAATTCCGGAACAAGCCTGACTGTGTGGGGGAGGTTTGGGTCCGCCCTCCACGAAGCTGAGTGGTGTCAAAGGTGTTCCCTGGCAGGAGGAAGTCCGCTAATTGCCTACCCTGTCCAGGGGGAGGCACTAGATGCTACCTGCATTTCCAGCCCAACCCCCGCCTTTCCCCGGCAGCCCGCACTGGGAGACAATCGGGGAAGACACGCGAATGGCTCCTAGGAGATCCCGGGTGCTGCAGACAGAAGACGGAACCTCCCCACACTCACAATTCCGGAACAAGCCTGACTGTGTGGGGGAGGTTTGGGTCCGCCCTCCTCGCAGCTGAGTTGTGTCAAAGGAGTTCCCTGGCAGGAGGAAGTCCGCTAATTGCCTACCCTGTCCAGGGGGAGGCACTAGATGCTACCTGCATTTCCAGCACAACCCCCGCCTTTCCCCGGCAGTCCGCACAGGCAGACACTCGGGGAAGACACGCGAAGGGCTCCTAGGAGATCCCGGGTGCTGCAGACAGAAGACGGAACCTCCCCACACTCACAATTCCGGAACACGGCTGACTGTGTGGGGGAGGTTTGGGGCCGCCGTCCAAGCAGCTGACTGGTGTCACAGGTGTTCCCAGGCAGGGGGAAGTCCGCTAATTGCCTACCCTGTCCAGGGGGAGGCAATAGATTCTACCAGCATTTCCAGCCCAACCCCCGCATTTCCCCGGCAGCCCTCAATGGGAGAAACTCGGGGAAGACACGCGAATGGCTCCTAGGAAATACAAGGTCCTGCAGACAGAAGACGGAACCTCCCCACACTCACAATTCCGGAACAAGCCTGACAGTGTGCGGGAGGTTTGGGTCCGCCCTCCTCGCAGCTGAGTGGTGTCAAAGGAGTTCCCTGGCAGGAGGAAGTCCGCTAATTGCCTACCCTGTACAGGGGGAGGCACTAGATGCTACCTGCATTTCCAGCCCAACCCCCGCCTTTCCCCGGCAGTCCGCACAGGCAGACACTCGGGGAAGACACGCGAAGGGCTCCTAGGAGATCCCGGGTGCTGCAGACAGAAGACGGAACCTCCCCACACTCACAATTCCGGAACACGGCTGACTGTGTGGGGGAGGTTTGGGGCCGCCCTCCACGAAGCTGAGTGGTGTCAAAGGTGTTCCCTGGCATGGGGAATCCGCTAAATGCCTACCCTGTCCAGGGGGAGGCACTAGATGCTACCTGCATTTCCAGCCCAACCCCCGCGTTTCCCCGGCAGCTCGCAATGGGAGACACTCGGGGAAGACACGCGAAGGGCTCCTAGGATATCCCGGGTTCTGCAGACCGAATACGGAACCTCCCCACACTCAGAATTCCGGAACACGGCTGACTGTGTGGGGGAGGAATGGGGCCGCCGTCCAAGCAGCTGACTGGTGTCACAGGTGTTCCCTGGCAGGGGGAAGTCCGCTAATTACCTCCTATGACCAGGGGGAGGCACTAGATGCTATCTGCATTTCCAGCCCAACCCCCGCCTTTCCCCGGCAGCCCGCACTGGGAGACAATCGGGGAAGACACGCGAATGGCTCCTAGGGGATCCAAGGTTCGAGGACTGAAGACGGAACCTCCCCACACTCACAATTCCGGAACAAGCCTGACTGTGTGGGGGAGGTTTGGGTCCGCCCTTCTCGCAGCTGAGTTTTGTCAAAGGAGTTCCCTGGCAGGAGGAAGTCCGCTAATTGCCTACCCTGTCCAGGGGGAGGCACTAGATGCTACCTGCATTTCCAGCAAAACCCCCGCCTTTCCCCGGCAGTCCGCACAGGCAGACACTCGGGGAAGACACGCGAAGGGCTCCTAGGAGATCCCGGGTGCTGCAGACAGAAGACGGAACCTCCCCACACTCACAATTCCGGAACACGGCTGACTGTGTGGGGGAGGTTTGGGGCCGCCGTCCAAGCAGCTGACTTGTCACAGGTGTTCCCTGGCAGGGGGAAGTCCGCTAATTGCCTACCCTGTCCAGGGGCAGGCAATAGATTCTACCAGCATTTCCAGCCCAACCCCAACGTTTCCCCGGCAGCCCTCAATGGGAGAAACTCGGGGAAGACACGCGAATGGCTCCTAGGAAATACAAGGTCCTGCAGACAGAAGACGGTACCTCCCCACACTCACAATTCCGGAACAAGCCTGACAGTGTGCGGGAGGTTTGGGTCCGCCCTCCTCGCAGCTGAGTGGTGTCAAAGGAGTCCCTGGCAGGGGGAATTCCGCTAATTCCCTACCCTGTCCAGGGGGAGGCACTAGATGCTACCTGCATTTCCAGCCCAACCCCCGCCTTTCCCTGGAAGTCCGCACAGGCAGACACTCGGGGAAGACACGCGGATGGCTCCTAGGAAATCCAAGGTCCTGCAGACAGAAGACGGAACCTCCACACACTCACAATTCCGGAACAAGCCTGACAGTGAGCGGGAGGTTTGGGTCCGCCCTCCTCGCAGCTGAGTGGTGTCAAAGGAGTTCCCTGGCAGGGGGAATTCCGCTAATTCCCTACCCTGTCCAGGGGGAGGCACTAGATGCTACCTGCATTTCCAGCCCAACCCCCGCCTTTCCCCGGCAGCCCGCACTGGGAGACAATCGGGGAAGACACGCGAATGGCTCCTAGGGGATCCAAGGTTCTGAGGACTGAAGACGGAACCTCCCCACACTCACAATTCCGGAACAAGCCTGACTGTGTGGGGGAGGTTTGGGTCCGCCCTCCTCGCAGCTGAGTTGTGTCAAAGGAGTTCCCTTGCAGGAGGTAGTCCGCTAATTGCCTACCCTGTCCAGGGGGAGGCACTAGATGCTACCTGCATTTCCAGCCCAACCCCCGCCTTTCCCCGGCAGCCCGCACTGGGAGACAATCGGGGAAGACACGCGAATGGCTCCTAGGGGATCCAAGGTTCTGAGGACTGAAGACGGAACCTCCCCACACTCACAATTCCGGAACAAGCCTGACTGTGTGGGGGAGGTTTGGGTCCGCCCTCCTCGCAGCTGAGTTGTGTCAAAGGAGTTCCCTGGCAGGAGGAAGTCCGCTAATTGCCTACCCTGTCCAGGGGGAGGCACTAGATGCTACCTGCATTTCCAGCCCAACCCCCGCCTTTCCCCGGCAGCCCGCAATGGGAGACACTCGGGGAAGACACGCGAAGGGCTCCTAGGAGATCCCGGGTTCTGCAGACCGAATACGGAACCTCCCCACACTCAGAATTCCGGAACACGGCTGACTGTGTGGGGGAGGAATGGGGCCCCGTCCACGAGGCTGACTGGTGTCACTGGTGTTCCCTGGCAGGGGGAAGTCCGCTAATTACCTCCTATGACCAGGGGGAGGCACTAGATGCTATCTGCATTTCCAGCCCAACCCCCGCCTTTCCACAGCAGCCCGCACTGGGAGACACTCGGGGAAGACACGCGGATGGCTCCTAGGAATTCCAAGGTCCTGCAGACAGAAGACGGAACCTCCCCTCACTCACAATTCCGGAACAAGCCTGACAGTGTGCGGGAGGTTTGGGTCCGCCCTCCTCGCAGCTGAGTGGTGTCAAAGGAGTCCCTGGCAGGAGGAATTCCGCTAATTGCCTGCCCTGTCCAGGGGGAGGCACTAGATGCTACCTGCATTTCCAACACAACCCCCGCCTTTCCACGGCAGTCCGCACAGGCATATACTCGGGGAAGACACGCGAAGGGCTCCTAGGAGATCCCGGGTGCTGCAGACAGAAGACGGAACCTCCCCACACTCAGAATTCCGGAACAAGGCTGACTGTGTGGGGGAGGAATGGGGCCGCCGTCCACGAGGCTGACTGGTGTCACAGGTGTTCCCTGGCAGGGGGAAGTCCGCTAATTACCTCCTATGACCAGGGGGACGCACTAGATGCTATCTGCATTTCCAGCCCAGCCCCCGCCTTTCCCCGGCAGCCCGCACTGGGAGACAATCGGGGAAGACACGCGAATGGCTCCTAGGGGATCCAAGGTTCTGAGGACTGAAGACGGAACCTCCCCACACTCACAATTCCGGAACAAGCCTGACTGTGTGGGGGAGGTTTGGGTCCGCCCTCCTCGCAGCTGAGTTGTGTCAAAGGAGTTCCCTGGCAGGAGGAAGTCCGCTAATTGCCTACCCTGTCCAGGGGGAGGCACTAGATGCTACCTGCATTTCCAGCCCAACCCCCGCCTTTCCCCGGCAGTCCGCACAGGCAGACACTCGGGGAAGACACGCGAAGGGCTCCTAGGAGATCCCGGGTGCTGCAGACAGAAGACGGAACCTCCCCACACTCACAATTCCGGAACACGGCTGACTGTGTGGGGGAGGTTCGGGGCCGCCGTCCAAGAAGCTGACTGGTGTCACAGGTGTTCCCTTGCAGGGGGAAGCCCGCTAATTGCCTACCCTGTCCAGGGGGAGGCAATAGATTCTACCAGCATTTCCAGCCCAACCCCCGCCTTTCTCCGGCAGCCCTCAATGGGAGAAACTCGGGGAAGACACGCGAATGGCTCCTAGGAAATACAAGGTCCTGCAGACAGAAGACGGAACCTCCCCACAGTCACAATTCCGGAACAAGCCTGACAGTGTGCGGGAGGTTTGGGTCCGCCCTCCTCGCAGCTGAGTGGTGTCAAAGGAGTCCCTGGCAGGGGGAATTCCGCTAATTCCCTACCCTGTCCAGGGGGAGGCACTAGATGCTACCTGCATTTCCAGCCCAACCCCCGCCTTTCCCCGGAAGTCCGCACAGGCTGACACTCGGGGAAGACACGCGGATGGCTCCTAGGAAATCCAAGGTCCTGCAGACAGAAGACGGAACCTCCACACACTCACAATTCCGGAACAAGCCTGACAGTGTGCGGGAGGTTTGGGTCCGCCCTCCTCGCAGCTGAGTGGTGTCAAAGGAGTTCCCTGGCAGGGGGAATTCCGCTAATTCCCTACCCTGTCCAGGGGGAGGCACTAGATGCTACCTGCATTTCCAGCCCAACCCCCGCCATTCCCCGGCAGCCCGCACTGGGAGACAATCGGGGAAGACACGCGAATGGCTCCTAGGGGATCCAAGGTTCTGAGGACTGAAGACGGAACCTCCCCACACTCACAATTCCGGAACAAGCCTGACTGTGTGGGGGATGTTTGGGTCCGCCCTCCTCGCAGCTGAGTTGTGTCAAAGGAGTTCCCTGGCAGGAGGAAGACCGCTAATTGCCTACCCTGTCCAGGGGGAGGCACTAGATGCTACCTGCATTTCCAGCCCAACCCCCGCCTTTCCCCGGCAGCCCGCAATGGGAGACACTCGGGGAAGACACGCGAAGGGCTCCAAGGAGATCCCGGGTTCTGCAGACCGAATACGGAACCTCCCCACACTCAGAATTCCGGAACAAGGCTGACTGTGTGGGGGAGGAATGGGGCCCCCGTCCACGAGGCTGACTGGTGTCACTGGTGTTCCCTGGCAGGGGGAAGTCCGCTAATTACCTCCTATGACCAGGGGGAGGCACTAGATGCTATCTGCATTTCCAGCCCAACCCCCGCCTTTCCCCAGCAGCCCGCACTGGGAGACACTCGGGGAAGACACGCGGATGGCTCCTAGGAAATCCAAGGTCCTGCAGACAGAAGACGGAACCTCCACACACTCACAATTCCGGAACAAGCCTGACTGTGTGGGGGAGGTTTGGGTCCGCCCTCCTCGCAGCTGAGTGGTGTCAAAGGAGTTCCCTGGCAGGGGGAATTCCGCTAATTCCCTACCCTGTCCAGGGGGAGGCACTAGATGCTACCTGCATTTCCAGCCCAACCCCCGCCTTTCCCCGGCAGCCCGCAATGGGAGAAACTCGGGGAAGACACGCGAAGGGCTCCTAGGAGATCCCGGGTTCTGCAGACAAAAGACGGATCCTCCACACACTCAGAATTCCGGAACAAGCCTGACAGTGTGCGGGAGCTATGGGTCCGCCCTCCTCGCAGCTGAGTGGTGTCAAAGGAGTCCCTGGCAGGGGGAATTCCGCTAATTCCCTACCCTGTCCAGGGGGAGGCACTAGATGCTACCTGCATTTCCAGCCCAACTCCCGCCTTTCCCCGGAAGTCCGCACAGGCAGACACAAGGGGAAGACACGCGGATGGCTCCTAGGATATCCAAGGTCCTGCAGACAGAAGACGGAACCTCCACACACTCACAATTCCGGAACAAGCCTGACAGTGTGCGGGTGGTTTGGGTCCGCCCTCCTCGCAGCTGAGTGGTGTCAAAGGAGTTCCCTGGCAGGGGAATTCCGCTAATTCCATACCCTGTCCAGGGGGATGCACTAGATGCTACCTGCATTTCCAGCCCAACCCCCACCTTTCCCCGGCAGCCCGCAATGGGAGACACTCGGGGAATACACGCGGATGGCTTCTATGAAATCCAAGGTCCTGCAGACAGAAGATGAATCCTCCCCACACTCACAATTCCGGAACAAGCCTGACTGTGTGGGGGAGGTTTGGGGCCGCCCTCCACGAAGCTGAGTGGTGTCAAAGGTGTTCCCTGGCATGGGGAATCCGCTAAATGCCTACCCTGTCCAGGGGGAGGCACTAGATGCTACCTGCATTTCCAGCCCAACCCCCGCCTTTCCCCGGCAGCCCGCAATGGGAGACACTCGGGGAAGACACGCGAAGGGCTCCTAGGAGATACCGGGTTCTGCAGACAGAATACGGAACCTCCCCACACTCAGAATTCCGGAACAAGGCTGACTGTGTGGGGGAGGAATAGGGCCCCCGTCCACGAGGCTGACTGGTGTCACTGGTGTTCCCTGGCAGGGGTAAGTCCGCTAATTACCTCCTATGACCAGGGGGAGGCACTAGATGCTATCTGCATTTCCAGCCCAACCCCCGCCTTTCCCCAGCAGCCCGCACTGGGAGACACTCGGGGAAGACACGCGGATGGCTCCTAGGAAATCCAAGGTCCTGCAGACAGAAGACGGAACCTCCACACACTCACAATTCCGGAACAAGCCTGACTGTGTGGGGGAGGTTTGGGTCCGCCCTCCTCGCAGCTGAGTGGTGTCAAAGGAGTTCCCTGGCAGGGGGAATTCCGCTAATTCCCTACCCTGTCCAGGGGGAGGCACTAGATGCTACCTGCATTTCCAGCCCAACCCCCGCCTTTCCCCGGCAGCCCGCAATGGGAGAAACTCGGGGAAGACACGCGAAGGGCTCCAAGGAGATCCCGGGTTCTGCAGACAAAAGACGGATCATCCACACACTCACAATTCCGGAACAAGCCTGACAGTGTGCGGGAGGTTTGGGTCCGCCCTCCTCGCAGCTGAGTGGTGTCAAAGGAGTCCCTGGCAGGGGGAATTCCGCTAATTCCCTACCCTGTCCAGGGGGAGGCACTAGATGCTACCTGCATTTCCAGCCCAACTCCCGCCTTTCCCCGGAAGTCCGCACAGGCAGACACTCGGGGAAGACACGCGGATGGCTCCTAGGAAATCCAAGGTCCTGCAGACAGAAGACGGAACCTCCACACACTCACAATTCCGGAACAAGCCTGACAGTGTGCGGGTGGTTTGGGTCCGCCCTCCTCGCAGCTGAGTGGTGTCAAAGGAGTTCCCTGGCAGGGGAATTCCGCTAATTCCATACCCTGTCCAGGGGGATGCACTAGATGCTACCTGCATTTCCAGCCCAACCCCCACCTTTCCCCGGCAGCCCGCAATGGGAGACACTCGGGGAATACACGCGGATGGCTCCTATGAAATCCAAGGTCCTGCAGACAGAAGATGAATCCTCCCCACACTCACAATTCCGGAACAAGCCTGACTGTGTGGGGGAGGTTTGGGGCCGCCCTCCACGAAGCTGAGTGGTGTCAAAGGTGTTCCCTGGCATGGGGAATCCGCTAAATGCCTACCCTGTCCAGGAGGAGGCACTAGATGCTACCTGCATTTCCAGCCCAACCCCCGCCTTTCCCCGGCAGCCCGCAATGGGAGACACTCGGGGAAGACACGCGAAGGGCTCCTAGGAGATACCGGGTTCTGCAGACAGAATACGGAACCTCCCCACACTCAGAATTCCGGAACACGGCTGACTGTGTGGGGGAGGAATGGGGCCGCCGTCCAAGCAGCTGACTGGTGTCACAGGTGTTCCCTGGCAGGGGGAAGTCCGCTAATTACCTCCTATGACCAGGGGGAGGCACTAGATGCTATCTGCATTTCCAACCCAACCCCCGCATTTCCCCGGCAGCCCGCACTGGGAGACAATCGGGGAAGACACGCGAATGGCTCCTAGGGGATCCAAGGTTCTGAGGACTGAAGACGGAACCTCCCCACACTCACAATTCCGGAACAAGCCTGACTGTGTGGGGGAGGTTTGGGTCCGCCCATCTCGCAGCTGAGTTGTGTCAAAGGAGTTCCCTGGCAGGAGGAAGTCCTCTAATTGCCTACCCTGTCCAGGGAGAGGCACTAGATGCTACCTGCATTTCCAGCCCAACCCCCGCCTTTCCCCGGCAGTCCGCACAGGCAGACACTCGGGGAAGACACGCGAAGGGCTCCTAGGAGATCCCGGGTGCTGCAGACAGAAGACGGAACCTCCCCACACTCACAATTCCGGAACACGGCTGACTGTGTGGGGGAGGTTCGGGGCCGCCGTCCAAGAAGCTGACTGGTGTCACAGGTGTTCCCTTGCAGGGGGAAGCCCGCTAATTGCCTACCCTGTCCAGGGGGAGGCAATAGATTCTACCAGCATTTCCAGCCCAACCCCCGCCTTTCTCCGGCAGCCCTCAATGGGAGAAACTCGGGGAAGACACGCGAATGGCTCCTAGGAAATACAAGGTCCTGCAGACAGAAGACGGAACCTCCCCACAGTCACAATTCCGGAACAAGCCTGACAGTGTGCGGGAGGTTTGGGTCCGCCCTCCTCGCAGCTGAGTGGTGTCAAAGGAGTCCCTGGCAGGGGGAATTCCGCTAATTCCCTACCCTGTCCAGGGGGAGGCACTAGATGCTACCTGCATTTCCAGCCCAACCCCCGCCTTTCCCCGGAAGTCCGCACAGGCTGAACTCGGGGAAGACACGAGGATGGCTCCTAGGAAATCCAAGGTCCTGCAGACAGAAGACGGAACCTCCACACACTCACAATTCCGGAACAAGCCTGACAGTGTGCGGGAGGTTTGGGTCCGCCCTCCTCGCAGCTGAGTGGTGTCAAAGGAGTTCCCTGGCAGGGGGAATTCCGCTAATTCCCTACCCTGTCCAGGGGGAGGCACTAGATGCTACCTGCATTTCCAGCCCAACCCCCGCCTTTCCCCGGCAGCCCGCACTGGGAGACAATCGGGGAAGACACACGAATGGCTCCTAGGGGATCCAATGTTCTGAGGACTGAAGACGGAACCTCCCCACACTCACAATTCCGGAACAAGCCTGACTGTGTGGGGGAGGTTTGGGTCCGCCCTCCTCGCAGCTGAGTTGTGTCAAAGGAGTTCCCTGGCAGGAGGAAGACCGCTAATTGCCTACCCTGTCCAGGGGGAGGCACTAGATGCTACCTGCATTTCCAGCCCAACCCCCGCCTTTCACCGGCAGCCCGCAATGGGAGACACTCGGGGAAGACACGCGAAGGGCTCCTAGGAGATCCCGGGTTCTGCAGACCGAATACGGAACCTCCCCACACTCAGAATTCCGGAACACGGCTGACTGTGTGGGGGAGGAATGGGGCCCCCGTCCACGAGGCTTACTGATGTCACTGGTGTTCCCTGGCAGGGGGAAGTCCGCTAATTACCTCCTATGACCAGGGGGAGGCACTAGATGCTATCTGCATTTCCAGCCCAACCCCCGCCTTTCCCCAGCAGCCCGCACTGGGAGACACTCGGGGAAGACACGCGGATGGCTCCTAGGAAATCCAAGGTCCTGCAGACAGAAGACGGAACCTCCCCACACTCACAATTCCGGAACAAGCCTGACTGTGTGGGGGAGGTTTGGTCCGCCCTCCTCGCAGCTGAGTGGTGTCAAAGGAGTTCCCTGGCAGGGGGAATTCCGCTAATTCCCTACCCTGTCCAGGGGGAGGCACTAGATGCTACCTGCATTTCCAGCCCAACCCCCGCCTTTCCCCGGCAGCCCGCAATGGGAGACACTCGGGGAAGACACGCGAAGGGCTCCTAGGAGATCCCGGGTTCTGCAGACAGAAGACGGAACCTCCACACACTCACAATTCCGGAACAAGCCTGACAGTGTGCGGGAGGTTTGGGTCCGCCCTCCTCGCAGCTGAGTGGTGTCAAAGGAGTCCCTGGCAGGGGGAATTCCGCTAATTCCCTACCCTGTCCAGGGGGAGGCACTAGATGCTACCTGCATTTCCAGCCCAACTCCCGCCTTTCCCCGGAAGTCCGCACAGGCAGACACTCGGGGAAGACACGCGGATGGCTCCTAGGAAATCCAAGGTCCTGCAGACAGAAGACGGAACCTCCACACACTCACAATTCCGGAACAAGCCTGACAATGTGCGGGTGGTTTGGGTCCGCCCTCCTCGCAGCTGAGTGGTGTCAAAGGAGTTCCCTGGCAGGGGAATTCCGCTAATTCCATACCCTGTCCAGGGGGATGCACTAGATGCTACCTGCATTTCCAGCCCAACCCCCACCTTTCCCCGGCAGCCCGCAATGGGAGACACTCGGGGAATACACGCGGATGGCTCCTATGAAATCCAAGGTCCTGCAGACAGAAGATGAATCCTCCCCACACTCACAATTCCGGAACAAGCCTGACTGTGTGGGGGAGGTTTGGGGCCGCCCTCCACGAAGCTGAGTGGTGTCAAAGGTGTTCCCTGGCATGGGGAATCCGCTAAATGCCTACCCTGTCCAGGGGGAGGCACTAGATGCTACCTGCATTTCCAGCCCAACCCCCGCCTTTCCCCGGCAGCCCGCAATGGGAGACACTCGGGGAAGACACGCGAAGGGCTCCTAGGAGATACCGGGTTCTGCAGACAGAATACGGAACCTCCCCACACTCAGAATTCCGGAACACGGCTGACTGTGTGGGGGAGGAATGGGGCCGCCGTCCAAGCAGCTGACTGGTGTCACAGGTGTTCCCTGGCAGGGAGAAGTCCGCTAATTACCTCCTATGACCAGGGGGAGGCACTAGATGCTATCTGCATTTCCAACCCAACCCCCGCATTTCCCCGGCAGCCCGCACAGGGAGACAATCGGGGAAGACACGCGAATGGCTCCTAGGGGATCCAAGGTTCTGAGGACTGAAGACGGAACCTCCCCACACTCACAATTCCGGAACAAGCCTGACTGTGTGGGGGAGGTTTGGGTCCGCCCTCCTCGCAGCTGAGTTGTGTCAAAGGAGTTCCCTGGCAGGAGGAAGTCCGCTAATTGCCTACCCTGTCCAGCGGGAGGCACTAGATGCTACCTGCATTTCCAGCCCAACCCCCGCCTTTCCCCGGCAGTCCGCACAGGCAGACACTCGGGGAAGACACGCGAAGGGCTCCTAGGAGATCCCGGGTGCTGCAGACAGAAGACGGAACCTCCCCACACTCACAATTCCGGAACAAGCGTGACTGTGTGGGGGAGGTTTGGGGCCGCCCTCCTCGCAGCTGAGTTGTGTCAAAGGAGTTCGCTGGCAGGAGGAATTCCACTAATTGCCTGCCCTGTCCAGGGAGAGGCACTAGATGCTACCTGCATTTCCAGCCCAACCCCCGCCTTTCCCCGGCAGCCCGCAATGGGAGACACTCGGGGAAGACACGCGAAGGGCTCCTAGGAGATCCCGGGTTCTGCAGACCGAATACGGAACCTCCCCACACTCAGAATTCCGGAACACGGCTGACTGTGTGGGGGAGGAATGGGGCCCCCGTCCACGAGGCTGACTGGTGTCACTGGTGTTCCCTGGCAGGGGGAAGTCCGCTAATTACCTCCTATGACCAGGGGGAGGCACTAGATGCTATCTGCATTTCCAGCCCAACCCCCGCCTTTCCCCAGCAGCCCGCACTGGGAGACACTCGGGGAAGACACGCGGATGGCTCCTAGGAAATCCAAGGTCCTGCAGACAGAAGACGGAACCTCCCCACACTCACAATTCCGGAACAAGCCTGACAGTGTGCGCGAGGTTTGGGTCCGCCCTCCTCGCAGCTGAGTGGTGTCAAAGGAGTCCCTGGCAGGGGGAATTCCGCTAATTCCCTACCCTGTCCAGGGGGAGGCACTAGATGCTACCTGCATTTCCAGCCCAACTCCCGCCTTTCCCCGGAAGTCCGCACAGGCAGACACTCGGGGAAGACACGCGGATGGCTCCTAGGAAATCCAAGGTCCTGCAGACAGAAGACGGAACCTCCACACACTCACAATTCCGGAACAAGCCTGACAGTGTGCGGGTGGTTTGGGTCCGCCCTCCTCGCAGCTGAGTGGTGTCAAAGGAGTTCCCTGGCAGGGGAATTCCGCTAATTCCATACCCTGTCCAGGGGGATGCACTAGATGCTACCTGCATTTCCAGCCCAACCCCCACCTTTCCCCGGCAGCCCGCAATGGGAGACACTCGGGGAATACACGCGGATGGCTTCTATGAAATCCAAGGTCCTGCAGACAGAAGATGAATCCTCCCCACACTCACAATTCCGGAACAAGCCTGACTGTGTGGGGGAGGTTTGGGGCCGCCCTCCACGAAGCTGAGTGGTGTCAAAGGTGTTCCCTGGCATGGGGAATCCACTAAATGCCTACCCTGTCCAGGGGGAGGCACTAGATGCTACCTGCATTTCCAGCCCAACCCCCGCCTTTCCCCGGCAGCCCGCAATGGGAGACACTCGGGGAAGACACGCGAAGGGCTCCTAGGAGATACCGGGTTCTGCAGACAGAATACGGAACCTCCCCACACTCAGAATTCCGGAACACGGCTGACTGTGTGGGGGAGGAATGGGGCCGCCGTCCAAGCAGCTGACTGGTGTCACAGGTGTTCCCTGGCAGGGGGAAGTCCGCTAATTACCTCCTATGACCAGGGGGAGGCACTAGATGCTATCTGCATTTCCAGCCCAACCCCCGCCTTTCCCCGGCAGCCCGCACTGGGAGACAATCGGGGAAGACACGCGAATGGCTCCTAGGGGATCCAAGGTTCTGAGGACTGAAGACGGAACCTCCCCACACTCACAATTCCGGAACAAGCCTGACTGTGTGGGGGAGGTTTGGGTCCGCCCTCCTCGCAGCTGAGTTGTGTCAAAGGAGTTCCCTGGCAGGAGGAAGTCCGCTAATTGCCTACCCTGTCCAGGGGGAGGCACTAGATGCTACCTGCATTTCCAGCCCAACCCCCGCCTTTCCCCGGCAGTCCGCACAGGCAGACACTCGGGGAAGACACGCGAAGGGCTCCTAGGAGATCCCGGTTGCTGCAGACAGAAGACGGAACCTCCCCACACTCACAATTCCGGAACACGGCTGACTGTGTGGGGGAGGTTCGGTGCCGCCGTCCAAGCAGCTGACTGGTGTCACAGGTGTTCCCTTGCAGGGGGAAGCCCGCTAATTGCCTACCATGTCCAGGGGGAGGCAATAGATTCCACCAGCATTTCCAGCCCAACCCCCGCCTTTCTCCGGCAGCCCTCAATGGGAGAAACTCGGGGAAGACACGCGAATGGCTCCTAGGAAATACAAGGTCCTGCAGACAGAAGACGGAACCTCCCCACAGTCACAATTCCGGAACAAGCCTGACAGTGTGCGGGAGGTTTGGGTCCGCCCTCCTCGCAGCTGAGTGGTGTCAAGGGAGTCCCTGGCAGGGGGAATTCCGCTAATTCCCTACCCTGTCCAGGGGGAGGCACTAGATGCTTCCTGCATTTCCAGCCCAACCCCCGCCTTTCCCCGGAAGTCCGCACAGGCTGACACTCGGGGAAGACACGCGGATGGCTCCTAGGAAATCCAAGGTCCTGCAGACATAAGACGGAACCTCCACACACTCACAATTCCGGAACAAGCCTGACAGTGTGCGGGAGGTTTGGGTCCGCCCTCCTCGCAGCTGAGTGGTGTCAAAGGAGTTCCCTGGCAGGGGGAATTCCGCTAATTCCCTACCCTGTCCAGGGGGAGGCACTAGATGCTACCTGCATTTCCAGCCCAACCCCCGCCTTTCCCCGGCAGCCCGCACTGGGAGACAATCGGGGAAGACACGCGAATGGCTCCTAGGGGATCCAAGGTTCTGAGGACTGAAGACGGAACCTCCCCACACTCACAATTCCGGAACAAGCCTGACTGTGTGGGGGAGGTTTGGGTCCGCCCTCCTCGCAGCTGAGTTGTGTCAAAGGAGTTCCCTGGCAGGAGGAAGTCCGCTAATTGCCTACCCTGTCCAGGGGGAGGCACTAGATGCTACCTGCATTTCCAGCCCAACCCCCGCCTTTCCCCGGCAGCCTGCAATGGGAGACACTCGGGGAAGACACGCGAAGGGCTCCTAGGAGATCCCGGGTTCTGCAGACCGAATACGGAACCTCCCCACACTCAGAATTCCGGAACACGGCTGACTGTGTGGGGGAGGAATGGGGCCCCCGTCCACGAGGCTGACTGGTGTCACTGGTGTTCCCTGGCAGGGGGAAGTCCGCTAATTACCTCCTATGACCAGGGGGAGGCACTAGATGCTATCTGCATTTCCAGCCGAACCCCCGCCTTTCCCCAGCAGCCCGCACTGGGAGACACTCGGGGAAGACACGCGGATGGCTCCTAGGAAATCCAAGGTCCTGCAGACAGAAGACGGAACCTCCACACACTCACAATTCCGGAACAAGCCTGACTGTGTGGGGGAGGTTTGGGTCCGCCCTCCTCGCAGCTGAGTGGTGTCAAAGGAGTTCCCTGGCAGGGGGAATTCCGCTAATTCCCTACCCTGTCCAGGGGGAGGCACTAGATGCTACCTGCATTTCCAGCCCAACCCCCGCCTTTCCCCGGCAGCCCGCAATGGGAGACACTCGGGGAAGACACGCGAAGGGCTCCTAGGAGATCCCGGGTTCTGCAGACAGAAGACGGAACCTCCACACACTCACAATTCCGGAACAAGCCTGACAGTGTGCGGGAGGTTTGGGTCCACCCTCCTCGCAGCTGAGTGGTGTCAAAGGAGTCCCTGGCAGGGGGAATTCCGCTAATTCCCTACCCTGTCCAGGGGGAGGCACTAGATGCTACCTGCATTTCCAGCCCAACTCCCGCCTTTCCCCGGAAGTCCGCACAGGCAGACACTCGGGGAAGACACGCGGATGGCTCCTAGGAAATCCAAGGTCCTGCAGACAGAAGACGGAACCTCCACACACTCACAATTCCGGAACAAGCCTGACAGTGTGCGGGAGGTTTGGGTCCGCCCTCCTCGCAGCTGAGTGGTGTCAAAGGAGTTCCCTGGCATGGGGAATCCACTAAATGCCTACCCTGTCCAGGGGGAGGCACTAGATGCTACCTGCATTTCCAGCCCAACCCCCGCCTTTCCCCGGCAGCCCGCAATGGGAGACACTCGGGGAAGACACGCGAAGGGCTCCTAGGAGATACCGGGTTCTGCAGACAGAATACGGAACCTCCCCACACTCAGAATTCCGGAACACGGCTGACTGTGTGGGGGAGGAATGGGGCCGCCGTCCAAGCAGCTGACTGGTGTCACAGGTGTTCCCTGGCAGGGGGAAGTCCGCTAATTACCTCCTATGACCAGGGGGAGGCACTAGATGCTATCTGCATTTCCAACCCAACCCCCGCATTTCCCCGGCAGCCCGCACTGGGAGACAATCGGGGAAGACACGCGAATGGCTCCTAGGGGATCCAAGGTTCTGAGGACTGAAGACGGAACCTCCCCACACTCACAATTCCGGAACAAGCCTGACTGTGTGGGGGAGGTTTGGGTCCGCCCTCCTCGCAGCTGAGTTGTGTCAAAGGAGTTCCCTGGCAGGAGGAAGTCCGCTAATTGCCTACCCTGTCCAGGGGGAGGCACTAGATGCTACCTGCATTTCCAGCCCAACCCCCGCCTTTCCCCGGCAGTCCGCACAGGCAGACACTCGGGGAAGACACGCGAAGGGCTCCTAGGAGATCCCGGGTGCTGCAGACAGAAGACGGAACCTCCCCACACTCACAATTCCGGAACACGGCTGACTGTGTGAGGGCGGTTCGGGGCCGCCGTCCAAGCAGCTGACTGGTGTCACAGGTGTTCCCTTGCAGGGGGAAGCCCGCTAATTGCCTACCATGTCCAGGGGGAGGCAATAGATTCTACCAGCATTTCCAGCCCAACCCCCGCCTTTCTCCGGCAGCCCTCAATGGGAGAAACTCGGGGAAGACACGCGAATGGCTCCTAGGAAATACAAGGTCCTGCAGACAGAAGACGGAACCTCCCCACAGTCACAATTCCGGAACAAGCCTGACAGTGTGCGGGAGGTTTGGGTCCGCCCTCCTCGCAGCTGAGTGGTGTCAAAGGAGTCCCTGGCAGGGGGAATTCCGCTAATTCCCTACCCTGTCCAGGGGGAGGCACTAGATGCTTCCTGCATTTCCAGCCCAACCCCCACCTTTCCCCGGCAGCCCGCAATGGGAGACACTCGGGGAATACACGCGGATGGCTCCTATGAAATCCAAGGTCCTGCAGACAGAAGATGAATCCTCCCCACACTCACAATTCCGGAACAAGCCTGACTGTGTGGGGGAGGTTTGGGGCCGCCCTCCACGAAGCTGAGTGGTGTCAAAGGTGTTCCCTGGCATGGGGAATCCACTAAATGCCTACCCTGTCCAGGGGGAGGCACTAGATGCTACCTGCATTTCCAGCCCAACCCCCGCCTTTCCCCGGCAGCCCGCACTGGGAGACAATCGGGGAAGACACGCGAATGGCTCCTAGGGGATCCAAGGTTCTGAGGACTGAAGACGGAACCTCCCCACACTCACAATTCCGGAACAAGCCTGACTGTGTGGGGGAGGTTTGGGTCCGCCCTCCTCGCAGCTGAGTTGTGTCAAAGGAGTTCCCTGGCAGGAGGAAGTCCGCTAATTGCCTACCCTGTCCAGGGGGAGGCACTAGATGCTACCTGCATTTCCAGCCCAACCCCCGCCTTTCCCCGGCAGCCCGCAATGGGAGACACTCGGGGAAGACACGCGAAGGGCTCCTAGGAGATCCCGGGTTCTGCAGACCGAATACGGAACCTCCCCACACTCAGAATTCCGGAACACGGCTGACTGTGTGGGGGAGGAATGGGGCCCCGGTCCACGAGGCTGACTGGTGTCACTGGTGTTCCCTGGCAGGGGGAAGTCCGCTAATTACCTCCTATGACCAGGGGGAGGCACTAGATGCTATCTGCATTTCCAGCCGAACCCCCGACTTTCCCCAGCAGCCCGCACTGGGAGACACTCGGGGAAGACACGCGGATGGCTCCTAGGAAATCCAAGGTCCTGCAGACAGAAGACGGAACCTCCACACACTCACAATTCCGGAACAAGCCTGACTGTGTGGGGGAGGTTTGGGTCCGCCCTCCTCGCAGCTGAGTGGTGTCAAAGGAGTTCCCTGGCAGGGGGAATTCCGCTAATTCCCTACCCTGTCCAGGGGGAGGCACTAGATGCTACCTGCATTTCCAGCCCAACCCCCGCCTTTCCCCGGCAGCCCGCAATGGGAGACACTCGGGGAAGACACGCGAAGGGCTCCTAGGAGATCCCGGGTTCTGCAGACAGAAGACGGAACCTCCACACACTCACAATTCCGGAACAAGCCTGACAGTGTGCGGGAGGTTTGGGTCCGCCCTCCTCGCAGCTGAGTGGTGTCAAAGGAGTCCCTGGCAGGGGGAATTCCGCTAATTCCCTACCCTGTCCAGGGGGAGGCACTTGATGCTACCTGCATTTCCAGCCCAACTCCCGCCTTTCCCCGGAAGTCCGCACAGGCAGACACTCGGGGAAGACACGCGGATGGCTCCTAGGAAATCCAAGGTCCTGCAGACAGAAGACGGAACCTCCACACACTCACAATTCCGGAACAAGACTGACAGTGTGCGGGAGGTTTGGGTCCGCCCTCCTCGCAGCTGAGTGGTGTCAAAGGAGTTCCCTGGCAGGGGAATTCCGCTAATTCCATACCCTGTCCAGGGGGAGGCACTAGATGCTTCCTGCATTTCCAGCCCAACCCCCACCTTTCCCCGGCAGCCCGCAATGGGAGACACTCGGGGAATACACGCGGATGGCTCCTATGAAATCCAAGGTCCTGCAGACAGAAGATGAATCCTCCCCACACTCACAATTCCGGAACAAGCCTGACTGTGTGGGGGAGGTTTGGGGCCGCCCTCCACGAAGCTGAGTGGTGTCAAAGGTGTTCCCTGGCATGGGGAATCCACTAAATGCCTACCCTGTCCAGGGGGAGGCACTAGATGCTACCTGCATTTCCAGCCCAACCCCCGCCTTTCCCCGGCAGCCCGCACTGGGAGACAATCGGGGAAGACACGCGAATGGCTCCTAGGGGATCCAAGGTTCTGAGGACTGAAGACGGAACCTCCCCACACTCACAATTCCGGAACAAGCCTGACTGTGTGGGGGAGGTTTGGGTCCGCCCTCCTCGCAGCTGAGTTGTGTCAAAGGAGTTCCCTGGCAGGAGGAAGTCCGCTAATTGCCTACCCTGTCCAGGGGGAGGCACTAGATGCTACCTGCATTTCCAGCCCAACCCCCGCCTTTCCCCGGCAGCCCGCAATGGGAGACACTCGGGGAAGACACGCGAAGGGCTCCTAGGAGATCCCGGGTTCTGCAGACCGAATACGGAACCTCCCCACACTCAGAATTCCGGAACACGGCTGACTGTGTGGGGGAGGAATGGGGCCCCGGTCCACGAGGCTGACTGGTGTCACTGGTGTTCCCTGGCAGGGGGAAGTCCGCTAATTACCTCCTATGACCAGGGGGAGGCACTAGATGCTATCTGCATTTCCAGCCGAACCCCCGACTTTCCCCAGCAGCCCGCACTGGGAGACACTCGGGGAAGACACGCGGATGGCTCCTAGGAAATCCAAGGTCCTGCAGACAGAAGACGGAACCTCCACACACTCACAATTCCGGAACAAGCCTGACTGTGTGGGGGAGGTTTGGGTCCGCCCTCCTCGCAGCTGAGTGGTGTCAAAGGAGTTCCCTGGCAGGGGGAATTCCGCTAATTCCCTACCCTGTCCAGGGGGAGGCACTAGATGCTACCTGCATTTCCAGCCCAACCCCCGCCTTTCCCCGGCAGCCCGCAATGGGAGACACTCGGGGAAGACACGCGAAGGGCTCCTAGGAGATCCCGGGTTCTGCAGACAGAAGACGGAACCTCCACACACTCACAATTCCGGAACAAGCCTGACAGTGTGCGGGAGGTTTGGGTCCGCCCTCCTCGCAGCTGAGTGGTGTCAAAGGAGTCCCTGGCAGGGGGAATTCCGCTAATTCCCTACCCTGTCCAGGGGGAGGCACTTGATGCTACCTGCATTTCCAGCCCAACTCCCGCCTTTCCCCGGAAGTCCGCACAGGCAGACACTCGGGGAAGACACGCGGATGGCTCCTAGGAAATCCAAGGTCCTGCAGACAGAAGACGGAACCTCCACACACTCACAATTCCGGAACAAGACTGACAGTGTGCGGGAGGTTTGGGTCCGCCCTCCTCGCAGCTGAGTGGTGTCAAAGGAGTTCCCTGGCAGGGGAATTCCGCTAATTCCATACCCTGTCCAGGGGGATGCACTAGATGCTACCTGCATTTCCAGCCCAACCCCCACCTTTCCCCGGCAGCCCGCAATGGGAGACACTCGGGGAATACACGCGGATGGCTCCTATGAAATCCAAGGTCCTGCAGACAGAAGATGAATCCTCCCCACACTCACAATTCCGGAACAAGCCTGACTGTGTGGGGGAGGTTTGGGGCCGCCCTCCACGAAGCTGAGTGGTGTCAAAGGTGTTCCCTGGCATGGGGAATCCGCTAAATGCCTACCCTGTCCAGGGGGAGGCACTAGATGCTACCTGCATTTCCAGCCCAACCCCCGCCTTTCCCCGGCAGCCCGCAATGGGAGACACTCGGGGAAGACACGCGAAGGGCTCCTAGGAGATACCGGGTTCTGCAGACAGAATACGGAACCTCCCCACACTCAGAATTCCGGAACAAGCCTGACAGTGTGCGGGAGGTTTGGGTCCGCCCTCCTCGCAGCTGAGTGGTGTCAAAGGAGTCCCTGGCAGGGGGAATTCCGCTAATTCCCTACCCTGTCAAGGGGGAGGCACTAGATGCTTCCTGCATTTCCAGCCCAACCCCCGCCTTTCCCCGGAAGTCCGCACAGGCTGACACTCGGGGAAGACACGCGGATGGCTCCTAGGAAATCCAAGGTCCTGCAGACAGAAGACGGAACCTCCACACACTCACAATTCCGGAACACGGCTGACTGTGTGGGGGAGGTTCGGGGCCGCCGTTCAAGCAGCTGACTGGTGTCACAGGTGTTCCCTTGCAGGGGGAAGCCCGCTAATTGCCTACCCTGTCCAGGGGGAGGCAATAGATTCTACCAGCATTTCCAGCCCAACCCCCGCCTTTCTCCGGCAGACCTCAATGGGAGAAACTCGGGGAAGACACGCGAATGGCTCCTAGGAAATACAAGGTCCTGCAGACAGAAGACGGAACCTCCCCACAGTCACAATTCCGGAACAAGCCTGACAGTGTGCGGGAGGTTTGGGTCCGCCCTCCTCGCAGCTGAGTGGTGTCAAAGGAGTCCCTGGCAGGGGGAATTCCGCTAATTCCCTACCCTGTCAAGGGGGAGGCACTAGATGCTTCCTGCATTTCCAGCCAAACCCCCGCCTTTCCCCGGAAGTCCGCACAGGCTGACACTCGGGGAAGACACGCGGATGGCTCCTAGGAAATCCAAGGTCCTGCAGACAGAAGACGGAACCTCCACACACTCACAATTCTGGAACAAGCCTGACTGTGTGGGGGAGGTTTGGGTCCGACCTCCTCGCAGCTGAGTTGTGTCAAAGGAGTTCCCTGGCAGGAGGAAGTCCGCTAATTGCCTACCCTGTCCAGGGGGAGGCACTAGATGCTACCTGCATTTCCAGCCCAACCCCCGCCTTTCCCCGGCAGCCCGCAATGGGAGACACTCGGGGAAGACACGCGAAGGGCTCCTAGGAGATCCCGGGTTCTGCAGACCGAATACGGAACCTCCCCACACTCAGAATTCCGGAACACGGCTGACTGTGTGGGGGAGGAATGGGGCCCCCGTCCACGAGGCTGACTGGTGTCACTGGTGTTCCCTGGCAGGGGAAAGTCCGCTAATTACCTCCTATGACCAGGGGGAGGCACTAGATGCTATCTGCATTTCCAGCCCAACCCCCGCCTTTCCCCAGCAGCCCGCACTGGGAGACACTCGGGGAAGACACGCGGATGGCTCCTAGGAAATCCAAGGTCCTGCAGACAGAAGACGGAACCTCCACACACTCACAATTCCGGAACAAGCCTGACTGTGTGGGGGAGGTTTGGGTCCGCCCTCCTCGCAGCTGAGTGGTGTCAAAGGAGTTCCCTGGCAGGGGGAATTCCGCTAATTCCCTACCCTGTCCAGGGGGAGGCACTAGATGCTACCTGCATTTCCAGCCCAACCCCCGCCTTTCCCCGGCAGCCCGCAATGGGAGACACTCGGGGAAGTCACGCGAAGGGCTCCTAGGAGATCCCGGGTTCTGCAGACAGAAGACGGAACCTCCACACACTCACAATTCCGGAACAAGCCTGACAGTGTGCGGGAGGTTTGGGTCCGCCCTCCTCGCAGCTGAGTGGTGTCAAAGGAGTCCCTGGCAGGGGGAATTCCGCTAATTCCCTACCCTGTCCAGGGGGAGGCACTAGATGCTACCTGCATTTCCAGCCCGACTCCCGCCTTTCCCCGGAAGTCCGCACAGGCAGACACTCGGGGAAGACACGCGGATGGCTCCTAGGAAATCCAAGGTCCTGCAGACAGAAGACGGAACCTCCACACACTCACAATTCCGGAACAAGACTGACAGTGTGCGGGAGGTTTGGGTCCGCCCTCCTCGCAGCTGAGTGGTGTCAAAGGAGTTCCCTGGCAGGGGAATTCTGCTAATTCCATACCCTGTCCAGGGGGATGCACTAGATGCTACCTGCATTTCCAGCCCAACCCCCACCTTTCCCCGGCAGCCCGCAATGGGAGACACTCGGGGAATACACGCGGATGGCTCCTATGAAATCCAAGGTCCTGCAGACAGAAGATGAATCCTCCCCACACTCACAATTCCGGAACAAGCCTGACTGTGTGGGGGAGGTTTGGGGCCGCCCTCCACGAAGCTGAGTGGTGTCAAAGGTGTTCCCTGGCATGGGGAATCCGCTAAATGCCTACCCTGTCCAGGGGGAGGCACTAGATGCTACCTGCATTTCCAGCCCAACCCCCGCCTTTCCCCGGCAGCCCGCAATGGGAGACACTCGGGGAAGACACGCGAAGGGCTCCTAGGAGATACCGGGTTCTGCAGACAGAATACGGAACCTCCCCACACTCAGAATTCCGGAACACGGCTGACTGTGTGGGGGAGGAATGGGGCCGCCGTCCAAGCAGCTGACTGGTGTCACAGGTGTTCCCTGGCAGGGGGAAGTCCGCTAATTACCTCCTATGACCAGGGGGAGGCACTAGATGCTATCTGCATTTCCAACCCAACCCCCGCCTTTCCCCGGCAGCCCGCACTGGGAGACAATCGGGGAAGACACGCGAATGGCTCCTAGGGGATCCAAGGTTCTGAGGACTGAAGACGGAACCTCCCCACACTCACAATTCCGGAACAAGCCTGACTGTGTGGGGGAGGTTTGGGTCCGCCCTCCTCGCAGCTGAGTTGTGTCAAAGGAGTTCCCTGGCAGGAGGAAGTCCGCTAATTGCCTACCCTGTCCAGGGGGAGGCACTAGATGCTACCTGCATTTCCAGCCCAACCCCCGCCTTTCCCCGGCAGTCCGCACAGGCAGACACTCGGGGAAGACACGCGAAGGGCTCCTAGGAGATCCCGGGTGCTGCAGACAGAAGACGGAACCTCCCCACACTCACAATTCCGGAACACGGCTGACTGTGTGGGGGAGGTTTGGGGTCGCCGTCCAAGCAGCTGACTGGTGTCACAGGTGTTCCCTGGCAGGGGGAAGTCCGCTAATTGCCTACCCTGTCCAGGGGGAGGCAATAGATTCTACCAGCATTTCCAGCCCAACCCCCGCCTTTCCCCGGCAGCCCTCAATGGGAGAAACTCGGGGAAGACACGCGAATGGCTCCTAGGAAATACAAGGTCCTGCAGACAGAAGACGGAACCTCCCCACAGTCACAATTCCGGAACAAGCCTGACAGTGTGCGGGAGGTTTGGGTCCGCCCTCCTCGCAGCTGAGTGGTGTCAAAGGAGTCCCTGGCAGGGGGAATTCCGCTAATTCCCTACCCTGTCCAGGGGGAGGCACTAGATGCTACCTGCATTTCCAGCCCAACCCCCGCCTTTCCCCGGAAGTCCGCACAGGCAGACACTCGGGGAAGACACGCGGATGGCTCCTAGGAAATCCAAGGTCCTGCAGACAGAAGACGGAACCTCCACACACTCACAATTCCGGAACAAGCCTGACAGTGTGCGGGAGGTTTGGGTCCGCCCTCCTCGCAGCTGAGTGGTGTCAAAGGAGTTCCCTGGCAGGGGGAATTCCGCTAATTCCCTACCCTGTCCAGGGGGAGGCACTAGATGCTACCTGCATTTCCAGCCCAACCCCCGCCTTTCCCCGGCAGCCCGCAATGGGAGACAATCGGGGAAGACACGCGAATGGCTCCTAGGGGATCCAAGGTTCTGAGGACTGAAGACGGAACCTCCCCACACTCACAATTCCGGAACAAGCCTGACTGTGTGGGGGAGGTTTGGGTCCGCCCTCCTCGCAGCTGAGTTGTGTCAAAGGAGTTCCCTGGCAGGAGGAATTCCGCTAATTGCCTACCCTGTCCAGGGGGAGGCACTAGATGCTACCTGCATTTCCAGCCCAACCCCCGCCTTTCTCCGGCAGCCCGCAATTGGAGACACTCGGGGAAGACACCCGGATGGCTCCTATGAAATCAAAGGTCCTGCAGACAGAAGACGGAACCTCCCCACACTCAAAATTCCGGAACAAGCGTGACTGTGTGGGGGAGGTTTGGGGCCGCCCTCCTCGCAGCTGAGTTGTGTCAAAGGAGTTCGCTGGCAGGAGGAATTCCACTAATTGCCTGCCCTGTCCAGGGGGAGGCACTAGATGCTACCTGCATTTCCAGCCCAACCCCCGCCTTTCCCCGGCAGCCCGCACTGGGAGACAGTCGGGGAAGACACGCGAATGGCTCCTAGGGGATCCAAGGTTCTGAGGACTGAAGACGGAACCTCCCCACACTCACAATTCCGGAACAAGCCTGACTGTGTGGGGGATGTTTGGGTCCGCCCTCCTCGCAGCTGAGTTGTGTCAAAGGAGTTCCCTTCCAGGAGGTAGTCCGCTAATTGCCTACCCTGTCCAGGGGGAGGCACTAGATGCTACCTGCATTTCCAGCCCAACCCCCGCCTTTCCCCGGCAGCCCGCACTGGGAGACAATCGGGGAAGACACGCGAATGGCTCCTAGGGGATCCAAGGTTCTGAGGACTGAAGACGGAACCTCCCCACACTCACAATTCCGGAACAAGCCTGACTGTGTGGGGGAGGTTTGGGTCCGCCCTCCTCGCAGCTGAGTTGTGTCAAAGGAGTTCCCTGGCAGGAGGAAGTCCGCTAATTGCCTACCCTGTCCAGGGGGAGGCACTAGATGCTACCTGCATTTCCAGCCCAACCCCCGCCTTTCCCCGGCAGCCCGCAATGGGAGACACTCGGGGAAGACACGCGAAGGGCTCCTAGGAGATCCCGGGTGCTGCAGACAGAAGACGGAACCTCCCCACACTCACAATTCCGGAACACGGCTGACTGTGTGGGGGAGGTTTGGGGCCGCCGTCCAAGCAGCTGACTGTTGTCACAGGTGTTCCCTGGCAGGGGGAAGTCCGCTAATTGCCTACCCTGTCCAGGGGGAGGCAATAGATTCTACCAGCATTTCCAGCCCAACCCCCGCTTTTCCCCGGCAGCCCTCAATGGGAGAAACTCGGGGAAGACACGCGAATGGCTCCTAGGAAATACAAGGTCCTGCAGACAGAAGACGGAACCTCCCCACACTCACAATTCCGGAACAAGCCTGACAGTGTGCGGGAGGTTTGGGTCCGCCCTCCTCGCAGCTGAGTGGTGTCAAAGGAGTTCCCTGGCAGGAGGAAGTCCGCTAATTGCCTACCCTGTCCAGGGGGAGGCACTAGATGCTACCTGCATTTCCAGCCCAACCCCCGCCTTTCCCCGGCAGTCCGCACAGGCAGACACTCGGGGAAGACACGCGAAGGGCTCCTAGGAGATCCCGGGTGCTGCAGACAGAAGACGGAACCTCCCCACACTCACAATTCCGGAACACGGCTGACTGTGTGGGGGAGGTTTGGGTCCGCCCTCCTCGCAGCTGAGTTGTGTCAAAGGAGTTCCCTGGCAGGAGGAAGTCCGCTAATTACCTACCCTGTCCAGGGGGAGGCACTAGATGCTACCTGCATTTCCAGCCCAACCCCCGCCTTTCCAAGGCAGTCCGCACAGGCAGACACTCGGGGAAGACACGCGAAGGGCTCCTAGGAGATCCCGGGTGCTGCAGACAGAAGACGGAACCTCCACACACTCACAATTCCGGAACAAGCCTGACAGTGTGCGGGAGGTTTGGGTCCGCCCTCCTCGCAGCTGAGTGGTGTCAAAGGAGTTCCCTGGCAGGGGGAATTCCGCTAATTCCCTACCCTGTCCAGGGGGAGGCACTAGATGCTACCTGCATTTCCAGCCCAACCCCCGCCTTTCCCCGGCAGCCCGCAATGGGAGACACTCGGGGAAGACACGCGAATGGCTCCTAGGAAATACAAGGTCCTGCAGACAGAAGACGGAACCTCCCCACAGTCACAATTCCGGAACAAGCCTGACAGTGTGCGGGAGGTTTGGGTCCGCCCTCCTCGCAGCTGAGTGGTGTCAAAGGAGTCCCTGGCAGGGGGAATTCCGCTAATTCCCTACCCTGTCCAGGGGGAGGCACTAGATGCTACCTGCATTTCCAGCCCAACCCCCGCCTTTCCCCGGAAGTCCGCACAGGCAGACACTCGGGGAAGACACGCGGATGGCTCCTAGGAAATCCAAGGTCCTGCAGACAGAAGACGGAACCTCCACACACTCACAATTCCGGAACAAGCCTGACAGTGTGCGGGAGGTTTGGGTCCGCCCTCCTCGCAGCTGAGTGGTGTCAAAGGAGTTCCCTGGCAGGGGGAATTCCGCTAATTCCCTACCCTGTCCAGGGGGAGGCACTAGATGCTACCTGCATTTCCAGCCCAACCCCCGCCTTTCCCCGGCAGCCCGCACTGGGAGACAATCGGGGAAGACACGCGAATGGCTCCTAGGGGATCCAAGGTTCTGAGGACTGAAGACGGAACCTCCCCACACTCACAATTCCGGAACAAGCCTGACTGTGTGGGGGAGGTTTGGGTCCGCCCTCCTCGCAGCTGAGTTGTGTCAAAGGAGTTCCCTGGCAGGAGGAAGTCCGCTAATTGCCTACCCTGTCCAGGGGGAGGCACTAGATGCTACCTGCATTTCCAGCCCAACCCCCGCCTTTCCCCGGCAGCCCGCAATTGGAGACACTCGGGGAAGACACCCGGATGGCTCCTATGAAATCCAAGGTCCTGCAGACAGAAGACGGAACCTCCCCACACTCACAATTCCGGAACAAGCGTGACTGTGTGGGGAGGTTTGGGGCCGCCCTCCTGGCAGCTGAGTTGTGTCAAAGGAGTTCGATGGCAGGAGGAATTCCACTAATTGCCTGCCCTGTCCAGGGGGAGGCACTAGATGCTACCTGCATTTCCAGCCCAACCCCCGCCTTTCCCCGTCAGCCCGCACTGGGAGACAGTCGGGGAAGACACGCGAATGGCTCCTAGGGGATCCAAGGTTCTGAGGACTGAAGACGGAACCTCCCCACACTCACAATTCCGGAACAAGCCTGACTGTGTGGGGGAGGTTTGGGTCCGCCCTCCTCGCAGCTGAGTTGTGTCAAAGGAGTTCCCTTGCAGGAGGTAGTCCGCTAATTGCCTACCCTGTCCAGGGGGAGGCACTAGATGCTACCTGCATTTCCAGCCCAACCCCCGCCTTTCCCCTGCAGCCCGCACTGGGAGACAATCGGGGAAGACACGCGAATGGCTCCTAGGGGATCCAAGGTTCTGAGGACTGAAGACGGAACCTCCCCACACTCACAATTCCGGAACAAGCCTGACTGTGTGGGGGAGGTTTGGGTCCGCCCTCCTCGCAGCTGAGTTGTGTCAAAGGAGTTCCCTGGCAGGAGGAAGTCCGCTAATTGCCTACCCTGTCCAGGGGGAGGCACTAGATGCTACCTGCATTTCCAGCCCAACCCCCGCCTTTCCCCGGCAGTCCGCACAGGCAGACACTCGGGGAAGACACGCGAAGGGCTCCTAGGAGATCCCGGGTGCTGCAGACAGAAGACGGAACCTCCCCACACTCACAATTCCGGAACACGGCTGACTGTGTGGGGGAGGTTCGGGGCCGCCGTCCAAGCAGCTGACTGGTGTCACAGGTGTTCCCTTGCAGGGGGAAGCCCGCTAATTGCCTACCCTGTCCAGGGGGAGGCAATAGATTCTACCAGCATTTCCAGCCCAACCCCCGCCTTTCTCCGGCAGCCCTCAATGGGAAAAACTCGGGGAAGACACGCGAATGGCTCCTAGGAAATACAAGGTCCTGCAGACAGAAGACGGAACCTCCCCACACTCACAATTCCGGAACAAGCCTGACAGTGTGCGGGAGGTTTGGGTCCGCACTCCTCGCAGCTGAGTGGTGTCAAAGGAGTCCGTGGCAGGGGGAATTCCGCTAATTCCCTACCCTGTCCAGGGGGAGGCACTAGATGCTACCTGCATTTCCAGCCCAACCCCCGCCTTTCCCCGGAAGTCCGCACAGGCTGACACTCGGGGAAGACACGCGGATGGCTCCTAGGAAATCCAAGGTCCTGCAGACAGAAGACGGAACCTCCACACACTCACAATTCCGGAACAAGCCTGACAGTGTGCGGGAGGTTTGGGTCCGCCCTCCTCGCAGCTGAGTGGTGTCAAAGGAGTTCCCTGGCAGGGGGAATTCCGCTAATTCCCTACCCTGTCCAGGGGGAGGCACTAGATGCTACCTGCATTTCCAGCCCAACCCCCGCCTTTCCCCGGCAGCCCGCACTGGGAGACAATCGGGGAAGACACGCGAATGGCTCCTAGGGGATCCAAGGTTCTGAGGACTGAAGACGGAACCTCCCCACACTCACAATTCCGGAACAAGCCTGACTGTGTGGGGGAGGTTTGGGTCCGCCCTCCTCGCAGCTGAGTTGTGTCAAAGGAGTTCCCTGGCAGGAGGAAGACCGCTAATTGCCTACCCTGTCCAGGGGGAGGCACTAGATGCTACCTGCATTTCCAGCCCAACCCCCGCCTTTCCCCGGCAGCCCGCAATGGGAGACACTCGGGGAAGACACGCGAAGGGCTCCTAGGAGATCCCGGGTTCTGCAGACAGAATACGGAACCTCCCCACACTCAGAATTCCGGAACACGGCTGACTGTGTGGGGGAGGAATGGGGCCCCCGTCCACGAGGCTGACTGGTGTCACTGGTGTTCCCTGGCAGGGGGAAGTCCGCTAATTACCTCCTATGACCAGGGGGAGGCACTAGATGCTATCTGCATTTCCAGCCCAACCCCCGCCTTTCCCCAGCAGCCCGCACTGGGAGACACTCGGGGAAGACACGCGGATGGCTCCTAGGAAATCCAAGGTCCTGCAGACAGAAGACGGAACCTCCACACACTCACAATTCCGGAACAAGCCTGACTGTGTGGGGGAGGTTTGGGTCCGCCCTCCTCGCAGCTGAGTGGTGTCAAAGGAGTTCCCTGGCAGGGGGAATTCCGCTAATTCCCTACCCTGTCCAGGGGGCGGCACTAGATGCTACCTGCATTTCCAGCCCAACCCCCGCCTTTCCCCGGCAGCCCGCAATGGGAGACACTCGGGGAAGACACGCGAAGGGCTCCTAGGAGATCCCGGGTTCTGCAGACAGAAGACGGAACCTCCACACACTCACAATTCCGGAACAAGCCTGACAGTGTGCGGGAGGTTTGGGTCCGCCCTCCTCGCAGCTGAGTGGTGTCAAAGGAGTCCCTGGCAGGGGGAATTCCGCTAATTCCCTACCCTGTCCAGGGGGAGGCACTAGATGCTACCTGCATTTCCAGCCCAACTCCCGCCTTTCCCCGGAAGTCCGCACAGGCAGACACTCGGGGAAGACACGCGGATGGCTCCTAGGAAATCCAAGGTCCTGCAGACAGAAGACGGAACCTCCACACACTCACAATTCCGGAACAAGCCTGACAGTGTGCGGGTGGTTTGGGTCCGCCCTCCTCGCAGCTGAGTGGTGTCAAAGGAGGTCCCTGGCAGGGGAATTCCGCTAATTCCATACCCTGTCCAGGGGGATGCACTAGATGCTACCTGCATTTCCAGCCCAACCCCCACCTTTCCATGGCAGCCCGCAATGGGAGACACTCGGGGAATACACGCGGATGGCTCCTATGAAATCCAAGGTCCTGCAGACAGAAGATGAATCCTCCCCACACTCACAATTCCGGAACAAGCCTGACTGTGTGGGGGAGGTTTGGGGCCGCCCTCCACGAAGCTGAGTGGTTTCAAAGGTGTTCCCTGGCATGGGGAATCCGCTAAATGCCTACCCTGTCCAGGGGGAGGCACTAGATGCTACCTGCATTTCCAGCCCAACCCCCGCCTTTCCCCGGCAGCCCGCAATGGGAGACACTCGGGGAAGACACGCGAAGGGCTCCTAGGAGATACCGGGTTCTGCAGACAGAATACGGAACCTCCCCACACTCAGAATTCCGGAACAAGGCTGACTGTGTGGGGGAGGAATGGGGCCGCCGTCCAAGCAGCTGACTGGTGTCACAGGTGTTCCCTGGCAGGGGGAAGTCCGCTAATTACCTCCTATGACCAGGGGGAGGCACTAGATGCTACCTGCATTTCCAACCCAACCCCCGCATTTCCCCGGCAGCCCGCACTGAGAGACAATCGGGGAAGACACGCGAATGGCTCCTAGGGGATCCAAGGTTCTGAGGACTGAAGACGGAACCTCCCCACACTCACAATTCCGGAACAAGCCTGACTGTGTGGGGGAGGTTTGGGTCCGCCCTCCTCGCAGCTGAGTTGTGTCAAAGGAGTTCGCTGGCAGGAGGAAGTCCGCTAATTGCCTACCCTGTCCAGGGGGAGGCACTAGATGCTACCTGCATTTCCAGCCCAACCCCCGCCTTTCCCGGGCAGTCCGCACAGGCAGACACTCGGGGAAGACAAGCGAAGGGCTCCTAGGAGATCCCGGGTGCTGCAGACAGAAGACGGAACCTCCCCACACTCACAATTCCGGAACAAGCGTGACTGTGTGGGGGAGGTTTGGGGCCGCCCTCCTCGCAGCTGAGTTGTGTCAAAGGAGTTCGCTGGCAGGAGGAATTCCACTAATTGCCTGCCCTGTCCAGGGGGAGGCACTAGATGCTACCTGCATTTCCAGCCCAACCCCCGCCTTTCCCCGGCAGCCCGCACTGGGAGACAGTCGGGGAAGACACGCGAATGGCTCCTAGGGGATCCAAGGTTCTGAGGACTGAAGACGGAACCTCCCCACACTCACAATTCCGAAACAAGCCTGACTGTGTGGGGGAGGTTTGGGTCCGCCCTCCTCGCAGCTGAGTTGTGTCAAAGGAGTTCCCTGGCAGGAGGAAGTCCGCTAATTGCCTACCCTGTCCAGGGGGAGGCACTAGATGCTACCTGCATTTCCAGCCCAACCCCCGCCTTTCCCCGGCAGCCTGCAATGGGAGACACTCGGGGAAGACACGCGAAGGCCTCCTAGGAGATCCCGGGTTCTGCAGACCGAATACGGAACCTCCCCACACTCAGAATTCCGGAACACGGCTGACTGTGTGGGGGAATAATGGGGCCCCCGTCCACGAGGCTGACTGGTGTCACTGGTGTTCCCTGGCAGGGGGAAGTCCGCTAATTACCTCCTATGACCAGGGGGAGGCACTAGATGCTATCTGCATTTCCAGCCCAACCCCCGCATTTCCCCAGCAGCCCGCACTGGGAGACACTCGGGGAAGACACGCGGATGGCTCCTAGGAAATCCAAGGTCCTGCAGACAAAAGACGGAACCTCCCCACACTCACAATTCCGGAACAAGCCTGACAGTGTGCGGGAGGTTTGGGTCCGCCCTACTCGCAGCTGAGTGGTGTCAAAGGAGTCCCTGGCAGGAGGAATTCCGCTAATTGCCTGCCCTGTCCAGGGGGAGGCACTAGATGCTACCTGCATTTCCAACACAACCCCCGCCTTTCCACGGCAGTCCGCACAGGCATACACTCGGGGAAGACACGCGAAGGGCTCCTAGGAGATCCCGGGTGCTGCAGACAGAAGACGGAACCTCCCCACACTCAGAATTCCGGAACAAGGCTGACTGTGTAGGGGAGGAATGGGGCCGCCGTCCACGAGGCTGACTGGTGTCACAGGTGTTCCCTGGCAGGGGGAAGTCCGCTAATTACCTCCTATGACCAGGGGGACGCACTAGATGCTATCTGCATTTCCAGCCCAACCCCCGCCTTTCCCCGGCAGCCCGCACTGGGAGACAATCGGGGAAGACACGCGAATGGCTCCTAGGGGATCCAAGGTTCTGAGGACTGAAGACGGAACCTCCCCACACTCACAATTCCGGAACAAGCCTGACTGTGTGGGGGAGGTTTGGGTCCGCCCTCCTCGCAGCTGAGTTGTGTCAAAGGAGTTCCCTGGCAGGAGGAAGTCCGCTAATTGCCTACCCTGTCCAGGGGGAGGCACTAGATGCTACCTGCATTTCCAGCCCAACCCCCGCCTTTCCCCGGCAGTCCGCACAGGCAGACACTCGGGGAAGACACGCGAAGGGCTCCTAGGAGATCCCGGGTGCTGCAGACAGAAGACGGATCCTCCCCACACTCACAATTCCGGAACACGGCTGACTGTGTGGGGGAGGTTCGGGGCCGCCGTCCAAGCAGCTGACTGGTGTCACAGGTTTTCCCTTGCAGGGGGAAGCCCGCTAATTGCCTACCATGTCCAGGTGGAGGCAATAGATTCTACCAGCATTTCCAGCCCAACCCCCGCCTTTCTCCGGCAGCCCTCAATGGGAGAAACTCGGGGAAGACACGCGAATGGCTCCTAGGAAATACAAGGTCCTGCAGACAGAAGACGGAACCTCCCCACAGTCACAATTCCGGAACAAGCCTGACAGTGTGCGGGAGGTTTGGGTCCGCCCTCCTCGCAGCTGAGTGGTGTCAAAGGAGTCCCTGGCAGGGGGAATTCCGCTAATTCCCTACCCTGTCCAGGGGGAGGCACTAGATGCTTCCTGCATTTCCAGCCCAACCCCCGCCTTTCCCCGGAAGTCCGCACAGGCTGACACTCGGGGAAGACACGCGGATGGCTCCTAGGAAATCCAAGGTCCTGCAGACAGAAGACGGAACCTCCACACACTCACAATTCCGGAACAAGCCTGACAGTGTGCGGGAGGTTTGGGTCCGCCCTCCTCGCAGCTGAGTGGTGTCAAAGGAGTTCCCTGGCAGGGGGAATTCCGCTAATTCCCTACCCTGTCCAGGGGGAGGCACTAGATGCTACCTGCATTTCCAGCCCAACCCCCGCCTTTCCCCGGCAGCCCGCACTGGGAGACAATCGGGGAAGACACGCGAATGGCTCCTAGGGGATCCAAGGTTCTGAGGACTGAAGACGGAACCTCCCCACACTCACAATTCCGGAACAAGCCTGACTGTGTGGGGGAGGTTTGGGTCCGCCCTCCTCGCAGCTGAGTTGTGTCAAAGGAGTTCCCTGGCAGGAGGAAGTCCGCTAATTGCCTACCCTGTCCAGGGGGAGGCACTAGATGCTACCTGCATTTCCAGCCCAACCCCCGCCTTTCCCCGGCAGCCCGCAATGGGAGACACTCGGGGAAGACACGCGAAGGGCTCCTAGGAGATCCCGGGTTCTTCAGACCGAATACGGAACCTCCCCACACTCAGAATTCCGGAACACGGCTGACTGTGTGGGGGAGGAATGGGGCCCCCGTCCACGAGGCTGACAGGTGTCACTGGTGTTCCCTGGCAGGGGGAAGTCCGCTAATTACCTCCTATGACCAGGGGGAGGCACTAGATGCTATCTGCATTTCCAGCCCAACCCCCGCCTTTCCGCAGCAGCCCGCACTGGGAGACACTCGGGGAAGACACGCGGATGGCTCCTAGGAAATCCAAGGTCCTGCAGACAGAAGACGGAACCTCCACACACTCACAATTCCGGAACAAGCCTGACTGTGTGGGGGAGGTTTGGGTCCGCCCTCCTCGCAGCTGAGTGGTGTCAAAGGAGTTCCCTGGCAGGGGGAATTCCGCTAATTCCCTACCCTGTCCAGGGGGAGGCACTAGATGCTAACTGCATTTCCAGCCCAACTCCCGCCTTCCCCCGGAAGTCCGCACAGGCAGACACTCGGGGAAGACACGCGGATGGCTCCTAGGAAATCCAAGGTCCTGCAGACAGAAGACGGAACCTCCACACACTCACAATTCCGGAACAAGCCTGACAGTGTGCGGGACGTTTGGGTCCGCCCTCCTCGCAGCTGAGTGGTGTCAAAGGAGTTCCCTGGCAGGGGAATTCCGCTAATACCATACCCTGTCCAGGGGGATGCACTAGATGCTACCTGCATTTCCAGCCCAACCCCCACCTTTCCCCGGCAGCCCGCAATGGGAGACACTCGGGGAATACACGCGGATGGCTCCTATGAAATCCAAGGTCCTGCAGACAGAAGATGAATCCTCCCCACACTCACAATTCCAGAACAAGCCTGACTGTGTGGGGGAGGTTTGGGGCCGCCCTCCACGAAGCTGAGTGGTGTCAAAGGTGTTCCCTGGCATGGGGAATCCGCTAAATGCCTACCCTGTCCAGGGGGAGGCACTAGATGCTACCTGCATTTCCAGCCCAACCCCCGCCTTTCCCCGGCAGCCCGCAATGGGAGACACTCGGGGAAGACACGCGAAGGGCTCCTAGGAGATACCGGGTTCTGCAGACAGAATACGGAACCTCCCCACACTCGGAATTCCGGAACACGGCTGACTGTGTGGGGGAGGAATGGGGCCGCCGTCCAAGCAGCTGACTGGTGTCACAGGTGTTCCCTGGCAGGGGGAAGTCCGCTAATTACCTCCTATGACCAGGGGGAGGCACTAGATGCTATCTGCATTTCCAACCCAACCCCCGCCTTTCCCCGGCAGCCCGCACTGGGAGACAATCGGGGAAGACACGCGAATGGCTCCTAGGGGATCCAAGGTTCTGAGGACTGAAGACGGAACCTCCCCACACTCACAATTCCGGAACAAGCCTGACTGTGTGGGGGAGGTTTGGGTCCGCCCTCCTCGCAGCTGAGTTGTGTCAAAGGAGTTCCCTGGCAGGAGGAAGTCCGCTAATTGCCTACCCGGTCCAGGGGGAGGCACTAGATGCTACCTGCATTTCCAGCCCAACCCTCGCCTTTCCCTGGCAGTCCGCACAGGCAGACACTCGGGGAAGACACGCGAAGGGCTCCTAGGAGATCCCGGGTGCTGCAGACAGAAGACGGAACCTCCCCACACTCACAATTCCGGAACACGACTGACTGTGTGGGGGAGGTTTGGGTCCGCCCTCCTCGCAGCTGAGTTGTGTCAAAGGAGTTCCCTGGCAGGAGGAAGTCCGCTAATTGCCTACCCTGTCCAGGGGGAGGCACTAGATGCTACCTGCATTTCCAGCCCAACCCCCGCCTTTCCCCGGCAGCCCGCAATTGGAGACACTCGGGGAAGACACCCGGATGGCTCCTATGAAATCCAAGGTCCTGCAGACAGAAGACGGAACCTCCCCACACTCACAATTCCGGAACAAGCCTGACAGTGTGCGGGAGGTTTGGGTCCGCCCTCCTCGCAGCTGAGTGGTGTCAAAGAGTTCCCTGGCAGGGGGAATTCCGCTAATTCCCTACCCTGTCCAGGGGGAGGCACTAGATGCTACCTGCATTTCCAGCCCAACCCCCGCCTTTCCCCGGCAGCCCGCAATGGGAGACACTCGGGGAAGACACGCGAATGGCTCCTAGGAAATACAAGGTCCTGCAGACAGAAGACGGAACCTCCCCACAGTCACAATTCCGGAACAAGCCTGACAGTGTGCGGGAGGTTTGGGTCCGCCCTCCTCGCAGCTGAGTGGTGTCAAAGGAGTCCCTGGCAGGGGGAATTCCGCTAATTCCCTACCCTGTCCAGGGGGAGGCACTAGATGCTACCTGCATTTCCAGCCCAACCCCCGCCTTTCCCCGGAAGTCCGCACAGGCAGACACTCGGGGAAGACACGCGGATGGCTCCTAGGAAATCCAAGGTCCTGCAGACAGAAGACGGAACCTCCACACACTCACAATTCCGGAACAAGCCTGACAGTGTGCGGGAGGTTTGGGTCCGCCCTCCTCGCAGCTGAGTGGTGTCAAAGGAGTTCCCTGGCAGGGGGAATTCCGCTAATTCCCTACCCTGTCCAGGGGGAGGCACTAGATGCTACCTGCATTTCCAGCCCAACCCCCGCCTTTCCCCGGCAGCCCGCACTGGGAGACAATCGGGGAAGACACGCGAATGGCTCCTAGGGGATCCAAGGTTCTGAGGACTGAAGACGGAACCTCCCCACACTCACAATTCCGGAACAAACCTGACTGTGTGGGGGAGGTTTGGGTCCGCCCTCCTCGCAGCTGAGTTGTGTCAAAGGAGTTCCCTGGCAGGAGGAAGTCCGCTAATTGCCTACCCTGTCCAGGGGGAGGCACTAGATGCTACCTGCATTTCCAGCCCAACCCCCGCCTTTCCCCGGCAGCCCGCAATGGGACACACTCGGGGAAGACACGCGAAGGGCTCCTAGGAGATCCCGGGTTCTGCAGACCGAATACGGAACCTCCCCACACTCAGAATTCCGGAACACGGCTGACTGTGTGGGGGAGAAATGGGGCCCCCGTCCACGAGGCTGACTGTTGTCACTGGTGTTCCCTGGCAGGGCGAAGTCCGCTAATTACCTCCTATGACCAGGGGGAGGCACTAGATGCTATCTGCATTTCCAGCCCAACCCCCGCCTTTCCCCAGCAGCCCGCACTGGGAGACACTCGGGGAAGACACGCGGATGGCTCCTAGGAATTCCAAGGTCCTGCAGACAGAAGACGGAACCTCCCCACACTCACAATTCCGGAACAAGCCTGACAGTGTGCGGGAGGTTTGGGTCCGCCCTCCTAGCAGCTGAGTGGTGTCAAAGGAGTCCCTGGCAGGAGGAATTCCGCTAATTGCCTGCCCTGTCCAGGGGGAGGCACTAGATGCTACCTGCATTTCCAACACAACCCCCGCCTTTCCACGGCAGTCCGCACAGGCATACACTCGGGGAAGACACGCGAAGGGCTCCTAGGAGATCCCGGGTGCTGCAGACAGAAGACGGAACCTCCCCACACTCAGAATTCCGGAACAAGGCTGACTGTGTGGGGGAGGAATGGGGCCGCCGTCCACGAGGCTGACTGGTGTAACAGGTGTTCCCTGGCAGGGGGAAGTCCGCTAATTACCTCCTATGACCAGGGGGACGCACTAGATGCTATCTGCATTTCCAGCCCAACCCCCGCCTTTCCCCGGCAGCCCGCACTGGGAGACAATCGGGGAAGACACGCGAATGGCTCCTAGGGGATCCAAGGTTCTGAGGACTGAAGACGGAACCTCCCCACACTCACAATTCCGGAACAAGCCTGACTGTGTGGGGGAGGTTTGGGTCCGCCCTCCTCGCAGCTGAGTTGTGTCAAAGGAGTTCCCTGGCAGGAGGAAGTCCGCTAATTGCCTACCCTGTCCAGGGGGGGGCACTAGATGCTACCTGCATTTCCAGCCCAACCCCCGCCTTTCCCCGGCAGTCCGCACAGGCAGACACTCGGGGAAGACACGCGAAGGGCTCCTAGGAGATCCCGGGTGCTGCAGACAGAAGACGGAACCTCCCCACACTCACAATTCCGGAACACGGCTGACTGTGTGGGGGAGGTTCGGGGCCGCCGTCCAAGCAGCTGACTGGTGTCACAGGTGTTCCCTTGCAGGGGGAAGCCCGCTAATTGCCTACCCTGTCCAGGGGGAGGCAATAGATTCTACCAGCATTTCCAGCCCAACCCCCGCCTTTCTCCGGCAGCCCTCAATGGGAGAAACTCGGGGAAGACACGCGAATGGCTCCTAGGAAATACAAGGTCCTGCAGACAGAAGACGGAACCTCCCCACAGTCACAATTCCGGAACAAGCCTGACAGTGTGCGGGAGGTTTGGGTCCGCCCTCCTCGCAGCTGAGTGGTGTCAAAGGAGTCCCTGGTAGGGGGAATTCCGCTAATTCCCTACCCTGTCCAGGGGGAGGCACTAGATGCTACCTGCATTTCCAGCCCAACCCCCGCCTTTCCCCGGAAGTCCGCACAGGCTGACACTCGGGGAAGACACGCGAAGGGCTCCTAGGAGATCCCGGGTTCTGCAGACAGAATACGGAACCTCCCCACACTCAGAATTCCGGAACACGGCTGACTGTGTGGGGGAGGTTTGGGGCCGCCCTCCACGAAGCTGAGTGGTGTCAAAGGTGTTCCCTGGCATGGGGAATCCGCTAAATGCCTACCCTGTCCAGGGGGAGGCACTAGATGCTACCTGCATTTCCAGCCCAACCCCCGCCTTTCCCCGGCAGCCCGCACTGGGAGACAATCGGGGAAGACACGCGAATGGCTCCTAGGGGATCCAAGGTTCTGAGGACTGAAGACGGAACCTCCCCACACTCACAATTCCGGAACAAGCCTGACTGTGTGGGGGAGGTTTGGGTCCGCCCTCCTCGCAGCTGAGTTGTGTCAAAGGAGTTCCCTGGCAGGAGGAAGACCGCTAATTGCCTACCCTGTCCAGGGGGAGGCACTAGATGCTACCTGCATTTCCAGCCCAACCCCCGCCTTTCCCCGGCAGCCCGCAATGGGAGACACTCGGGGAAGACACGCGAAGGGCTCCTAGGAGATCCCGGGTTCTGCAGACAGAATACGGAACCTCCCCACACTCAGAATTCCGGAACACGGCTGACTGTGTGGGGGAGGAATGGGGCCCCCGTCCACGAGGCTGACTGGTGTCACTGGTGTTCCCTGGCAGGGGGAAGTCCGCTAATTACCTCCTATGACCAGGGGGAGGCACTAGATGCTATCTGCATTTCCAGCCCAACCCCCGCCTTTCCAAAGCAGCCCGCACTGGGAGACACTCGGGGAAGACACGCGGATGGCTCCTAGGAAATCCAAGGTCCTGCAGACAGAAGACGGAACCTCCACACACTCACAATTCCGGAACAAGCCTGACTGTGTGGGGGAGGTTTGGGTCCGCCCTCCTCGCAGCTGAGTGGTGTCAAAGGAGTTCCCTGGCAGGGGGAATTCCGCTAATTCCCTACCCTGTCCAGGGGGCGGCACTAGATGCTACCTGCATTTCCAGCCCAACCCCCGCCTTTCCCCGGCAGCCCGCAATGGGAGACACTCGGGGAAGACACGCGAAGGGCTCCTAGGAGATCCCGGGTTCTGCAGACAGAAGACGGAACCTCCACACACTCACAATTCCGGAACAAGCCTGACAGTGTGCGGGAGGTTTGGGTCCGCCCTCCTCGCAGCTGAGTGGTGTCAAAGGAGTCCCTGGCAGGGGGAATTCCGCTAATTCCCTACCCTGTCCAGGGGGAGGCACTAGATGCTACCTGCATTTCCAGCCCAACTCCCGCCTTTCCCCGGAAGTCCGCACAGGCAGACACTCGGGGAAGACACGCGAAGGGCTCCTAGGAGATCCCGGGTGCTGCAGACAGAAGACGGAACCTCCCCACACTCAGAATTCCGGAACAAGGCTGACTGTGTGGGGGAGGAATGGGGCCGCCGTCCACGAGGCTGACTGGTGTCACAGGTGTTCAATGGCAGGGGGAAGTCCGCTAATTACCTCCTATGACCAGGGGGACGCACTAGATGCTATCTGCATTTCCAGCCCAACCCCCGCCTTTCCCCGGCAGCCCGCACTGGGAGACAATCGGGGAAGACACGCGAATGGCTCCTAGGGGATCCAAGGTTCTGAGGACTGAAGACGGAACCTCCCCACACTCACAATTCCGGAACAAGCCTGACTGTGTGGGGGAGGTTTGGGTCCGCCCTCCTCGCAGCTGAGTTGTGTCAAAGGAGTTCCCTGGCAGGAGGAAGTCCGCTAATTGCCTACCCTGTCCAGGGGGAGGCACTAGATGCTACCTGCATTTCCAGCCCAACCCCCGCCTTTCCCCGGCAGTCCGCACAGGCAGACACTCGGGGAAGACACGCGAAGGGCTCCTAGGAGATCCCGGGTGCTGCAGACAGAAGACGGAACCTCCCCACACTCACAATTCCGGAACACGGCTGACTGTGTGGGGGAGGTTCGGGGCCGCCGTCCAAGCAGGTGACTGGTGTCACAGGTGTTCCCTTGCAGGGGGAAGCCCGCTAATTGCCTACCCTGTCCAGGGGGAGGCAATAGATTCTACCAGCATTTCCAGCCCAACCCCCGCCTTTCTCCGGCAGCCCTCAATGGGAGAAACTCGGGGAAGACACGCGAATGGCTCCTAGGAAATACAAGGTCCTGCAGACAGAAGACGGAACCTCCCCACACTCACAATTCCGGAACAAGCCTGACAGTGTGCGGGAGGTTTGGGTCCGCCCTCCTCGCAGCTGAGTGGTGTCAAAGGAGTCCGTGGCAGGGGGAATTCCGCTAATTCCCTACCCTGTCCAGGGGGAGGCACTAGATGCTACCTGCATTTCCAGCCCAACCCCCGCCTTTCCCCGGAAGTCCGCACAGGCTGACACTCGGGGAAGACACGCGGATGGCTCCTAGGAAATCCAAGGTCCTGCAGACAGAAGACGGAACCTCCACACACTCACAATTCCGGAACAAGCCTGACAGTGTGCGGGAGGTTTGGGTCCGCCCTCCTCGCAGCTGAGTGGTGTCAAAGGAGTTCCCTGGCAGGGGGAATTCCGCTAATTCCCTACCCTGTCCAGGGGGAGGCACTAGATGCTACCTGCATTTCCAGCCCAACCCCCGCCTTTCCCCGGCAGCCCGCACTGGGAGACAATCGGGGAAGACACGCGAATGGCTCCTAGGGGATCCAAGGTTCTGAGGACTGAAGACGGAACCTCCCCACACTCACAATTCCGGAACAAGCCTGACTGTGTGGGGGAGGTTTGGGTCCGCCCTCCTCGCAGCTGAGTTGTGTCAAAGGAGTTCCCTGGCAGGAGGAAGACCGCTAATTGCCTACCCTGTCCAGGGGGAGGCACTAGATGCTACCTGCATTTCCAGCCCAACCCCCGCCTTTCCCCGGCAGCCCGCAATGGGAGACACTCGGGGAAGACACGCGAAGGGCTCCTAGGAGATCCCGGGTTCTGCAGACAGAAGACGGAACCTCCACACACTCACAATTCCGGAACAAGCCTGACAGTGTGCGGGAGGTTTGGGTCCGCCCTCCTCGCAGCTGAGTGGTGTCAAAGGAGTCCCTGGCAGGGGGAATTCCGCTAATTCCCTACCCTGTCCAGGGGGAGGCACTAGATGCTACCTGCATTTCCAGCCCAACTCCCGCCTTTCCCCGGAAGTCCGCACAGGCAGACACTCGGGGAAGACACGCGGATGGCTCCTAGGAAATCCAAGGTCCTGCAGACAGAAGACGGAACCTCCAAACACTCACAATTCCGGAACAAGCCTGACAGTGTGCGGGTGGTTTGGGTCCGCCCTCCTCGCAGCTGAGTGGTGTCAAAGGAGTTCCCTGGCAGGGGAATTCCGCTAATTCCATACCCTGTCCAGGGGGATGCACTAGATGCTACCTGCATTTCCAGCCCAACCCCCACCTTTCCCCGGCAGCCCGCAATGGGAGACACTCGGGGAATACACGCGGATGGCTCCTATGAAATCCAAGGTCCTGCAGACAAAAGACGGAACCTCCCCACACTCACAATTCCGGAACAAGCCTGACAGTGTGCGGGAGGTTTGGGTCCGCCCTACTCGCAGCTGAGTGGTGTCAAAGGAGTCCCTGGCAGGAGGAATTCCGCTAATTGCCTGCCCTGTCCAGGGGGAGGCACTAGATGCTACCTGCATTTCCAACACAACCCCCGCCTTTCCACGGCAGTCCGCACAGGCATACACTCGGGGAAGACACGCGAAGGGCTCCTAGGAGATCCCGGGTGCTGCAGACAGAAGACGGAACCTCCCCACACTCAGAATTCCGGAACAAGGCTGACTGTGTGGGGGAGGAATGGGGCCGCCGTCCACGAGGCTGACTGGTGTCACAGGTGTTCCCTGGCAGGGGGAAGTCCGCTAATTACCTCCTATGACCAGGGGGACGCACTAGATGCTATCTGCATTTCCAGCCCAACCCCCGCCTTTCCCCGGCAGCCCGCACTGGGAGACAATCGGGGAAGACACGCGAATGGCTCCTAGGGGATCCAAGGTTCTGAGGACTGAAGACGGAACCTCCCCACACTCACAATTCCGGAACAAGCCTGACTGTGTGGGGGAGGTTTGGGTCCGCCCTCCTCGCAGCTGAGTTGTGTCAAAGGAGTTCCCTGGCAGGAGGAAGTCCGCTAATTGCCTACCCTGTCCAGGGGGAGGCACTAGATGCTACCTGCATTTCCAGCCCAACCCCCGCCTTTCCCCGGCAGTCCGCACAGGCAGACACTCGGGGAAGACACGCGAAGGGCTCCTAGGAAATCCAAGGTCCTGCAGACAGAAGACGGAACCTCCACACACTCACAATTCCGGAACAAGCCTGACAGTGTGCGGGAGGTTTGGGTCCGCCCTCCTCGCAGCTGAGTGGTGTCAAAGGAGTTCCCTGGCAGGGGGAATTCCGCTAATTCCCTACCCTGTCCAGGGGGAGGCACTAGATGCTACCTGCATTTCCAGCCCAACCCCCGCCTTTCCCCGGCAGCCCGCACTGGGAGACAATCGGGGAAGACACGCGAATGGCTCCTAGGGGATCCAAGGTTCTGAGGACTGAAGACGGAACCTCCCCACACTCACAATTCCGGAACAAGCCTGACTGTGTGGGGGAGGTTTGGGTCCGCCCTCCTCGCAGCTGAGTTGTGTCAAAGGAGTTCCCTGGCAGGAGGAAGTCCGCTAATTGCCTACCCTGTCCAGGGGGAGGCACTAGATGCTACCTGCATTTCCAGCCCAACCCCCGCCTTTCCCCGGCAGCCCGCAATGGGAGACACTCGGGGAAGACACGCGAAGGGCTCCTAGGAGATCCCGGGTTCTTCAGACCGAATACGGAACCTCCCCACACTCAGAATTCCGGAACACGGCTGACTGAGTGGGGGAGGAATGGGGCCCCCGTCCACGAGGCTGACTGGTGTCACTGGTGTTCCCTGGCAGGGGGAAGTCCGCTAATTACCTCCTATGACCAGGGGGAGGCACTAGATGCTATCTGCATTTCCAGCCCAACCCCCGCCTTTCCCCAGCAGCCCGCACTGGGAGACACTCGGGGAAGACACGCGGATGGCTCCTAGGAAATCCAAGGTCCTGCAGACAGAAGACGGAACCTCCACACACTCACAATTCCGGAACAAGCCTGACTGTGTGGGGGAGGTTTGGGTCCGCCCTCCTCGCAGCTGAGTGGTGTCAAAGGAGTTCCCTGGCAGGGGGAATTCCGCTAATTCCCTACCCTGTCCAGGGGGAGGCACTAGATGCTAACTGCATTTCCAGCCCAACTCCCGCCTTCCCCCGGAAGTCCGCACAGGCAGACACTCGGGGAAGACACGCGGATGGCTCCTAGGAAATCCAAGGTCCTGCAGACAGAAGACGGAACCTCCACACACTCACAATTCCGGAACAAGCCTGACAGTGTGCGGGAGGTTTGGGTCCGCCCTCCTCGCAGCTGAGTGGTGTCAAAGGAGTTCCCTGGCAGGGGAATTCCGCTAATTCCATACCCTGTCCAGGGGGATGCACTAGATGCTACCTGCATTTCCAGCCCAACCCCCACCTTTCCCCGGCAGCCCGCAATGGGAGACACTCGGGGAATACACGCGGATGGCTCCTATGAAATCCAAGGTCCTGCAGACAGAAGATGAATCCTCCCCACACTCACAATTCCGGAACAAGCCTGACTGTGTGGGGGAGGTTTGGGGCCGCCCTCCACGAAGCTGAGTGGTGTCAAAGGTGTTCCCTGGCATGGGGAATCCGCTAAATGCCTACCCTGTCCAGGGGGAGGCACTAGATGCTACCTGCATTTCCAGCCCAACCCCCGCCTTTCCCCGGCAGCCCGCAATGGGAGACACTCGGGGAAGACACGCGAAGGGCTCCTAGGAGATACCGGGTTCTGCAGACAGAATACGGAACCTCCCCACACTCAGAATTCCGGAACAAGGCTGACTGTGTGGGGGAGGAATGGGGCCGCCGTCCAAGCAGCTGACTGGTGTCACAGGTGTTCCCTGGCAGGGGAAGTCCGCTAATTACCTCCTATGACCAGGGGGAGGCACTAGATGCTATCTGCATTTCCAACCCAACCCCCGCCTTTCCCCGGCAGCCCGCACTGGGAGACAATCGGGGAAGACACGCGAATGGCTCCTAGGGGATCCAAGGTTCTGAGGACTGAAGACGGAACCTCCCCACACTCACAATTCCGGAACAAGCCTGACTGTGTGGGGGAGGTTTGGGTCCGCCCTCCTCGCAGCTGAGTTGTGTCAAAGGAGTTCCCTGGCAGGAGGAAGTCCGCTAATTTCCTACCCGGTCCAGGGGGAGGCATTAGATGTTACCTGCATTTCCAGCCCAACCCTCGCCTTTCCCTGGCAGTCCGCACAGGCAGACACTCGGGGAAGACACGCGAAGGGCTCCTAGGAGATCCCGGGTGCTGCAGACAGAAGACGGAACCTCCCCACACTCACAATTCCGGAACACGGCTGACTGTGTGGGGGAGGTTTGGGTCCGCCCTCCTCGCAGCTGAGTTGTGTCAAAGGAGTTCCCTGGCAGGAGGAAGTCCGCTAATTGCCTACCCTGTCCAGGGGGAGGCACTAGATGCTACCTGCATTTCCAGCCCAACCCCCGCCTTTCCCCGGCAGCCCGCAATTGGAGACACTCGGGGAAGACACCCGGATGGCTCCTATGAAATCCAAGGTCCTGCAGACAGAAGACGGAACCTCCCCACACTCACAATTCCGGAACAAGCCTGACAGTGTGCGGGAGGTTTGGGTCCGCCCTCCTCGCAGCTGAGTGGTGTCAAAGGAGTTCCCTGGCAGGGGGAATTCCGCTAATTCCCTACCCTGTCCAGGGGGAGGCACTAGATGCTACCTGCATTTCCAGCCCAACCCCCGCCTTTCCCCGGCAGCCCGCAATGGGAGACACTCGGGGAAGACACGCGAATGGCTCCTAGGAAATACAAGGTCCTGCAGACAGAAGACGGAACCTCCCCACAGTCACAATTCCGGAACAAGCCTGACAGTGTGCGGGAGGTTTAGGTCCGCCCTCCTCGCAGCTGAGTGGTGTCAAAGGAGTCCCTGGCAGGGGGAATTCCGCTAATTCCCTACCCTGTCCAGGGGGAGGCACTAGATGCTACCTGCATTTCCAGCCCAACCCCCGCCTTTCCCCGGAAGTCCGCACAGGCAGACACTCGGGGAAGACACGCGGATGGCTCCTAGGAAATCCAAGGTCCTGCAGACAGAAGACGGAACCTCCACACACTCACAATTCCGGAACAAGCCTGACAGTGTGCGGGAGGTTTGGGTCCGCCCTCCTCGCAGCTGAGTGGTGTCAAAGGAGTTCCCTGGCAGGGGGAATTCCGCTAATTCCCTACCCTGTCCAGGGGGAGGCACTAGATGCTACCTGCATTTCCAGCCCAACCCCCGCCTTTCCCCGGCAGCCCGCACTGGGAGACAATCGGGGAAGACACGCGAATGGCTCCTAGGGGATCCAAGGTTCTGAGGACTGAAGACGGAACCTCCCCACACTCACAATTCCGGAACAAGCCTGACTGTGTGCGGGAGATTTGGGTCCGCCCTCCTAGCAGCTGAGTGGTGTCAAAGGAGTCCCTGGCAGGAGGAATTCCGCTAATTGCCTGCCCTGTCCAGGGGGAGGCACTAGATGCTACCTGCATTTCCAACACAACCCCCGCCTTTCCACGGCAGTCCGCACAGGCATACACTCGGGGAAGACACGCGAAGGGCTCCTAGGAGATCCCGGGTGCTGCAGACAGAAGACGGAACCTCCCCACACTCAGAATTCCGGAACAAGGCTGACTGTGTGGGGGAGGAATGGGGCCGCCGTCCACGAGGCTGACTGGTGTCACAGGTGTTCCCTGGCAGGGGGAAGTCCGCTAATTACCTCCTATGACCAGGGGGACGCACTAGATGCTATCTGCATTTCCAGCCCAACCCCCGCCTTTCCCCGGCAGCCCGCACTGGGAGACAATCGGGGAAGACACGCGAATGGCTCCTAGGGGATCCAAGGTTCTGAGGACTGAAGACGGAACCTCCCCACAGTCACAATTCCGGAACACGGCTGACTGTGTGGGGGAGGTTCGGGGCCGCCGTCCAAGCAGCTGACTGGTGTCACAGGTGTTCCCTTGCAGGGGGAAGCCCGCTAATTGCCTACCCTGTCCAGGGGGAGGCAATAGATTCTACCAGGATTTCCAGCCCAACCCCCGCCTTTCTCCGGCAGCCCTCAATGGGAGAAACTAGGGGAAGACACGCGAATGGCTCCTAGGAAATACAAGGTCCTGCAGACAGAAGACGGAACCTCCCCACAGTCACAATTCCGGAACAAGCCTGACAGTGTGCGGGAGGTTTGGGTCCGCCCTCCTCGCAGCTGAGTGGTGTCAAAGGAGTCCCTGGCAGGGGGAATTCCGCTAATTCCCTACCCTGTCCAGGGGGAGGCACTAGATGCTACCTGCATTTCCAGCCCAACCCCCGCCTTTCCCCGGAAGTCCGCACAGGCTGACACTCGGGGAAGACACGCGAAGGGCTCCTAGGAGATCCCGGGTTCTGCAGACAGAATACGGAACCTCCCCACACTCAGAATTCCGGAACACGGCTGACTGTGTGGGGGAGGAATGGGGCCCCCGTCCACGAGGCTGACTGGTGTCACTGGTGTTCCCTGGCAGGGGGAAGTCCGCTAATTACCTCCTATGACCAGGGGGAGGCACTAGATGCTATCTGGATTTCCAGCCCAACCCCCGCCTTTCCCCAGCAGCCCGCACTGGGAGACACTCGGGGAAGACACGCGGATGGCTCCTAGGAAATCCAAGGTCCTGCAGACAGAAGACGGAACCTCCACACACTCACAATTCCGGAACAAGCCTGACTGTGTGGGGGAGGTTTGGGTCCGCCATCCTCGCAGCTGAGTGGTGTCAAAGGAGTTCCCTGGCAGGGGGAATTCCGCTAATTCCCTACCCTGTCCAGGGGGAGGCACTACATGCTACCTGCATTTCCAGCCCAACCCCCGCCTTTCCCCGGCAGCCCGCAATGGGAGACACTCGACGAAGACACGCGAAGGGCTCCTAGGAGATCCCGGGTTCTGCAGACAGAAGACGGAACCTCCACACACTCACAATTCCGGAACAAGCCTGACAGTGTGCGGGAGGTTTGGGTCCGCCCTCCTCGCAGCTGAGTGGTGTCAAAGGAGTCCCTGGCAGGGGGAATTCGGCTAATTCCCTACCCTGTCCAGGGGGAGGCACTAGATGCTACCTGCATTTCCAGCCCAACTCCCGCCTTTCCCCGGAAGTCCGCACAGGCAGACACTCGGGGAAGACACGCGGATGGCTCCTAGGAAATCCAATGTCCTGCAGACAGAAGACGGAACCTCCACACACTCACAATTCCGGAACAAGCCTGACAGTGTGCGGGTGGTTTGGGTCCGCCCTCCTCGCAGCTGAGTGGTGTCAAAGGATTTCCCTGGCAGGGGAATTCCGCTAATTCCATACCCTGTCCAGGGGGATGCACTAGATGCTACCTGCATTTCCAGCCCAACCCCCACATTTCCCCGGCATCCCGCACTGGGAGACACTCGGGGAAGACACGCGGATGGCTCCTAGGAAATCCAAGGTCCTGCAGACAGAAGACGGAACCTCCACACACTCACAATTCCGGAACAAGCCTGACTGTGTGGGGGAGGTTTGGGTCCGCCCTCCTCGCAGCTGAGTGGTGTCAAAGGAGTTCCCTGGCAGGGGGAATTCCGCTAATTCCCTACCCTGTCCAGGGGGAGGCACTAGATGCTACCTGCATTTCCAGCCCAACTCCCGCCTTTCCCCGGAAGTCCGCACAGGCAGACACTCGGGGAAGACACGCGGATGGCTCCTAGGAAATCCAATGTCCTGCAGACAGAAGACGGAACCTCCACACACTCACAATTCCGGAACAAGCCTGACAGTGTGCGGGTGGTTTGGGTCCGCCCTCCTCGCAGCTGAGTGGTGTCAAAGGAGTTCCCTGGCAGGGGAATTCCGCTAATTCCATACCCTGTCCAGGGGGATGCACTAGATGCTACCTGCATTTCCAGCCCAACCCCCACATTTCCCCGGCATCCCGCAATGGGAGACACTCGGGGAATACACGCGGATGGCTCCTATGAAATCCAAGGTCCTGCAGACAGAAGATGAATCCTCCCCACACTCACAATTCCGGAACAAGCCTGACTGTGTGGGGGAGGTTTGGGGCCGCCCTCCACGAAGCTGAGTGGTGTCAAAGGTGTTCCCTGGCATGGGGAATCCGCTAAGTGCCTACCCTGTCCAGGGGGAGGCACTAGATGCTACCTGCATTTCCAGCCCAACCCCCGCCTTTCCCCGGCAGCCCGCAATGGGAGACACTCGGGGAAGACACGCGAAGGGCTCCTAGGAGATACCGGGTTCTGCAGACAGAATACGGAACCTCCCCACACTCAGAATTCCGGAACACGGCTGACTGTGTGGGGGAGGAATGGGGCCGCCGTCCAAGCAGCTGACTGGTGTCACAGGTGTTCCCTGGTAGGGGGAAGTCCGCTAATTACCTCCTATGACCAGGGGGACGCACTAGATGCTATCTGCATTTCCAGCCCAACCCCCGCATTTCCCCGGCAGTCCGCACTGGGAGACAATCGGGGAAGACACGCGAATGGCTCCTAGGGGATCCAAGGTTCTGAGGACTGAAGACGGAACCTCCCCACACTCACAATTCCGGAACAAGCCTGACTGTGTGGGGGAGGTTTGGGTCCGCCCTCCTCGCAGCTGAGTGGTGTCAAAGGAGTTCCCTGGCAGGGGGAATTCCGCTAATTCCCTACCCTGTCCAGGGGGAGGCACTAGATGCTACCTGCATTTCCAGCCCAACTCCCGCCTTTCCCCGGAAGTCCGCACAGGCAGACACTCGGGGAAGACACGCGGATGGCTCCTAGGAAATCCAAGGTCCTGCAGACAGAAGACGGAACCTCCACACACTCACAATTCCGGAACAAGCCTGACAGTGTGCGGGTGGTTTGGGTCCGCCCTCCTCGCAGCTGAGTGGTGTCAAAGGAGTTCCCTGGCAGGGGAATTCCGCTAATTCCATACCCTGTCCAGGGGGATGCACTAGATGCTACCTGCATTTCCAGCCCAACCCCCACCTTTCCCCGGCAGCCCGCAATGGGAGACACTCGGGGAATACACGCGGATGGCTCCTATGAAATCCAAGGTCCTGCAGACAGAAGACGGAACCTCCCCACACTCACAATTCCTGAACAAGCCTGACAGTGTGCGGGAGGTTTGGGTCCGCCCTCCTCGCAGCTGAGTGGTGTCAAAGGAGTCCCTGGCAGGAGGAATTCCGCTAATTGCCTGCCCTGTCCAGGGGGAGGCACTAGATGCTACCTGCATTATAAACACAACCCCCGCCTTTCCACGGCAGTCCGCACAGGCATACACTCGGGGAAGACACGCGAAGGGCTCCTAGGAGATCCCGGGTGCTGCAGACAGAAGACGGAACCTCCCCACACTCAGAATTCCGGAACAAGGCTGACTGTGTGGGGGAGGAATGGGGCCGCCGTCCACGAGGCTGACTGGTGTCACAGGTGTTCCCTGGCAGGGGGAAGTCCGCTAATTACCTCCTATGACCAGGGGGACGCACTAGATGCTATCTGCATTTCCAGCACAACCCCCGCCTTTCCCCGGCAGCCCGCACTGGGAGACAATCGGGGAAGACACGCGAATGGCTCCTAGGGGATCCAAGGTTCTGAGGACTGAAGACGGAACCTCCCCACACTCACAATTCCGGAACAAGCCTGACTGTGTGGGGGAGGTTTGGGTCCGCCCTCCTCGCAGCTGAGTTGTGTCAAAGGAGTTCCCTGGCAGGAGGAAGTCCGCTAATTGCCTACCCTGTCCAGGGGGAGGCACTAGATGCTACCTGCATTTCCAGCCCAACCCCCGCCTTTCCCCGGCAGTCCGCACAGGCAGACACTCGGGGAAGACACTCGAAGGGCTCCTAGGAGATCCCGGGTGCTGCAGACAGAAGACGGAACCTCCCCACACTCACAATTCCGGAACACGGCTGACTGTGTGGGGGAGGATCGGGGCCGCCGTCCAAGCAGCTGACTGCTGTCACAGGTGTTCCCTTGCAGGGGGAAGCCCGCTAATTGCCTACCATGTCCAGGGGGAGGCAATAGATTCTACCAGCATTTCCAGCCCAACCCCCGCCTTTCTCCGGCAGCCCTCAATGGGAGAAACTCGGGGAAGACACGCGAATGGCTCCTAGGAAATACAAGGTCCTGCAGACAGAAGACGGAACCTCCCCACAGTCACAATTCCGGAACAAGCCTGACAGTGTGCGGGAGGTTTGGGTCCGCCCTCCTCGCAGCTGAGTGGTGTCAAAGGAGTCCCTGGCAGGGGGAATTCCGCTAATTCCCTACCCTGTCCAGGGGGAGGCACTAGATGCTTCCTGCATTTCCAGCCCAACCCCCGCCTTTCCCCGGAAGTCCGCACAGGCTGACACTCGGGGAAGACACGCGGATGGCTCCTAGGAAATCCAAGGTCCTGCAGACAGAAGACGGAACCTCCACACACTCACAATTCCGGAACAAGCCTGACAGTGTGCGGGAGGTTTGGGTCCGCCCTCCTCGCAGCTGAGTGGTGTCAAAGGAGTTCCCTGGCAGGGGGAATTCCGCTAATTCCCTAACCTGTCCAGGGGGAGGCACTAGATGCTACCTGCATTTCCAGCCCAACCCCCGCCTTTCCCCGGCAGCCCGCACTGGGAGACAATCGGGGAAGACACGCGAATGGCTCCTAGGGGATCCAAGGTTCTGAGGACTGAAGACGGAACCTCCCCACACTCACAATTCCGGAACAAGCCTGACTGTGTGGGGGAGGTTTGGGTCCGCCCTCCTCGCAGCTGAGTTGTGTCAAAGGAGTTCCCTGGCAGGAGGAAGTCCGCTAATTGCCTACCCTGTCCAGGGGGAGGCACTAGATGCTACCTGCATTTCCAGCCCAACCCCCGCCTTTCCCCGGCAGCCCGCAATGGGAGACACTCGGAGAAGACACGCGAAGGGCTCCTAGGAGATCCCGGGTTCTGCAGACCGAATACGGAACCTCCCCACACTCAGAATTCCGGAACACGGCTGACTGTGTGGGGGAGGAATGGGGCCCCCGTCCACGAGGCTGACTGGTGTCACTGGTGTTCCCTGGCAGGGGGAAGTCCGCTAATTACCTCCTATGACCAGGGGGAGGCACTAGATGCTATCTGCATTTCCAGCCGAACCCCCGCCTTTCCCCAGCAGCCCGCACTGGGAGACACTCGGGGAAGACACGCGGATGGCTCCTAGGAAATCCAAGGTCCTGCAGACAGAAGACGGAACCTCCACACACTCACAATTCCGGAACAAGCCTGACTGTGTGGGGGAGGTTTGGGTCCGCCCTCCTCGCAGCTGAGTGGTGTCAAAGGAGTTCCCTGGCAGGGGGAATTCCGCTAATTCCCTACCCTGTCCAGGGGGAGGCACTAGATGCTACCTGCATTTCCTGCCCAACCCCCGCCTTTCCCCGGCAGCCCGCAATGGGAGACACTCGGGGAAGACACGCGAAGGGCTCCTAGGAGATCCCGGGTTCTGCAGACAGAAGACGGAACCTCCACACACTCACAATTCCGGAACAAGCCTGACAGTGTGCGGGAGGTTTGGGTCCGCCCTCCTCGCAGCTGAGTGGTGTCAAAGGAGTTCCCTGGCAGGGGAATTCCGCTAATTCCATACCCTGTCCAGGGGGATGCACTAGATGCTACCTGCATTTCCAGCCCAACCCCCACCTTTCCCCGGCAGCCCGCAATGGGAGACACTCGGGGAATACACGCGGATGGCTCCTATGAAATCCAAGGTCCTGCAGACAGAAGATGAATCCTCCCCACACTCACAATTCCGGAACAAGCCTGACTGTGTGGGGGAGGTTTGGGGCCGCCCTCCACGAAGCTGAGTGGTGTCAAAGGTGTTCCCTGGCATGGGGAATCCGCTAAATGCCTACCCTGTCCAGGGGGAGGCACTAGATGCTACCTGCATTTCCAGCCCAACCCCCGCCTTTCCCCGGCAGCCCGCAATGGGAGACACTCGGGGAAGACACGCGAAGGGCTCCTAGGAGATACCGGGTTCTGCAGACAGAATACGGAACCTCCCCACACTCAGATTTCCGGAACACGGCTGACTGTGTGGGGGAGGAATGGGGCCGCCGTCCAAGCAGCTGACTGGTGTCACAGGTGTTCCCTGGCAGGGGGAAGTCCGCTAATTACCTCCTATGACCAGGGGGTCGCACTAGATGCTATCTGCATTTCCAGCCCAACCCCCGCCTTTCCCCGGCAGCCCGCACTGAGAGACAATCGGGGAAGACACGCGAATGGCTCCTAGGGGATCCAAGGTTCTGAGGACTGAAGACGGAACCTCCCCACACTCACAATTCCGGAACAAGCCTGACAGTGTGCGGGAGGTTTGGGTCCGCCCTCCTCGCAGCTGAGTGGTGTCAAAGCAGTCCCTGGCAGGGGGAATTCCGCTAATTCCCTACCCTGTCCAGGGGGAGGCACTAGATGCTTCCTGCATTTCCAGCCCAACCCCCGCCTTTCCCCGGAAGTCCGCACAGGCTGACACTCGGGGAAGACACGCGGATGGCTCCTAGGAAATCCAAGGTCCTGCAGACAGAAGACGGAACCTCCACACACTCACAATTCCGGAACAAGCCTGACAGTGTGCGGGAGGTTTGGGTCCGCCCTCCTCGCAGCTGAGTGGTGTCAAAGGAGTTCCCTGGCAGGGGGAATTCCGCTAATTCCCTACCCTGTCCAGGGGGAGGCACTAGATGCTACCTGCATTTCCAGCCCAACCCCCGCCTTTCCCCGGCAGCCCGCACTGGGAGACAATCGGGGAAGACACGCGAATGGCTCCTAGGGGATCCAAGGTTCTGAGGACTGAAGACGGAACCTCCCCACACTCACAATTCCGGAACAAGCCTGACTGTGTGGGGGAGGTTTGGGTCCGCCCTCCTCGCAGCTGAGTTGTGTCAAAGGAGTTCCCTGGCAGGAGGAAGTCCGCTAATTGCCTACCCTGTCCAGGGGGAGGCACTAGATGCTACCTGCATTTCCAGCCCAACCCCCGCCTTTCCCCGGCAGCCCGCAATGGGAGACACTCGGGGAAGACACGCGAAGGGCTCCTAGGAGATCCCGGGTTCTGCAGACCGAATACGGAACCTCCCCACACTCAGAATTCCGGAACACGGCTGACTGTGTGGGGGAGGAATGGGGCCCCCGTCCACGAGGCTGACTGGTGTCACTGGTGTTCCCTGGCAGGGGGAAGTCCGCTAATTACCTCCTATGACCAGGGGGAGGCACTAGATGCTATCTGCATTTCCAGCCCAACCCCCGCCTTTCCCCAGCAGCCCGCACTGGGAGACACTCGGGGAAGACACGCGGATGGCTCCTAGGAAATCCAAGGTCCTGCAGACAGAAGACGGAACCTCCCCACACTCACAATTCCGGAACAAGCCTGACTGTGTGGGGGAGGTTTGGGGCCGCCCTACTCGCAGCTGAGTTGTGTCAAAGGAGTTCGCTGGCAGGAGGAATTCCACTAATTGCCTGCCCTGTCCAGGGGGAGGCACTAGATGCTACCTGCATATCCAGCCCAACCCCCGCATTTCCCCGGCAGCCCGCACTGGGAGACAGTCGGGGAAGACACGCGAATGGCTCCTAGGGGATCCAAGGTTCTGAGGACTGAAGACGGAACCTCCCCACACTCACAATTCCGGAACAAGCCTGACTGTGTGGGGGAGGTTTGGGTCCGCCCTCCTCGCAGCTGAGTTGTGTCAAAGGAGTTCCCTGGCAGGAGGTAGTCCGCTAATTGCCTACCCTGTCCAGGGGGAGGCACTAGATGCTACCTGCATTTCCAGCCCAACCCTCGCCTTTCCCCGGCAGCCCGCACTGGGAGACAATCGGGGAAGACACGCGAATGGCTCCTAGGGGATCCAAGGTTCTGAGGACTGAAGACGGAACCTCCCCACACTCACAATTCCGGAACAAGCCTGACTGTGTGGGGGAGGTTTGGGTCCGCCCTCCTCGCAGCTGAGTTGTGTCAAAGGAGTTCCCTGGCAGGAGGAAGTCCGCTAATTGCCTACCCTGTCCAGGGGGAGGCACTAGATGCTACCTGCATTTCCAGCCCAACCCCCGCCTTTCCCCGGCAGCCCGCAATGGGAGACACTCGGGGAAGACACGCGAAGGGCTCCTAGGAGATCCCGGGTGCTGCAGACAGAAGACGGAACCTCCACACACTCACAATTCCGGAACAAGCCTGACAGTGTGCGGGAGGTTTGGGTCCGCCCTCCTCGCAGCTGAGTGGTGTCAAAGGAGTTCCCTGGCAGGGGGAATTCCGCTAATTGCCTACCCTGTCCAGGGGGAGGCACTAGATGCTACCTGCATTTCCAGCCCAACCCCCGCCTTTCCCCGGCAGCCCGCAATTGGAGACACTCGGGGAAGACACCCGGATGGCTCCTATGAAATCCAAGGTCCTGCAGACAGAAGACGGAACCTCCCCACACTCACAATTCCGGAACAAGCGTGACTGTGTGGGGGAGGTTTGGGGCCGCCCTCCTCGCAGCTGAGTTGTGTCAAAGGAGTTCGCTGGCAGGAGGAATTCCACTAATTGCCTGCCCTGTCCAGGGGGAGGCACTAGATGCTACCTGCATTTCCAGCCCAACCCCCGCCTTTCCCCGGCAGCCCGCACTGGGAGACAGTCGGGGAAGACACGCGAATGGCTCCTAGGGGATCCAAGGTTCTGAGGACTGAAGACGGAACCTCCCCACACTCACAATTCCGGAACAAGCCTGACTGTGTGGGGGAGGTTTGGGTCCGCCCTCCTCGCAGCTGAGTTGTGTCAAAGGAGTTCCCTTGCAGGAGGTAGTCCGCTAATTGCCTACCCTGTCCAGGGGGAGGCACTAGATGCTACCTGCATTTCCAGCCCAACCCCCGCCTTTCCCCGGCAGCCCGCACTGGGAGACAATCGGGGAAGACACGCGAATGGCTCCTAGGGGATCCAAGGTTCTGAGGACTGAAGACGGAACCTCCCCACACTCACAATTCCGGAACAAGCCTGACTGTGTGGGGGAGGTTTGGGTCCGCCCTCCTCGCAGCTGAGTGGTGTCAAAGGAGTTCCCTGGCAGGAGGAAGTCCGCTAATTGCCTACCCTGTCCAGGGGGAGGCACTAGATGCTACCTGCATTTCCAGCCCAACCCCCGCCTTTCCCCGGCAGCCCGCAATGGGAGACACTCGGGGAAGACACGCGAAGGGCTCCTAGGAGATCCCGGGTTCTGCAGACCGAATACGGAACCTCCCCACACTCAGAATTCCGGAACACGGCTGACTGTGTGGGGGAGGAATGGGGCCCCCGTCCACGAGGCTGACTGGTGTCACTGGTGTTCCCTGGCAGGGGGAATTCCGCTAATTCCCTACCCTGTCCAGGGGGAGGCACTAGATGCTACCTGCATTTCCAGCCCAACCCCCGCCTTTCCCCGGCAGCCCGCAATGGGAGACACTCGGGGAAGACACGCGAAGGGCTCCTAGGAGATCCCGGGTTCTGCAGACAGAAGACGGAACCTCCCCACACTCACAATTCCGGAACAAGCCTGATAGTGTGCGGGAGGTTTGGGTCCGCCCTCCTCGCAGCTGAGTGGTGTCAAAGGAGTCCCTGGCAGGGGGAATTCCGCTAATTCCCTACCCTGTCCAGGGGGAGGCACTAGATGCTAACTGCATTTCCAGCCCAACTCCCGCCTTTCCCTGGAAGTCCGCACAGGCAGACACTCGGGAAGACACGCGGACGGCTCCTATGAAATCCAAGGTCCTGCAGACAGAAGACGGAACCTCCGCACACTCACAATTCCGGAACAAGCCTGACAGTGTGCGGGAGGTTTGGGTCCGCCCTCCTCGCAGCTGAGTGGTGTCAAAGGAGTTCCCTGGCAGGGGGAATTCCGCTAATTCCCTACCCTGTCCAGGGGGAGGCACTAGATGCTACCTGCATTTCCAGCCCAACCCCCGCCTTTCCCCGGCAGCCCGCAATGGGAGACACTCGGGGAAGACACGCGAATGGCTCCTAGGAAATACAAGGTCCTGCAGACAGAAGACGGAACCTCCCCACAGTCACAATTCCGGAACAAGCCTGACAGTGTGCGGGAGGTTTGGGTCCGCCCTCCTCGCAGCTGAGTGGTGTCAAAGGAGTCCCTGGCAGGGGGAATTCCGCTAATTCCCTACCCTGTCCAGGGGGAGGCACTAGATGCTACCTGCATTTCCAGCTCAAACCCCCGCCTTTCCCCGGAAGTCCGCACAGGCTGACACTCGGGGAAGACACGCGGATGGCTCCTAGGAAATCCAAGGTCCTGCAGACAGAAGACGGAACCTCCACACACTCACAATTCCGGAACAAGCCTAACAGTGTGCGGGAGGTTTGGGTCCGCCCTCCTCGCAGCTGAGTGGTGTCAAAGGAGTTCCCTGGCAGGGGGAATTCCGCTAATTCCCTACCCTGTCCAGGGGGAGGCACTAGATGCTACCTGCATTTCCAGCCCAACCCCCGCCTTTCCCCGGCAGCCCGCACTGGGAGACAATCGGGGAAGACACGCGAATGGCTCCTAGGGGATCCAAGGTTCTGAGGACTGAAGACGGAACCTCCCCACACTCACAATTCCGGAACAAGCCTGACTGTGTGGGGGAGGTTTGGGTCCGCCCTCCTCGCAGCTGAGTTGTGTCAAAGGAGTTCCCTGGCAGGAGGAAGTCCGCTAATTGCCTACCCTGTCCAGGGGGAGGCACTAGATGCTACCTGCATTTCCAGCCCAACCCCCGCCTTTCCCCGGCAGCCCGCAATTGGAGACACTCGGGGAAGACACCCGGATGGCTCCTATGAAATCCAAGTTCCTGCAGACAGAAGACGGAACCTCCCCACACTCACAATTCCGGAACAAGCGTGACTGTGTGGGGGAGGTTTGGGGCCGTCCTCCTCGCAGCTGAGTTGTGTCAAAGGAGTTCGCTGGCAGGAGGAATTCCACTAATTGCCTGCCCTGTCCAGGGGGAGGCACTAGATGCTACCTGCATTTCCAGCCCAACCCCCGCCTTTCCCCGGCAGCCCGCACTGGGAGACAGTCGGGGAAGACACGCGATTGGCTCCTAGGGGATCCAACGTTCTGAGGACTGAAGACGGAACCTCCCCACACTCACAATTCCGGAACAAGCCTGACTGTGTGGGGGAGGTTTGGGTCCGCCCTCCTCGCAGCTGAGTTGTGTCAAAGGAGTTCCCTGGCAGGAGGAAGTACGCTAATTGCCTACCCTGTCCAGGGGGAGGCACTAGATGCTACCTGCATTTCCAGCCCAACCCCCGCCTTTCCCCGGCAGCCCGCAATGGGAGACACTCGGGGAAGACACGCGAAGGGCTCCTAGGAGATCCCGGGTTCTGCAGACCGAATACGGAACCTCCCCACACTCAGAATTCCGGAACACGGCTGACTGTGTGGGGGAGGAATGGGGCCCCCGTCCACGAGGCTGACTGGTGTCACTGGTGTTCCCTGGCAGGGGGAAGTCCGCTAATTACCTCCTATGACCAGGGGGAGGCACTAGATGCTATCTGCATTTCCAGCAAAACCCCCGCCTTTCCCCAGCAGCCCGCACTAGGAGACACTCGGGGAAGACACGCGGATGGCTCCTAGGAAATCCAAGGTCCTGCAGACAGAAGACGGAACCTCCACACACTCACAATTCCGGAACAAGCCTGACAGTGTGCGGGAGGTTTGGGTCCGCCCTCCTCGCAGCTGAGTGGTGTCAAAGGAGTTCCCTGGCAGGGGGAATTCCGCTAATTCCCTACCCTGTCCAGGGGGAGGCACTAGATGCTACCTGCATTTCCAGCCCAACCCCCGCCTTTCCCCGGCAGCCCGCAATGGGAGACACTCGGGGAAGACACGCGAAGGGCTCCTAGGAGATCCCGGGTTCTGCAGACAGAAGACGGAACCTCCACACACTCACAATTCCGGAACAAGCCTGACAGTGTGCGGGAGGTTTGGGTCCGCCCTCCTCGCAGCTGAGTGGTGTCAAAGGAGTCCCTGGCAGGGGGAATTCCGCTAATTCCCTACCCTGTCCAGGGGGAGGCACTAGATGCTAACTGCATTTCCAGCCCAACTAACGCCTTTCCCCGGAAGTCCGCACAGGCAGACACTCGGGGAAGACACGCGGATGGCTCCTAGGAAATCCAAGGTCCTGCAGACAGAAGACGGAACCTCCACACACTCACAATTCCGGAACAAGCCTGACAGTGTGCGGGAGGTTTGGGTCCGCCCTCCTCGCAGCTGAGTGGTGTCAAAGGAGTTCCCTGGCAGGGGAATTCCGCTAATTCCATACCCTGTCCAGGGGGATGCACTAGATGCTACCTGCATTTCCAGCCCAACCCCCACCTTTCCCCGGCAGCCCGCAATGGGAGACACTCGGGGAATACACGCGGATGGCTCCTATGAAATCCAAGGTCCTGCATACAGAAGATGAATCCTCCCCACACTCACAATTCCGGAACAAGCCTGACTGTGTGGGGGAGGTTTGGGGCCGCCCTCCACGAAGCTGAGTGGTGTCAAAGGTGTTCCCTGGCATGGGGAATCCGCTAAATGCCTACCCTGTCCAGGGGGAGGCAATAGATGCTACCTGCATTTCCAGCCCAACCCCCGCCTTTCCCCGGCAGCCCGCAATGGGAGACACTCGGGGAAGACACGCGAAGGGCTCCTAGGAGATCCCGGGTTCTGCAGACAGAATACGGAACCTCCCCACACTCAGAATTCCGGAACACGGCTGACTGTGTGGGGGAGGAATGGGGCCGCCGTCCAAGCAGCTGACTGGTGTCACAGGTGTTCCCTGGCAGGGGGAAGTCCGCTAATTACCTCCTATGACCAGGGGGAGGCACTAGATGCTATCTGCATTTCCAACCCAACCCCCGCCTTTCCCCGGCAGCCCGCACTGGGAGACAATCGGGGAAGACACGCGAATGGCTCCTAGGGGATCCAAGGTTCTGAGGACTGAAGACGGAACCTCCCCACACTCACAATTCCGAAACAAGCCTGACTGAGTGGGGGAGGTTTGGGTCCGCCCTCCTCGCAGCTGAGTTGTGTCAAAGGAGTTCCCTGGCAGGAGGAAGTCCGCTAATTGCCTACCCGGTCCAGGGGGAGGCACTAGATGCTACCTGCATTTCCAGCCCAACCCCCGCCTTTCCCTGGCAGTCCGCACAGGCAGACACTCGGGGAAGACACGCGAAGGGCTCCTAGGAGATCCCGGGTGCTGCAGACAGAAGACGGAACCTCCCCACACTCACAATTCCGGAACACGGCTGACTGTGTGGGGGAGGTTTGGGTCCGCCCTCCTCGCAGCTGAGTTGTGTCAAAGGAGTTCCCTGGCAGGAGGAAGTCCGCTAATTGCCTACCCTGTCCAGGGGGAGGCACTAGATGCTACCTGCATTTCCAGCCCAACCCCCGCCTTTCCCCGGCAGCCCGCAATTGGAGACACTCGGGGAAGACACCCGGATGGCTCCTATGAAATCCAAGGTCCTGCAGACAGAAGACGGAACCTCCCCACACTCACAATTCCGGAACAAGCCTGACAGTGTGCGGGAGGTTTGGGTCCGCCATCCTCGCAGATGAGTGGTGTCAAAGGAGTTCCCTGGCAGGGGGAATTCCGCTAATTCCCTACCCTGTCCAGGGGGAGGCACTAGATGCTACCTGCATTTCCAGCCCAACCCCCGCCTTTCCCCGGCAGCCCGCAATGGGAGACACTCGGGGAAGACACGCGAATGGCTCCTAGGAAATACAAGGTCCTGCAGACAGAAGACGGAACCTCCCCACAGTCACAATTCCGGAACAAGCCTGACAGTGTGCGGGAGGTTTGGGTCCGCCCTCCTCGCAGCTGAGTGGTGTCAAAGGAGTCCCTGGCAGGGGGAATTCCGCTAATTCCCTACCCTGTCCAAGGGGAGGCACTAGATGCTACCTGCATTTCCAGCCCAACCCCCGCCTTTCCCCGGAAGTCCGCACAGGCAGACACTCGGGGAAGACACGCGGATGGCTCCTAGGAAATCCAAGGTCCTGCAGACAGAAGACGGAACCTCCACACACTCACAATTCCGGAACAAGCCTGACAGTGTGCGGGAGGTTTGGGTCCGCCCTCCTCGCAGCTGAGTGGTGTCAAAGGAGTTCCCTGGCAGGGGGAATTCCGCTAATTCCCTACCCTGTCCAGGGGGAGGCACTAGATGCTACCTGCATTTCCAGCCCAACCCCCGCCTTTCCCCGGCAGCCCGCACTGGGAGACAATCGGGGAAGACACGCGAATGGCTCCTAGGGGATCCAAGGTTCTGAGGACTGAAGACGGAACCTCCCCACACTCACAATTCCGGAACAAGCCTGACTGTGTGGGGGAGGTTTGGGTCCGCCCTCCTCCCAGCTGAGTTGTGTCAAAGGAGTTCCCTGGCAGGAGGAAGTCCGCTAATTGCCTACCCTGTCCAGGGGGAGGCACTAGATGCTACCTGCATTTCCAGCCCAACCCCCGCCTTTCCCCGGCAGCCCGCAATGGGAGACACTCGGGGAAGACACGCGAAGGGCTCCTAGGAGATCCCGGGTTCTGCAGACCGAATACGAAACCTCCCCACACTCAGAATTCCGGAACACGGCTGACTGTGTGGGGGAGGAATGGGGCCCCCGTCCACGAGGCTGACTGGTGTCACTGGTGTTCCCTGGCAGGGGGAAGTCCGCTAATTACCTCCTATGACCAGGGGGAGGCACTAGATGCTATCTGCATTTCCAGCCCAACCCCCGCCTTTCCCCAGCAGCCCGCACTGGGAGACACTCGGGGAAGACACGCGGATGGCTCCTAGGAATTCCAAGGTCCTGCAGACAGAAGACGGAACCTCCCCACACTCACAATTCCGGAACAAGCCTGACAGTGTGCGGGAGGTTTGGGTCCGCCCTCCTAGCAGCTGAGTGGTGTCAAAGGAGTCCCTGGCAGGAGGAATTCCGCTAATTGCCTGCCCTGTCCAGGGGGAGGCACTAGATGCTACCTGCATTTCCAGCCCAACCCCCGCCTTTACACGGCAGTCCGCACAGGCATACACTCGGGGAAGACACGCGAAGGGCTCCTAGGAGATCCCGGGTGCTGCAGACAGAAGACGGAACCTCCCCACACTCAGAATTCCGGAACAAGCCTAACAGTGTGCGGGAGGTTTGGGTCCGCCCTCCTCGCAGCTGAGTGGTGTCAAAGGAGTTCCCTGGCAGGGGGAATTCCGCTAATTCCCTACCCTGTCCAGGGGGAGGCACTAGATGCTACCTGCATTTCCAGCCCAACCCCCGCCTTTCCCCGGCAGCCCGCACTGGGAGACAATCGGGGAAGACACGCGAATGGCTCCTAGGGGATCCAAGGTTCTGAGGACTGAAGACGGAACCTCCCCACACTCACAATTCCGGAACAAGCCTGACTGTGTGGGGGAGGTTTGGGTCCGCCCTCCTCGCAGCTGAGTTGTGTCAAAGGAGTTCCCTGGCAGGAGGAAGTCCGCTAATTGCCTACCCTGTCCAGGGGGAGGCACTAGATGCTACCTGCATTTCCAGCCCAACCCCCGCCTTTCCCCGGCAGCCCGCAATTGGAGACACTCGGGGAAGACACCCGGATGGCTCCTATGAAATCCAAGTTCCTGCAGACAGAAGACGGAACCTCCCCACACTCACAATTCCGGAACAAGCGTGACTGTGTGGGGGAGGTTTGGGGCCGTCCTCCTCGCAGCTGAGTTGTGTCAAAGGAGTTCGCTGGCAGGAGGAATTCCACTAATTGCCTGCCCTGTCCAGGGGGAGGCACTAGATGCTACCTGCATTTCCAGCCCAACCCCCGCCTTTCCCCGGCAGCCCGCACTGGGAGACAGTCGGGGAAGACACGCGAATGGCTCCTAGGGGATCCAACGTTCTGAGGACTGAAGACGGAACCTCCCCACACTCACAATTCCGGAACAAGCCTGACTGTGTGGGGGAGGTTTGGGTCCGCCCTCCTCGCAGCTGAGTTGTGTCAAAGGAGTTCCCTGGCAGGAGGAAGTCCGCTAATTGCCTACCCTGTCCAGGGGGAGGCACTAGATGCTACCTGCATTTCCAGCCCAACCCCCGCCTTTCCCCGGCAGCCCGCAATGGGAGACACTCGGGGAAGACACGCGAAGGGCTCCTAGGAGATCCCGGGTTCTGCAGACCGAATACGGAACCTCCCCACACTCAGAATTCCGGAACACGGCTGACTGTGTGGGGGAGGAATGGGGCCCCCGTCCACGAGGCTGACTGGTGTCACTGGTGTTCCCTGGCAGGGGGAAATCCGCTAATTACCTCCTATGACCAGGGGGAGGCACTAGATGCTATCTGCATTTCCAGCAAAACCCCCGCCTTTCCCCAGCAGCCCGCACTAGGAGACACTCGGGGAAGACACGCGGATGGCTCCTAGGAAATCCAAGGTCCTGCAGACAGAAGACGGAACCTCCACACACTCACAATTCCGGAACAAGCCTGACAGTGTGCGGGAGGTTTGGGTCCGCCCTCCTCGCAGCTGAGTGGTGTCAAAGGAGTTCCCTGGCAGGGGGAATTCCGCTAATTCCCTACCCTGTCCAGGGGGAGGCACTAGATGCTACCTGCATTTCCAGCCCAACCCCCACCTTTCCCCGGCAGCCCGCAATGGGAGACACTCGGGGAAGACACGCGAAGGGCTCCTAGGAGATCCCGGGTTCTGCAGACAGAAGACGGAACCTCCACACACTCACAATTCCGGAACAAGCCTGACAGTGTGCGGGAGGTTTGGGTCCGCCCTCCTCGCAGCTGAGTGGTGTCAAAGGAGTCCCTGGCAGGGGGAATTCCGCTAATTCCCTACCCTGTCCAGGGGGAGGCACTAGATGCTAACTGCATTTCCAGCCCAACTAACGCCTTTCCCCGGAAGTCCGCACAGGCAGACACTCGGGGAAGACACGCGGATGGCTCCTAGGAAATCCAAGGTCCTGCAGACAGAAGACGGAACCTCCACACACTCACAATTCCGGAACAAGCCTGACAGTGTGCGGGAGGTTTGGGTCCGCCCTCCTCGCAGCTGAGTGGTGTCAAAGGAGTTCCCTGGCAGGGGAATTCCGCTAATTCCATACCCTGTCCAGGGGGATGCACTAGATGCTACCTGCATTTCCAGCCCAACCCCCACCTTTCCCCGGCAGCCCGCAATGGGAGACACTCGGGGAATACACGCGGATGGCTCCTATGAAATCCAAGGTCCTGCATACAGAAGATGAATCCTCCCCACACTCACAATTCCGGAACAAGCCTGACTGTGTGGGGGAGGTTTGGGGCCGCCCTCCACGAAGCTGAGTGGTGTCAAAGGTGTTCCCTGGCATGGGGAATCCGCTAAATGCCTACCCTGTCCAGGGGGAGGCAATAGATGCTACCTGCATTTCCAGCCCAACCCCCGCCTTTCCCCGGCAGCCCGCAATGGGAGACACTCGGGGAAGACACGCGAAGGGCTCCTAGGAGATCCCGGGTTCTGCAGACAGAATACGGAACCTCCCCACACTCAGAATTCCGGAACACGGCTGACTGTGTGGGGGAGGAATGGGGCCGCCGTCCAAGCAGCTGACTGGTGTCACAGGTGTTCCCTGGCAGGGGGAAGTCCGCTAATTACCTCCTATGACCAGGGGGAGGCACTAGATGCTATCTGCATTTCCAACCCAACCCCCGCCTTTCCCCGGCAGCCCGCACTGGGAGACAATCGGGGAAGACACGCGAATGGCTCCTAGGGGATCCAAGGTTCTGAGGACTGAAGACGGAACCTCCCCACACTCACAATTCCGAAACAAGCCTGACTGAGTGGGGGAGGTTTGGGTCCGCCCTCCTCGCAGCTGAGTTGTGTCAAAGGAGTTCCCTGGCAGGAGGAAGTCCGCTAATTGCCTACCCGGTCCAGGGGGAGGCACTAGATGCTACCTGCATTTCCAGCCCAACCCCCGCCTTTCCCTGGCAGTCCGCACAGGCAGACACTCGGGGAAGACACGCGAAGGGCTCCTAGGAGATCCCGGGTGCTGCAGACAGAAGACGGAACCTCCCCACACTCACAATTCCGGAACACGGCTGACTGTGTGGGGGAGGTTTGGGTCCGCCCTCCTCGCAGCTGAGTTGTGTCAAAGGAGTTCCCTGGCAGGAGGAAGTCCGCTAATTGCCTACCCTGTCCAGGGGGAGGCACTAGATGCTACCTGCATTTCCAGCCCAACCCCCGCCTTTCCCCGGCAGCCCGCAATTGGAGACACTCGGGGAAGACACCCGGATGGCTCCTATGAAATCCAAGGTCCTGCAGACAGAAGACGGAACCTCCCCACACTCACAATTCCGGAACAAGCCTGACAGTGTGCGGGAGGTTTGGGTCCGCCCTCCTCGCAGCTGAGTGGTGTCAAAGGAGTTCCCTGGCAGGGGGAATTCCGCTAATTCCCTACCCTGTCCAGGGGGAGGCACTAGATGCTACCTGCATTTCCAGCCCAACCCCCGCCTTTCCCCGGCAGCCCGCAATGGGAGACACTCGGGGAAGACACGCGAATGGCTCCTAGGAAATACAAGGTCCTGCAGACAGAAGACGGAACCTCCCCACAGTCACAATTCCGGAACAAGCCTGACAGTGTGCGGGAGGTTTGGGTCCGCCCTCCTCGCAGCTGAGTGGTGTCAAAGGAGTCCCTGGCAGGGGGAATTCCGCTAATTCCCTACCCTGTCCAAGGGGAGGCACTAGATGCTACCTGCATTTCCAGCCCAACCCCCGCCTTTCCCCGGAAGTCCGCACAGGCAGACACTCGGGGAAGACACGCGGATGGCTCCTAGGAAATCCAAGGTCCTGCAGACAGAAGACGGAACCTCCACACACTCACAATTCCGGAACAAGCCTGACAGTGTGCGGGAGGTTTGGGTCCGCCCTCCTCGCAGCTGAGTGGTGTCAAAGGAGTTCCCTGGCAGGGGGAATTCCGCTAATTCCCTACCCTGTCCAGGGGGAGGCACTAGATGCTACCTGCATTTCCAGCCCAACCCCCGCCTTTCCCCGGCAGCCCGCACTGGGAGACAATCGGGGAAGACACGCGAATGGCTCCTAGGGGATCCAAGGTTCTGAGGACTGAAGACGGAACCTCCCCACACTCACAATTCCGGAACAAGCCTGACTGTGTGGGGGAGGTTTGGGTCCGCCCTCCTCCCAGCTGAGTTGTGTCAAAGGAGTTCCCTGGCAGGAGGAAGTCCGCTAATTGCCTACCCTGTCCAGGGGGAGGCACTAGATGCTACCTGCATTTCCAGCCCAACCCCCGCCTTTCCCCGGCAGCCCGCAATGGGAGACACTCGGGGAAGACACGCGAAGGGCTCCTAGGAGATCCCGGGTTCTGCAGACCGAATACGAAACCTCCCCACACTCAGAATTCCGGAACACGGCTGACTGTGTGGGGGAGGAATGGGGCCCCCGTCCACGAGGCTGACTGGTGTCACTGGTGTTCCCTGGCAGGGGGAAGTCCGCTAATTACCTCCTATGACCAGGGGGAGGCACTAGATGCTATCTGCATTTCCAGCCCAACCCCCGCCTTTCCCCAGCAGCCCGCACTGGGAGACACTCGGGGAAGACACGCGGATGGCTCCTAGGAATTCCAAGGTCCTGCAGACAGAAGACGGAACCTCCCCACACTCACAATTCCGGAACAAGCCTGACAGTGTTCGGGAGGTTTGGGTCCGCCCTCCTAGCAGCTGAGTGGTGTCAAAGGAGTCCCTGGCAGGCGGAATTCCGCTAATTGCCTGCCCTGTCCAGGGGGAGGCACTAGATGCTACCTGCATTTCCAGCCCAACCCCCGCCTTTACACGGCAGTCCGCACAGGCATACACTCGGGGAAGACACGCGAAGGGCTCCTAGGAGATCCCGGGTGCTGCAGACAGAAGACGGAACCTCCCCACACTCAGAATTCCGGAACAAGGCTGACTGTGTGGGGTAGGAATGGGGCCGCCGTCCACGAGGCTGACTGGTGTCACAGGTGTTCCCTGGCAGGGGGAAGTCCGCTAATTACCTCCTATGACCAGGGGGACGCACTAGATGCTATCTGCATTTCCAGCCCAACCCCCGCCTTTCGCCGGCAGCCCGCACTGGGAGACAATCGGGGAAGACACGCGAATGGCTCCTAGGGGATCCAAGGTTCTGAGGACTGAAGACGGAACCTCCCCACACTCACAATTCCGGAACAAGCCTGACTGTGTGGGGGAGGTTTGGGTCCGCCCTCCTCGCAGCTGAGTTGTGTCAAAGGAGTTCCCTGGCAGGAGGAAGTCCGCTAATTGCCTACCCTGTCCAGGGGGAGGCACTAGATGCTACCTGCATTTCCAGCCCAACCCCCGAGTTTCCCCGGCAGTCCGCACAGGCAGACACTCGGGGAAGACACGCGAAGGGCTCCTAGGAGATCCCGGGTGCTGCAGACAGAAGACGGAACCTCCCCACACTCACAATTCCGGAACAAGCCTGACTGTGTGGGGGAGGTTTGGGTCCGCCCTCCTCCCAGCTGAGTTGTGTCAAAGGAGTTCCCTGGCAGGAGGAAGTCCGCTAATTGCCTACCCTGTCCAGGGGGAGGCACTAGATGCTACCTGCATTTCCAGCCCAACCCCCGCCTTTCCCCGGCAGCCCGCAATGGGAGACACTCGGGGAAGACACGCGAAGGGCTCCTAGGAGATCCCGGGTTCTGCAGACCGAATACGAAACCTCCCCACACTCAGAATTCCGGAACACGGCTGACTGTGTGGGGGAGGAATGGGGCCCCCGTCCACGAGGCTGACTGGTGTCACTGGTGTTCCCTGGCAGGGGGAAGTCCGCTAATTACCTCCTATGACCAGGTGGAGGCACTAGATGCTATCTGCATTTCCAGCCCAACCCCCGACTTTCCCCAGCAGCCCGCACTGGGAGACACTCGGGGAAGACACGCGGATGGCTCCTAGGAATTCCAAGGTCCTGCAGACAGAAGACGGAACCTCCCCACACTCACAATTCCGGAACAAGCCTGACAGTGTGCGGGAGGTTTGGGTCCGCCCTCCTAGCAGCTGAGTGGTGTCAAAGGAGTCCCTGGCAGGAGGAATTCCGCTAATTGCCTGCCCTGTCCAGGGGGAGGCACTAGATGCTACCTGCATTTCCAGCCCAACCCCCGCCTTTACACGGCAGTCCGCACAGGCATACACTCGGGGAAGACACGCGAAGGGCTCCTAGGAGATCCCGGGTGCTGCAGACAGAAGACGGAACCTCCCCACACTCAGAATTCCGGAACAAGGCTGACTGTGTGGGGTAGGAATGGGGCCGCCGTCCACGAGGCTGACTGGTGTCACAGGTGTTCCCTGGCAGGGGGAAGTCCGCTAATTACCTCCTATGACCAGGGGGACGCACTAGATGCTATCTGCATTTCCAGCCCAACCCCCGCCTTTCGCCGGCAGCCCGCACTGGGAGACAATCGGGGAAGACACGCGAATGGCTCCTAGGGGATCCAAGGTTCTGAGGACTGAAGACGGAACCTCCCCACACTCACAATTCCGGAACAAGCCTGACTGTGTTGGGGAGGTTTGGGTCCGCCCTCCTCGCAGCTGAGTTGTGTCAAAGGAGTTCCCTGGCAGGAGGAAGTCCGCTAATTGCCTACCCTGTCCAGGGGGAGGCACTAGATGCTACCTGCATTTCCAGCCCAACCCCCGCCTTTCCCCGGCAGTCCGCACAGGCAGACACTCGGGGAAGACACGCGAAGGGCTCCTAGGAGATCCCGGGTGCTGCAGACAGAAGACGGAACCTCCCCACACTCACAATTCCGGAACACGGCTGACTGTGTGGGGGAGGTTTGGGTCCGCCCTCCTCGCAGCTGAGTTGTGTCAAAGGAGATCCCTGGCAGGAGGAAGTCCGCTAATTGCCTACCCTGTCCAGGGGGAGGCACTAGATGCTACCTGCATTTCCAGCCCAACCCCCGCCTTTCCCCGGCAGCCCGCAATGGGAGACACTCGGGGAAGACACGCGAAGGGCTCCTAGGAGATCCCGGGTTCTGCAGACCGAATACGGAACCTCCCCACACTCAGAATTCCGGAACACGGCTGACTGTGTGGGGGAGGAATGGGGCCCCCGTCCACGAGGCTGACTGGTGTCACTGGTGTTCCCTGGCAGGGGGAAGTCCGCTAATTACCTCCTATGACCAGGGGGAGGCACTAGATGCTATCTGCATTTCCAGCCCAACCCCCGCCTTTCCCCAGCAGCCCGCACTGGGAGACACTCGGGGAAGACACGCGGATGGCTCCTAGGGATTCCAAGGTCCTGCAGACAGAAGACGGAACCTCCCCACACTCACAATTCCGGAACAAGCCTGACAGTGTGCGGGAGGTTTGGGTCCGCCCTCCTAGCAGCTGAGTGGTGTCAAAGGAGTCCCTGGCAGGAGGAATTCCGCTAATTGCCTGCCCTGTCCAGGGGGATGCACTAGATGCTACCTGCATTTCCAGCCCAACCCCCGCCTTTCCACAGCAGTCCGCACAGGCATACACTCGGGGAAGACACGCGAAGGGCTCCTAGGAGATCCCGGGTGCTGCAGACAGAAGACGGAACCTCCCCACACTCAGATTTCCGGAACAAGGCTGACTGTGTGGGGTAGGAATGGGGCCGCCGTCCACGAGGCTGACTGGTGTCACAGGTGTTCCCTGGCAGGGGGAAGTCCGCTAATTACCTCCTATGACCAGGGGGACGCACTAGATGCTATCTGCATTTCCAGCCCAACCCCCGCCTTTCCCCGGCAGCCCGCACTGGGAGACAATCGGGGAAGACACGCGAATTGCTCCTTGGTGATCCAAGGTTCTGAGGACTGAAGACGGAACCTCCCCACACTCACAATTCCGGAACAAGCCTGACTGTGTGGGGGAGGTTTGGGTCCGCCCTCCTCGCAGCTGAGTTGTGTCAAAGGAGTTCCCTGGCAGGAGGAAGTCCGCTAATTGCCTACCCTGTCCAGGGGGAGGCAATAGATGCTACCTGCATTTCCAGCCCAACCCCCGCCTTTCCCCGGCAGTCCGCACAGGCAGACACTCGGGGAAGACACGCGAAGGGCTCCTAGGAGATCCCGGGTGCTGCAGACAGAAGAAGGAACCTCCCCACACTCACAATTCCGGAACACGGCTGAATGTGTGGGGGAGGTTCGGGGCCGCCGTCCAAGCAGCTGACTGGTGTCACAGGTGTTCCCTTGCAGGGGGAAGCCCGCTAATTGCCTACCCTGTCCAGGGGGAGGCAATAGATTCTACCAGCATTTCCAGCCCAACCCCCGCCTTTCTCCGGCAGCCCTCAATGGGAGAAACTCGGGGAAGACACGCGAATGGCTCCTAGGAAATACAAGGTCCTGCAGACAGAAGACGGAACCTCCCCACAGTCACAATTCCGGAACAAGCCTGACAGTGTGCGGGAGGTTTGGGTCCGCCCTCCTCGCAGCTGAGTGGTGTCAAAGGAGTCCCTGGCAGGGGGAATTCCGCTAATTCCCTACCCTGTCCAGGGGGAGGCACTAGATGCTACCTGCATTTCCAGCCCAACCCCCGCCTTTCCCCGGCAGCCCGCACTGGGAGACACTCGGGGAAGACACGCGAAGGGCTCCTAGGAGATCCCGGGTGCTGCAGACAGAAGACGGAACCTCCCCACACTCACAATTCCGGAACACGGCTGACTGTGTGGGGGAGGTTTGGGTCCGCCCTCCTCGCAGCTGAGTTGTGTCAAAGGAGATCCCTGGCAGGAGGAAGTCCGCTAATTGCCTACCCTGTCCAGGGGGAGGCACTAGATGCTACCTGCATTTCCAGCCCAACCCCCGCCTTTCCCCGGCAGCCCGCAATGGGAGACACTCGGGGAAGACACGCGAAGGGCTCCTAGGAGATCCCGGGTTCTGCAGACCGAATACGGAACCTCCCCACACTCAGAATTCCGGAACACGGCTGACTGTGTGGGGGAGGAATGGGGCCCCCGTCCACGAGGCTGACTGGTGTCACTGGTGTTCCCTGGCAGGGGGAAGTCCGCTAATTACCTCCTATGACCAGGGGGAGGCACTAGATGCTATCTGCATTTCCAGCCCAACCCCCGCCTTTCCCCAGCAGCCCGCACTGGGAGACACTCGGGGAAGACACGCGGATGGCTCCTAGGGATTCCAAGGTCCTGCAGACAGAAGACGGAACCTCCCCACACTCACAATTCCGGAACAAGCCTGACAGTGTGCGGGAGGTTTGGGTCCGCCCTCCTAGCAGCTGAGTGGTGTCAAAGGAGTCCCTGGCAGGAGGAATTCCGCTAATTGCCTGCCCTGTCCAGGGGGATGCACTAGATGCTACCTGCATTTCCAGCCCAACCCCCGCCTTTCCACAGCAGTCCGCACAGGCATACACTCGGGGAAGACACGCGAAGGGCTCCTAGGAGATCCCGGGTGCTGCAGACAGAAGACGGAACCTCCCCACACTCAGATTTCCGGAACAAGGCTGACTGTGTGGGGTAGGAATGGGGCCGCCGTCCACGAGGCTGACTGGTGTCACAGGTGTTCCCTGGCAGGGGGAAGTCCGCTAATTACCTCCTATGACCAGGGGGACGCACTAGATGCTATCTGCATTTCCAGCCCAACCCCCGCCTTTCCCCGGCAGCCCGCACTGGGAGACAATCGGGGAAGACACGCGAATTGCTCCTTGGTGATCCAAGGTTCTGAGGACTGAAGACGGAACCTCCCCACACTCACAATTCCGGAACAAGCCTGACTGTGTGGGGGAGGTTTGGGTCCGCCCTCCTCGCAGCTGAGTTGTGTCAAAGGAGTTCCCTGGCAGGAGGAAGTCCGCTAATTGCCTACCCTGTCCAGGGGGAGGCAATAGATGCTACCTGCATTTCCAGCCCAACCCCCGCCTTTCCCCGGCAGTCCGCACAGGCAGACACTCGGGGAAGACACGCGAAGGGCTCCTAGGATATCCCGGGTGCTGCAGACAGAAGAAGGAACCTCCCCACACTCACAATTCCGGAACACGGCTGAATGTGTGGGGGAGGTTCGGGGCCGCCGTCCAAGCAGCTGACTGGTGTCACAGGTGTTCCCTTGCAGGGGGAAGCCCGCTAATTGCCTACCCTGTCCAGGGGGAGGCAATAGATTCTACCAGCATTTCCAGCCCAACCCCCGCCTTTCTCCGGCAGCCCTCAATGGGAGAAACTCGGGGAAGACACGCGAATGGCTCCTAGGAAATACAAGGTCCTGCAGACAGAAGACGGAACCTCCCCACAGTCACAATTCCGGAACAAGCCTGACAGTGTGCGGGAGGTTTGGGTCCGCCCTCCTCGCAGCTGAGTGGTGTCAAAGGAGTCCCTGGCAGGGGGAATTCCGCTAATTCCCTACCCTGTCCAGGGGGAGGCACTAGATGCTACCTGCATTTCCAGCCCAACCCCCGCCTTTCCCCGGCAGCCCGCACTGGGAGACAATCGGGGAAGACACGCGAATGGCTCCTAGGGGATCCAAGGTTCTGAGGACTGAAGACGGAACCTCCCCACACTCACAATTCCGGAACAAGCCTGACTGTGTGGGGGAGGTTTGGGTCCGCCCTCCTCGCAGCTGAGTTGTGTCAAAGGAGTTCCCTGGCAGGAGGAAGACCGCTAATTGCCTACCCTGTCCAGGGGGAGGCACTAGATGCTACCTGCATTTCCAGCCCAACCCCCGCCTTTCCCCGGCAGCCCGCAATGGGAGACACTCGGGGAAGACACGCGAAGGGCTCCTAGGAGATCCCGGGTTCTGCAGACAGAATACGGAACCTCCCCACACTCAGAATTCCGGAACACGGCTAACTGTGTGGGGGAGGAATGGGGCCCCCGTCCACGAGGCTGACTGGTGTCACTGGTGTTCCCTGGCAGGGGGAAGTCCGCTAATTACCTCCTATGACCAGGGGGAGGCACTAGATGCTATCTGCATTTCCAGCCCAACCCCCGCCTTTCCCCGGCAGCCCGCAATGGGAGACACTCGACGAAGACACGCGAAGGGCTCCTAGGAGATCCCGGGTTCTGCAGACAGAAGACGGAACCTCCACACACTCACAATTCCGGAACAAGCCTGACAGTGTGCGGGAGGTTTGGGTCCGCCCTCCTCGCAGCTGAGTGGTGTCAAAGGAGTCCCTGGCAGGGGGAATTCCGCTAATTCCCTACCCTGTCCAGGGGGAGGCACTAGATGCTACCTGCATTTCCAGCCCAACTCCCGCCTTTCCCCGGAAGTCCGCACAGGCAGACACTCGGGGAAGACACGCGGATGGCTCCTAGGAAATCCAAGGTCCTGCAGACAGAAGACGGAACCTCCACACACTCACAATTCCGGAACAAGCCTGACAGTGTGCGGGTGGTTTGGGTCCGCCCTCCTCGCAGCTGAAGTGGTGTCAAAGGAGTTCCCTGGCAGGGGAATTCCGCTAATTCCATACCCTGTCCAGGGGGATGCACTAGATGCTACCTGCATTTCCAGCCCAACCCCCACCTTTCCCCGGCAGCCCGCAATGGGAGACACTAGGGGAATACACGCGGATGGCTCCTATGAAATCCAAGGTCCTGCAGACAGAAGATGAATCCTCCCCACACTCACAATTCCGGAACAAGCCTGACTGTGTGGGGGAGGTTTGGGGCCGCCCTCCACGAAGCTGAGTGGTGTCAAAGGTGTTCCCTGGCATGGGGAATCCGCTAAATGCCTACCCTGTCCAGGGGGAGGCACTAGATGCTACCTGCATTTCCAGCCCAACCCCCGCCTTTCCCCGGCAGCCCGCAATGGGAGACACTCGGGGAAGACACGCGAAGGGCTCCTAGGAGATACCGGGTTCTGCAGACAGAATACGGAACCTCCCCACACTCAGAATTCCGGAACACGGCTGACTGTGTGGGGGAGGAATGGGGCCGCCGTCCAAGCAGCTGACTGGTGTCACAGGTGTTCCCTGGCAGGGGGAAGTCCGCTAATTACCTCCTATGACCAGGGGGACGCACTAGATGCTATCTGCATTTCCAGCCCAACCCCCGCCTTTCCCCGGCAGTCCGCACTGGGAGACAATCGGGGAAGACACGCGAATGGCTCCTAGGGGATCCAAGGTTCTGAGGACTGAAGACGGAACCTCCCCACACTCACAATTCCGGAACAAGCCTGACTGTGTGGGGGAGGTTTGGGTCCGCCCTCCTCGCAGCTGAGTGGTGTCAAAGGAGTTCCCTGGCAGGGGGAATTCCGCTAATTCCCTACCCTGTCCAGGGGGAGGCACTAGATGCTACCTGCATTTCCAGCCCAACCCCCGCCTTTCCCCGGCAGCCCGCAATGGGAGACACTCGGGGAAGACACGCGAAGTGCTCCTAGGAGATCCCGGGTTCTGCAGACAGAAGACGGAACCTCCACACACTCACAATTCCGGAACAAGCCTGACAGTGTGCGGGAGGTTTGGGTCCGCCCTCCTCGCAGCTGAGTGGTGTCAAAGGAGTCCCTGGCAGGGGGAATTCCGCTAATTCCCTACCCTGTCCAGGGGGAGGCACTAGATGCTACCTGCATTTCCAGCCCAACTCCCGCCTTTCCCCGGAAGTCCGCACAGGCAGACACTCGGGGAAGACACGCGGATGGCTCCTAGGAAATCCAAGGTCCTGCAGACAGAAGACGGAACCTCCACACACTCACAATTCCGGAACAAGCCTGACAGTGTGCGGGTGGTTTGGGTCCGCCCTCCTCGCAGCTGAGTGGTGTCAAAGGAGTTCCCTGGCAGGGGAATTCCGCTAATTCCATACCCTGTCCAGGGGGATGCACTAGATGCTACCTGCATTTCCAGCCCAACCCCCACCTTTCCCCGGCAGCCCGCAATGGGAGACACTCGGGGAATACACGCGGATGGCTCCTATGAAATCCAAGGTCCTGCAGACAGAAGATGAATCCTCCCCACACTCACAATTCCGGAACAAGCCTGACTGTGTGGGGGAGGTTTGGGGCCGCCCTCCACGAAGCTGATTGGTGTCAAAGGTGTTCCCTGGCATGGGGAATCCGCTAAATGCCTACCCTGTCCAGGGGGAGGCACTAGATGCTACCTGCATTTCCAGCCCAACCCCCGCCTTTCCCCGGCAGCCCGCAATGGGAGACACTCGGAGAAGACACGCGAAGGGCTCCTAGGAGATACCGGGTTCTGCAGACAGAATACGGAACCTCCCCACACTCAGAATTCCAGAACACGGCTGACTGTGTGGGGGAGGAATGGGGCCGCCGTCCAAGCAGCTGACTGGTGTCACAGGTGTTCCCTGGCAGGGGGAAGTCCGCTAATTACCTCCTATGACCAGGGGGAGGCACTAGATGCTATCTGCATTTCCAACCCAACCCCCGCATTTCCCCGGCAGCCCGCACTGGGAGACAATCGGGGAAGACACGCGAATGGCTCCTAGGGGATCCAAGGTTCTGAGGACTGAAGACGGAACCTCCCCACACTCACAATTCCGGAACAAGCCTGACTGTGTGGGGGAGGTTTGGGTCCGCCCTCCTCGCAGCTGAGTGGTGTCAAAGGAGTTCCCTGGCAGGGGGAATTCCGCTAATTCCCTACCCTGTCCAGGGGGAGGCACTAGATGCTACCTGCATTTCCAGCCCAACCCCCGCCTTTCCCCGGCAGCCCGCAATGGGAGACACTCGGGGAAGACACGCGAAGTGCTCCTAGGAGATCCCGGGTTCTGCAGACATAAGACGGAACCTCCACACACTCACAATTCCGGAACAAGCCTGACAGTGTGCGGGAGGTTTGGGTCCGCCCTCCTCGCAGCTGAGTGGTGTCAAAGGAGTCCCTGGCAGGGGGAATTCCGCTAATTCCCTACCCTGTCCAGGGGGAGGCACTAGATGCTACCTGCATTTCCAGCCCAACTCCCGCCTTTCCCCGGAAGTCCGCACAGGCAGACACTCGGGGAAGACACGCGGATGGCTCCTAGGAAATCCAAGGTCCTGCAGACAGAAGATGAATCCTCCCCACACTCACAATTCCGGAACAAGCCTGACTGTGTGGGGGAGGTTTGGGGCCGCCCTCCACGAAGCTGAGTGGTGTCAAAGGTGTTCCCTGGCATGGGGAATCCGCTAAATGCCTACCCTGTCCAGGGGGAGGCACTAGATGCTACCTGCATTTCCAGCCCAACCCCCGCCTTTCCCCGGCAGCCCGCAATGGGAGACACTCGGGGAAGACACGCGAAGGGCTCCTAGGAGATACCGGGTTCTGCAGACAGAATACGGAACCTCCCCACACTCAGAATTCCGGAACACGGCTGACTGTGTGGGGGAGGAATGGGGCCGCCGTCCAAGCAGCTGACTGGTGTCACAGGTGTTCCCTGGCAGGGGGAAGTCCGCTAATTACCTCCTATGACCAGGGGGAGGCACTAGATGCTATCTGCATTTCCAACCCAACCCCCGCATTTCCCCGGCAGCCCGCACTGGGAGACAATCGGGGAAGACACGCGAATGGCTCCTAGGGGATCCAAGGTTCTGAGGACTGAAGACGGAACCTCCCCACACTCACAATTCCGGAACAAGCCTGACTGTGTGGGGGAGGTTTGGGTCCGCCCTCCTCGCAGCTGAGTTGTGTCAAAGGAGTTCCCTGGCAGGAGGAAGTCCGCTAATTGCCTACCCTGTCCAGGGGGAGGCACTAGATGCTACCTGCATTTCCAGCCCAACCCCCGCCTTTCCCCGGCAGCCCGCAATGGGAGACACTCGGGGAAGACACGCGAAGGGCTCCTAGGGGATCCCGGGTTCTGCAGACCGAATACGGAACCTCCCCACACTCAGAATTCCGGAACACGGCTGACTGTGGGGGGAGGAATGGGGCCCCCGTCCACGAGGCTGACTGGTGTCACTGGTGTTCCCTGGCAGGGGGAAGTCCGCTAATTACCTCCTATGACCAGGGGGAGGCACTAGATGCTATCTGCATTTCCAGCCCAACCCCCGCCTTTCCCCAGCAGCCCGCACTGGGAGACACTCGGGGAAGACACGCGGATGGCTCCTAGGAAATCCAAGGTCCTGCAGAAAGAAGACGGAACCTCCCCACACTCACAATTCCGGAACAAGCCTGACAGTGTGCGGGAGGTTTGGGTCCGCCCTCCTCGCAGCTGAGTGGTGTCAAAGGAGTCCCTGGCAGGAGGAATTCCGCTAATTGCCTGCCCTGTCCAGGGGGAGGCACTAGATGCTACCTGCATTTCCAGCCCAACCACCGCCTTTCCCTGGCAGCCCGCAATGGGAGACACTCGGGGAAGACACGCGAAGGGCTCCTAGGAGATCCCGGGTTCTGCAGACCGAATACGGAACCTCCCCACACTCAGAATTCCGGAACACGGCTGACTGTGTGGGGGAGGAATGGGGCCCCCGTCCACGAGGCTGACTGGTGTCACTGGTGTTCCCTGGCAGGGGGAAGTCCGCTAATTACCTCCTATGACCAGGGGGAGGCACTAGATGCTATCTGCATTTCCAGCCGAACCCCCGCCTTTCCCCAGCAGCCCGCACTGGGAGACACTCGGGGAAGACACGCGGATGGCTCCTAGGAAATCCAAGGTCCTGCAGACAGAAGACGGAACCTCCACACACTCACAATTCCGGAACAAGCCTGACTGTGTGGGGGAGGTTTGGGTCCGCCCTCCTCGCAGCTGAGTGGTGTCAAAGGAGTTCCCTGGCAGGGGGAATTCCGCTAATTCCCTACCCTGTCCAGGGGGAGGCACTAGATGCTACCTGCATTTCCAGCCCAACCCCCGCCTTTCCCCGGCAGCCCGCAATGGGAGACACTCGGGGAAGACACGCGAAGGGCTCCTAGGAGATCCCGGGTTCTGCAGACAGAAGACGGAACCTCCACACACTCACAATTCCGGAACAAGCCTGACAGTGTGCGGGAGGTTTGGGTCCGCCCTCCTCGCAGCTGAGTGGTGTCAAAGGAGTCCCTGGCAGGGGGAATTCCGCTAATTCCCTACCCTGTCCAGGGGGAGGCACTTGATGCTACCTGCATTTCCAGCCCAACTCCCGCCTTTCCCCGGAAGTCCGCACAGGCAGACACTCGGGGAAGACACGCGGATGGCTCCTAGGAAATCCAAGGTCCTGCAGACAGAAGACGGAACCTCCACACACTCACAATTCCGGAACAAGCCTGACAGTGTGCGGGAGGTTTGGGTCCGCCCTCCTCGCAGCTGAGTGGTGTCAAAGGAGTTCCCTGGCAGGGGAATTCCGCTAATTCCATACCCTGTCCAGGGGGATGCACTAGATGCTACCTGCATTTCCAGCCCAACCCCCACCTTTCCCCGGCAGCCCGCAATGGGAGACACTCGGGGAATACACGCGGATGGCTCCTATGAAATCCAAGGTCCTGCAGACAGAAGATGAATCCTCCCCACACTCACAATTCCGGAACAAGCCTGACTGTGTGGGGGAGGTTTGGGGCCGCCCTCCACGAAGCTGAGTGGTGTCAAAGGTGTTCCCTGGCATGGGGAATCCGCTAAATGCCTACCCTGTCCAGGGGGAGGCACTAGATGCTACCTGCATTTCCAGCCCAACCCCCGCCTTTCCCCGGCAGCCCGCAATGGGAGACACTCGGGGAAGACACCCGAAGGGCTCCTAGGAGATACCGGGTTCTGCAGACATAAGACGGAACCTCCCCACACTCAGAATTCCGGAACACGGCTGACTGTGTGGGGGAGGAATGGGGCCGCCGTCCAAGCAGCTGACTGGTGTCACAGGTGTTCCCTGGCAGGGGGAAGTCCGCTAATTACCTCCTATGACCAGGGGGACGCACTAGATGCTATCTGCATTTCCAGCCCAACCCCCGCCTTTCCCCGGCAGCCCGCACTGGGAGACAATCGGGGAAGACACGCGAATGGCTCCTAGGGGATCCAAGGTTCTGAAGACTGAAGACGGAACCTCCCCACACTCACAATTCCGGAACAAGCCTGACTGTGTGGGGGAGGTTTGGGTCCGCACTCCTCGCAGCTGAGTTGTGTCAAAGGAGTTCCCTGGCAGGAGGAAGTCCGCTAATTGCCTACCCTGTCCAGGGGGAGGCACTAGATGCTACCTGCATTTCCAGCCCAACCCCCGCCTTTCCCCGGCAGTCCGCACAGGCAGACACTCGGGGAAGACACGCGAAGGGCTCCTAGGAGATCCCGGGTGCTGCAGACATAAGACGGAACCTCCCCACACTCACAATTCCGGAACACGGCTGACTGTGTGGGGGAGGTTCGGGGCCGCCGTCCAAGCAGCTGACTGGTGTCACAGGTGTTCCCTTGCAGGGGGAAGCCCGCTAATTGCCTACCCTGTCCAGGGGGAGGCAATAGATTCTACCAGCATTTCCAGCCCAACCCCCGCCTTTCTCCGGCAGCCCTCAATGGGAGAAACTCGGGGAAGACACGCGAATGGCTCCTAGGAAATACAAGGTCCTGCAGACAGAAGACGGAACCTCCCCACAGTCACAATTCCGGAACAAGCCTGACAGTGTGCGGGAGGTTTGGGTCCGCCCTCCTCGCAGCTGAGTGGTGTCAAAGGAGTCCCTGGCAGGGGGAATTCCGCTAATTCCCTACCCTGTCCAGGGGGAGGCACTAGATGCTTCCTGCATTTCCAGCCCAACCCCCGCCTTTCCCCGGAAGTCCGCACAGGCTGACACTCGGGGAAGACACGCGGATGGCTCCTAGGAAATCCAAGGTCCTGCAGACAGAAGACGGAACCTCCACACACTCACAATTCCGGAACAAGCCTGACAGTGTGCGGGAGGTTTGGGTCCGCCCTCCTCGCAGCTGAGTGGTGTCAAAGGAGTTCCCTGGCAGGGGGAATTCCGCTAATTCCCTACCCTGTCCAGGGGGAGGCACTAGATGCTACCTGCATTTCCAGCCCAACCCCCGCCATTCCCCGGCAGCCCGCACTGGGAGACAATCGGGGAAGACACGCGAATGGCTCCTAGGGGATCCAAGGTTCTGAGGACTGAAGACGGAACCTCCCCACACTCACAATTCCGGAACAAGCCTGACTGTGTGGGGGAGGTTTGGGTCCGCCCTCCTCGCAGCTGAGTTGTGTCAAAGGAGTTCCCTGGCAGGAGGAAGTCCGCTAATTGCCTACCCTGTCCAGGGGGATGCACTAGATGCTACCTGCATTTCCAGCCCAACCCCCACCTTTCCCCGGCAGCCCGCAATGGGAGACACTCGGGGAATACACGCGGATGACTCCTATGAAATCCAAGGTCCTGCAGACAGAAGATGAATCCTCCCCACACTCACAATTCCGGAACAAGCCTGACTGTGTGGGGGAGGTTTGGGGCCGCCCTCCACGAAGCTGAGTGGTGTCAAATGTGTTCCCTGGCATGGGGAATCCGCTAAATGCCTACCCTGTCCAGGGGGAGGCACTAGATGCTACCTGCATTTCCAGCCCAACCCCCGCCTTTCCCCGGCAGCCCGCAATGGGAGACACTCGGGGAAGACACGCGAAGGGCTCCTAGGAGATACCGGGTTCTGCAGACAGAATACGGAACCTCCCCACACTCAGAATTCCGGAACACGGCTGACTGTGTGGGGGAGGAATGGGGCCGCCGTCCAAGCAGCTGACTGGTGTCACAGGTGTTCCCTGGCAGGGGGAAGTCCGCTAATTACATCCTATGACCAGGGGGAGGCACTAGATGCTATCTGCATTTCCAACCCAACCCCCGCCTTTCCCCGGCAGCCCGCACTGGGAGACAATCGGGGAAGACACGCGAAGGGCTCCTAGGTGATCCCGGGTGCTGCAGACAGAAGACGGAACCTCCCCACACTCACAATTCCGGAACACGGCTGACTGTGTGGGGGAGGTTTGGGGTCGCCGTCCAAGCAGCTGACTGGTGTCACAGGTGTTCCCTGGCAGGGGGAAGTCCGCTAATTGCCTACCCTGTCCAGGGGGAGGCAATAGATTCTACCAGCATTTCCAGCCCAACCCCCGCCTTTCCCCGGCAGCCCTCAATGGGAGAAACTCGGGGAAGACACGCGAATGGCTCCTAGGAAATACAAGGTCCTGCAGACAGAAGACGGAACCTCCCCACAGTCACAATTCCGGAACAAGCCTGACAGTGTACGGGAGGTTTGGGTCCGCCCTCCTCGCAGCTGAGTGGTGTCAAAGGAGTCCCTGGCAGGGGGAATTCCGCTAATTCCCTACCCTGTCCAGGGGGAGGCACTAGATGCTACCTGCATTTCCAGCCCAACCCCCGCCTTTCCCCGGAAGTCCGCACAGGCAGACACTCGGGGAAGACACGCGGATGGCTCCTAGGAAATCCAAGGTCCTGCAGACAGAAGACGGAACCTCCACACACTCACAATTCCGGAACAAGCCTGACAGTGTGCGGGAGGTTTGGGTCCGCCCTCCTCGCAGCTGAGTGGTGTCAAAGGAGTTCCCTGGCAGGGGGAATTCCGCTAATTCCCTACCCTGTCCAGGGGGAGGCACTAGATGCTACCTGCATTTCCAGCCCAACCCCCGCCTTTCCCCGGCAGCCCGCACTGGGAGACAATCGGGGAAGACACGCGAATGGCTCCTAGGGGATCCAAGGTTCTGAGGACTGAAGACGGAACCTCCCCACACTCACAATTCCGGAACAAGCCTGACTGTGTGGGGGAGGTTTGGGTCCGCCCTCCTCGCAGCTGAGTTGTGTCAAAGGAGTTCCCTGGCAGGAGGAAGTCCGCTAATTGCCTACCCTGTCCAGGGGGAGGCACTAGATGCTACCTGCATTTCCAGCCCAACCCCCGCCTTTCCCCGGCAGCCCGCAATTGGAGACACTCGGGGAAGACACCCGGATGGCTCCTATGAAATCCAAGGTCCTGCAGACAGAAGACGGAACCTCCCCACACTCACAATTCCGGAACAAGCGTGACTGTGTGGGGGAGGTTTGGGGCCGCCCTCCACGAAGCTGAGTGTTGTCAAAGGTGTTCCCTGGCATGGGGAATCCGCTAAATGCCTACCCTGTCCAGGGGGAGGCACTAGATGCTACCTGCATTTCCAGCCCAACCCCCGCCTTTCCCCGGCAGCCCGCAATGGGAGACACTCGGGGAAGACACGCGAAGGGCTCCTAGGAGATACCGGGTTCTGCAGACATAAGACGGAACCTCCCCACACTCAGAATTCCGGAACACGGCTGACTGTGTGGGGGAGGAATGGGGCCGCCGTCCAAGCAGCTGACTGGTGTCACAGGTGTTCCCTGGCAGGGGGAAGTCCGCTAATTACCTCCTATGACCAGGGGGACGCACTAGATGCTATCTGCATTTCCAGCCCAACCCCCGCCTTTCCCCGGCAGCCCGCACTGGGAGACAATCGGGGAAGACACGCGAATGGCTCCTAGGGGATCCAAGGTTCTGAAGACTGAAGACGGAACCTCCCCACACTCACAATTCCGGAACAAGCCTGACTGTGTGGGGGAGGTTTGGGTCCGCACTCCTCGCAACTGAGTTGTGTCAAAGGAGTTCCCTGGCAGGAGGAAGTCCGCTAATTGCCTACCCTGTCCAGGGGGAGGCACTAGATGCTACCTGCATTTCCAGCCCAACCCCCGCCTTTCCCCGGCAGTCCGCACAGGCAGACACTCGGGGAAGACACGCGAAGGGCTCCTAGGAGATCCCGGGTGCTGCAGACATAAGACGGAACCTCCCCACACTCACAATTCCGGAACACGGCTGACTGTGTGGGGGAGGTTCGGGGCCGCCGTCCAAGCAGCTGACTGGTGTCACAGGTGTTCCCTTGCAGGGGGAAGCCCGCTAATTGCCTACCCTGTCCAGGGGGAGGCAATAGATTCTACCAGCATTTCCAGCCCAACCCCCGCCTTTCTCCGGCAGCCCTCAATGGGAGAAACTCGGGGAAGACACGCGAATGGCTCCTAGGAAATACAAGGTCCTGCAGACAGAAGACGGAACCTCCCCACAGTCACAATTCCGGAACAAGCCTGACAGTGTGCGGGAGGTTTGGGTCCGCCCTCCTCGCAGCTGAGTGGTGTCAAAGGAGTCCCTGGCAGGGGGAATTCCGCTAATTCCCTACCCTGTCCAGGGGGAGGCACTAGATGCTTCCTGCATTTCCAGCCCAACCCCCGCCTTCCCCCGGAAGTCCGCACAGGCTGACACTCGGGGAAGACACGCGGATGGCTCCTAGGAAATCCAAGGTCCTGCAGACAGAAGACGGAACCTCCACACACTCACAATTCCGGAACAAGCCTGACAGTGTGCGGGAGGTTTGGGTCCGCCCTCCTCGCAGCTGAGTGGTGTCAAAGGAGTTCCCTGGCAGGGGGAATTCCGCTAATTCCCTACCCTGTCCAGGGGGAGGCACTAGATGCTACCTGCATTTCCAGGGCAACCCCCGCCATTCCCCGGCAGCCCGCACTGGGAGACAATCGGGGAAGACACGCGAATGGCTCCTAGGGGATCCAAGGTTCTGAGGACTGAAGACGGAACCTCCCCACACTCACAATTCCGGAACAAGCCTGACTGTGTGGGGGAGGTTTGGGTCCGCCCTCCTCGCAGCTGAGTTGTGTCAAAGGAGTTCCCTGGCAGGAGGAAGTCCGCTAATTGCCTACCCTGTCCAGGGGGATGCACTAGATGCTACCTGCATTTCCAGCCCAACCCCCACCTTTCCCCGGCAGCCCGCAATGGGATACACTCGGGGAATACACGCGGATGACTCCTATGAAATCCAAGGTCCTGCAGACAGAAGATGAATCCTCCCCACACTCACAATTCCGGAACAAGCCTGACTGTGTGGGGGAGGTTTGGGGCCGCCCTCCACGAAGCTGAGTGGTGTCAAAGGTGTTCCCTGGCATGGGGAATCCGCTAAATGCCTACCCTGTCCAGGGGGAGGCACTAGATGCTACCTGCATTTCCAGCCCAACCCCCGCCTTTCCCCGGCAGCCCGCAATGGGAGACACTCGGGGAAGACACGCGAAGGGCTCCTAGGAGATACCGGGTTCTGCAGACAGAATACGGAACCTCCCCACACTCAGAATTCCGGAACACGGCTGACTGTGTGGGGGAGGAATGGGGCCGCCGTCCAAGCAGCTGACTGGTGTCACAGGTGTTCCCTGGCAGGGTGAAGTCCGCTAATTACATCCTATGACCAGGGGGAGGCACTAGATGCTATCTGCATTTCCAACCCAACCCCCGCCTTTCCCCGGCAGCCCGCACTGGGAGACAATCGGGGAAGACACGCGAAGGGCTCCTAGGTGATCCCGGGTGCTGCAGACAGAAGACGGAACCTCCCCACACTCACAATTCCGGAACACGGCTGACTGTGTGGGGGAGGTTTGGGGTCGCCGTCCAAGCAGCTGACTGGTGTCACAGGTGTTCCCTGGCAGGGGGAAGTCCGCTAATTGCCTACCCTGTCCAGGGGGAGGCAATAGATTCTACCAGCATTTCCAGCCCAACCCCCGCCTTTCCCCGGCAGCCCTCAATGGGAGAAACTCGGGGAAGACACGCGAATGGCTCCTAGGAAATACAAGGTCCTGCAGACAGAAGACGGAACCTCCCCACAGTCACAATTCCGGAACAAGCCTGACAGTGTACGGGAGGTTTGGGTCCGCACTCCTCGCAGCTGAGTGGTGTCAAAGGAGTCCCTGGCAGGGGGAATTCCGCTAATTCCCTACCCTGTCCAGGGGGAGGCACTAGATGCTACCTGCATTTCCAGCCCAACCCCCGCCTTTCCCCGGAAGTCCGCACAGGCAGACACTCGGGGAAGACACGCGGATGGCTCCTAGGAAATCCAAGGTCCTGCAGACAGAAGACGGAACCTCCACACACTCACAATTCCGGAACAAGCCTGACAGTGTGCGGGAGGTTTGGGTCCGCCCTCCTCGCAGCTGAGTGGTGTCAAAGGAGTTCCCTGGCAGGGGGAATTCCGCTAATTCCCTACCCTGTCCAGGGGGAGGCACTAGATGCTACCTGCATTTCCAGCCCAACCCCCGCCTTTCCCCGGCAGCCCGCACTGGGAGACAATCGGGGAAGACACGCGAATGGCTCCTAGGGGATCCAAGGTTCTGAGGACTGAAGACGGAACCTCCCCACACTCACAATTCCGGAACAAGCCTGACTGTGTGGGGGAGGTTTGGGTCCGCCCTCCTCGCAGCTGAGTTGTGTCAAAGGAGTTCCCTGGCAGGAGGAAGTCCGCTAATTGCCTACCCTGTCCAGGGGGAGGCACTAGATGCTACCTGCATTTCCAGCCCAACCCCCGCCTTTCCCCGGCAGCCCGCAATTGGAGACACTCGGGGAAGACACCCGGATGGCTCCTATGAAATCCAAGGTCCTGCAGACAGAAGACGGAACCTCCCCACACTCACAATTCCGGAACAAGCGTGACTGTGTGGGGGAGGTTTGGGGCCGCCCTCCACGAAGCTGAGTGGTGTCAAAGGTGTTCCCTGGCATGGGGAATCCGCTAAATGCCTACCCTGTCCAGGGGGAGGCACTAGATGCTACCTGCATTTCCAGCCCAACCCCCGCCTTTCCCCGGCAGCCCGCAATGGGAGACACTCGGGGAAGACACGCGAAGGGCTCCTAGGAGATACCGGGTTCTGCAGACATAAGACGGAACCTCCCCACACTCAGAATTCCGGAACACGGCTGACTGTGTGGGGGAGGAATGGGGCCGCCGTCCAAGCAGCTGACTGGTGTCACAGGTGTTCCCTGGCAGGGGGAAGTCCGCTAATTACCTCCTATGACCAGGGGGACGCACTAGATGCTATCTGCATTTCCAGCCCAACCCCCGCCTTTCCCCGGCAGCCCGCACTGGGAGACAATCGGGGAAGACACGCGAATGGCTCCTAGGGGATCCAAGGTTCTGAAGACTGAAGACGGAACCTCCCCACACTCACAATTCCGGAACAAGCCTGACTGTGTGGGGGAGGTTTGGGTCCGCACTCCTCGCAGCTGAGTTGTGTCAAAGGAGTTCCCTGGCAGGAGGAAGTCCGCTAATTGCCTACCCTGTCCAGGGGGAGGCACTAGATGCTACCTGCATTTCCAGCCCAACCCCCGCCTTTCCCCGGCAGTCCGCACAGGCAGACACTCGGGGAAGACACGCGAAGGGCTCCTAGGAGATCCCGGGTGCTGCAGACATAAGACGGAACCTCCCCACACTCACAATTCCGGAACACGGCTGACTGTGTGGGGGAGGTTCGGGGCCGCCGTCCAAGCAGCTGACTGGTGTCACAGGTGTTCCCTTGCAGGGGGAAGCCCGCTAATTGCCTACCCTGTCCAGGGGGAGGCAATAGATTCTACCAGCATTTCCAGCCCAACCCCCGCCTTTCTCCGGCAGCCCTCAATGGGAGAAACTCGGGGAAGACACGCGGATGGCTCCTAGGAAATCCAAGGTCCTGCAGACAGAAGACGGAACCTCCACACACTCACAATTCCGGAACAAGCCTGACAGTGTGCGGGAGGTTTGGGTCCGCCCTCCTCGCAGCTGAGTGGTGTCAAAGGAGTTCCCTGGCAGGGGGAATTCCGCTAATTCCCTACCCTGTCCAGGGGGAGGCACTAGATGCTACCTGCATTTCCAGCCCAACCCCCGCCTTTCCCCGGCAGCCCGCACTGGGAGACAATCGGGGAAGACACGCGAATGGCTCCTAGGGGATCCAAGGTTCTGAGGACTGAAGACGGAACCTCCCCACACTCACAATTCCGGAACAAGCCTGACTGTGTGGGGGAGGTTTGGGTCCGCCCTCCTCGCAGCTGAGTTGTGTCAAAGGAGTTCCCTGGGAGGAGGAAGTCCGCTAATTGCCTACCCTGTCCAGGGGGAGGCACTAGATGCTACCTGCATTTCCAGCCCAACCCCCGCCTTTCCCCGGCAGCCCGCAATTGGAGACAGTCGGGGAAGACACCCGGATGGCTCCTATGAAATCCAAGGTCCTGCAGACAGAAGACGGAACCTCCCCACACTCACAATTCCGGAACAAGCGTGACTGTGTGGGGGAGGTTTGGGGCCGCCCTCCACGAAGCTGAGTGGTGTCAAAGGTGTTCCCTGGCATGGGGAATCCGCTAAATGCCTACCCTGTCCAGGGGGAGGCACTAGATGCTACCTGCATTTCCAGCCCATCCCCCGCCTTTCCCCGGCAGCCCGCAATGGGAGACACTCGGGGAAGACACGCGAAGGGCTCCTAGGAGATACCGGGTTCTGCAGACATAAGACGGAACCTCCCCACACTCAGAATTCCGGAACACGGCTGACTGTGTGGGGGAGGAATGGGGCCGCCGTCCAAGCAGCTGACTGGTGTCACAGGTGTTCCCTGGCAGGGGGAAGTCCGCTAATTACCTCCTATGACCAGGGGGACGCACTAGATGCTATCTGCATTTCCAGCCCAACCCCCGCCTTTCCCCGGCAGCCCGCACTGGGAGACAATCGGGGAAGACACGCGAATGGCTCCTAGGGGATCCAAGGTTCTGAAGACTGAAGACGGAACCTCCCCACACTCACAATTCCGGAACAAGCCTGACTGTGTGGGGGAGGTTTGGGTCCGCACTCCTCGCAGCTGAGTTGTGTCAAAGGAGTTCCCTGGCAGGAGGAAGTCCGCTAATTGCCTACCCTGTCCAGGGGGAGGCACTAGATGCTACCTGCATTTCCAGCCCAACCCCCGCCTTTCCCCGGCAGTCCGCACAGGCAGACACTCGGGGAAGACACGCGAAGGGCTCCTAGGAGATCCCGGGTGCTGCAGACATAAGACGGAACCTCCCCACACTCACAATTCCGGAACACGGCTGACTGTGTGGGGGAGGTTCGGGGCCGCCGTCCAAGCAGCTGACTGGTGTCACAGGTGTTCCCTTGCAGGGGGAAGCCCGCTAATTGCCTACCCTGTCCAGGGGGAGGCAATAGATTCTACCAGCATTTCCAGCCCAACCCCCGCCTTTCTCCGGCAGCCCTCAATGGGAGAAACTCGGGGAAGACACGCGAATGGCTCCTAGGAAATACAAGGTCCTGCAGACAGAAGACGGAACCTCCCCACAGTCACAATTCCGGAACAAGCCTGACAGTGTGCGGGAGGTTTGGGTCCGCCCTCCTCGCAGCTGAGTGGTGTCAAAGGAGTCCCTGGCAGGGGGAATTCCGCTAATTCCCTACCCTGTCCAGGGGGAGGCACTAGATGCTTCCTGCATTTCCAGCCCAACCCCCGCCTTTCCCCGGAAGTCCGCACAGGCTGACACTCGGGGAAGACACGCGGATGGCTCCTAGGAAATCCAAGGTCCTGCAGACAGAAGACGGAACCTCCACACACTCACAATTCCGGAACAAGCCTGACAGTGTGCGGGAGGTTTGGGTCCGCCCTCCTCGCAGCTGAGTGGTGTCAAAGGAGTTCCCTGGCAGGGGGAATTCCGCTAATTCCCTACCCTGTCCAGGGGGAGGCACTAGATGCTACCTGCATTTCCAGCCCAACCCCCGCCATTCCCCTGCAGCCCGCACTGGGAGACAATCGGGGAAGACACGCGAATGGCTCCTAGGGGATCCAAGGTTCTGAGGACTGAAGACGGAACCTCCCCACACTCACAATTCCGGAACAAGCCTGACTGTGTGGGGGAGGTTTGGGTCCGCCCTCCTCGCAGCTGAGTTGTGTCAAAGGAGTTCCCTGGCAGGAGGAAGTCCGCTAATTGCCTACCCTGTCCAGGGGGATGCACTAGATGCTACCTGCATTTCCAGCCCAACCCCCACCTTTCCCCGGCAGCCCGCAATGGGAGACACTCGGGGAATACACGCGGATGACTCCTATGAAATCCAAGGTCCTGCAGACAGAAGATGAATCCTCCCCACACTCACAATTCCGGAACAAGCCTGACTGTGTGGGGGAGGTTTGGGGCCGCCCTCCACGAAGCTGAGTGGTGTCAAAGGTGTTCCCTGGCATGGGGAATCCGCTAAATGCCTACCCTGTCCAGGGGGAGGCACTAGATGCTACCTGCATTTCCAGCCCAACCCCCGCCTTTCCCCGGCAGCCCGCAATGGGAGACACTCGGGGAAGACACGCGAATGGCTCCTAGGGGATCCAAGGTTCTGAGGACTGAAGATGGAACCTCCCCACACTCACAATTCCGGAACAAGCCTGACTGTGTGGGGGAGGTTTGGGTCCGCCCTCCTCGCAGCTGAGTTGTGTCAAAGGAGTTCCCTTCCAGGAGGTAGTCCGCTAATTGCCTACCCTGTCCAGGGGGAGGCACTAGATGCTACCTGCATTTCCAGCCCAACCCCCGCCTTTCCCCGGCAGCCCGCACTGGGAGACAATCGGGGAAGACACGCGAATGGCTCCTTGGGGATCCAAGGTTCTGAGGACTGAAGACGGAACCTCCCCACACTCACAATTCCGGAACAAGCCTGACTGTGTGGGGGAGGTTTGGGTCCGCCCTCCTCGCAGCTGAGTTGTGTCAAAGGAGTTCCCTGGCAGGAGGAAGTCCGCTAATTGCCTACCCTGTCCAGGGGGAGGCACTAGATGCTACCTGCATTTCCAGCCCAACCCCCGCCTTTCCCCGGCAGCCCGCAATGGGAGACACTCGGGGAAGACACGCGAAGGGCTCCTAGGAGATCCCGGGTGCTGCAGAAAGAAGACGGAACCTCCCCACACTCACAATTCCGGAACACGGCTGACTGTGTGGGGGAGGTTTGGGGCCGCCGTCCAAGCAGCTGACTGTTGTCACAGGTGTTCCCTGGCAGGGGGAAGTCCGCTAATTGCCTACCCTGTCCAGGGGGAGGCAATAGATTCTACCAGCATTTCCAGCCCAACCCCCGCCTTTCCCCGGCAGCCCTCAATGGGAGAAACTCTGGGAAGACACGCGAATGGCTCCTAGGAAATACAAGGTCCTGCAGACAGAAGACGGAACCTCCCCACACTCACAATTCCGGAACAAGCCTGACAGTGTGCGGGAGGTTTGGGTCCGCCCTCCTCGCAGCTGAGTGGTGTCAAAGGAGTTCCCTGGCAGGAGGAATTCCGCTAATTGCCTACCCTGTCCAGGGGGAGGCACTAGATGCTACTTGCATTTCCAGCCCAACCCCCGCCTTTCCCCTGTAGTCCGCACAGGCAGACACTCGGGGAAGACACGCGAAGGGCTCCTAGGAGATCCCGGGTGCTGCAGACAGAAGACGGAACCTCCACACACTCACAATTCCGGAACAAGCCTGACAGTGTGCGGGAGGTTTGGGTCCGCCCTCCTCGCAGCTGAGTGGTGTCAAAGGAGTTCCCTGGCAGGGGGAATTCCGCTAATTCCCTACCCTGTCCAGGGGGAGGCACTAGATGCTACCTGCATTTCCAGCCCAACCCCCGCCTTTCCCCGGCAGCCCGCAATGGGAGACACTCGGGGAAGACACGCGAATGGCTCCTAGGAAATACAAGGTCCTGCAGACAGAAGACGGAACCTCCCCACACTCACAATTCCGGAACAAGCCTGACAGTGTGCGGGAGGTTTGGGTCCGCCCTCCTCGCAGCTGAGTGGTGTCAAAGGAGTTCCCTGGCAGGAGGAAGTCCGCTAATTGCCTACCCTGTCTAGGGGGAGGCACTAGATGCTACCTGCATTTCCAGCCCATCCCCCGCCTTTCCAAGGCAGTCCGCACAGGCAGACACTCGGGGAAGACACGCGAAGGGCTCCTAGGAGATCCCGGGTGCTGCAGACAGAAGACGGAACCTCCCCACACTCACAATTCCGGAACACGGCTGACTGTGTGGGGGAGGTTTGGGTCCGCCCTCCTCGCAGCTGAGTTGTGTCAAAGGAGTTCCCTGGCAGGAGGAAGTCCGCTAATTGCCTACCATGTCTAGGGGGAGGCACTAGATGCTACCTGCATTTCCAGCCCAACCCCCGCCTTTCCAAGGCAGTCCGCACAGGCAGACACTCGGGGAAGACACGCGAAGGGCTCCTAGGAGATCCCGGGTGCTGCAGACAGAAGACGGAACCTCCACACACTCACAATTCCGGAACAAGCCTGACAGTGTGCGGGAGGTTTGGGTCCGCCCTCCTCGCAGCTGAGTGGTGTCAAAGGAGTTCCCTGGCAGGGGGAATTCCGCTAATTCCCTACCCTGTCCAGGGGGAGGCACTAGATGCTACCTGCATTTCCAGCCCAACCCCCGCCTTTCCCCGGAAGTCCGCACAGGCAGACACTCGGGGAAGACACGCGGATGGCTCCTAGGAAATCCAAGGTCCTGCAGACAGAAGACGGAACCTCCACACACTCACAATTCCGGAACAAGCCTGACAGTGTGCGGGAGGTTTGGGTCCGCCCTCCTCGCAGCTGAGTGGTGTCAAAGGAGTTCCCTGGCAGGGGGAATTCCGCTAATTCCCTACCCTGTCCAGGGGGAGGCACTAGATGCTACCTGCATTTCCAGCCCAACCCCCGCCTTTCCCCGGCAGCCCGCACTGGGAGACAATCGGGGAAGACACGCGAATGGCTCCTAGGGGATCCAAGGTTCTGAGGACTGAAGACGGAACCTCCCCACACTCACAATTCCGGAACAAGCCTGACTGTGTGGGGGAGGTTTGGGTCCGCCCTCCTCGCAGCTGAGTTGTGTCAAAGGAGTTCCCTGGCAGGAGGAAGTCCGCTAATTGCCTACCCTGTCCAGGGGGAGGCACTAGATGCTACCTGCATTTCCAGCCCAACCCCCGCCTTTCCCCGGCAGCCCGCAATTGGAGACACTCGGGGAAGACACCCGGATGGCTCCTATGAAATCCAAGGTCCTGCAGACAGAAGACGGAACCTCCCCACACTCACAATTCCGGAACAAGCGTGACTGTGTGGGGAGGTTTGGGGCCGCCCTCCTCGCAGCTGAGTTGTGTCAAAGGAGTTCGCTGGCAGGAGGAATTCCACTAATTGCCTGCCCTGTCCAGGGGGAGGCACTAGATGCTACCTGCATTTCCAGCCCAACCCCCGCCTTTCCCCGGCAGCCCGCACTGGGAGACAGTCGGGGAAGACACGCGAATGGCTCCTAGGGGATCCAAGGTTCTGAGGACTGAAGACGGAACCTCCCCACACTCACAATTCCGGAACAAGCCTGACTGTGTGGGGGAGGTTTGGGTCCGCCCTCCTCGCAGCTGAGTTGTGTCAAAGGAGTTCCCTTGCAGGAGGTAGTCCGCTAATTGCCTACCCTGTCCAGGGGGAGGCACTAGATGCTACCTGCATTTCCAGCCCAACCCCCGCCTTTCCCCGGCAGCCCGCACTGGGAGACAATCGGGGAAGACACGCGAATGGCTCCTAGGGGATCCAAGGTTCTGAGGACTGAAGACGGAACCTCCCCACACTCACAATTCCGGAACAAGCCTGACTGTGTGGGGGAGGTTTGGGTCCGCCCTCCTCGCAGCTGAGTTGTGTCAAAGGAGTTCCCTGGCAGTAGGAAGTCCGCTAATTGCCTACCCTGTCCAGGGGGAGGCACTAGATGCTACCTGCATTTCCAGCCCAACCCCCGCCTTTCCCCGGCAGCCCGCAATGGGAGACACTCGGGGAAGACACGCGAAGGGCTCCTAGGAGATCCCGGGTTCTGCAGACCGAATACGGAACCTCCCCACACTCAGAATTCCGGAACACGGCTGACTGTGTGGGGGAGGAATGGGGCCCCCGTCCACGAGGCTGACTGGTGTCACTGGTGTTCCCTGGCAGGGGGAAGTCCGCTAATTACCTCCTATGACCAGGGGGAGGCACTAGATGCTATCTGCATTTCCAGCCCAACCCCCGCCTTTCCCCAGCAGCCCGCACTGGGAGACACTCGGGGAAGACACGCGGATGGCTCCTAGGAATTCCAAGGTCCTGCAGACAGAAGACGGAACCTCCCCACACTCACAATTCCGGAACAAGCCTGACAGTGTGCGGGAGGTTTGGGTCCGCCCTCCTCGCAGCTGAGTGGTGTCAAAGGAGTCCCTGGCAGGAGGAATTCCGCTAATTGCCTGCCCTGTCCAGGGGGAGGCACTAGATGCTACCTGCATTTCCAACACAACCCCCGCCTTTCCACGGCAGTCCGCACAGGCATACACTCGGGGAAGACACGCGAAGGGCTCCTAGGAGATCCCGGGTGCTGCAGACAGAAGACGGAACCTCCCCACACTCAGAATTCCGGAACAAGGCTGACTGTGTGGGGGAGGAATGGGGCCCCCGTCCACGAGGCTGACTGGTGTCACAGGTGTTCCCTGGCAGGGGGAAGTCCGCTAATTACCTCCTATGACCAGGGGGACGCACTAGATGCTATCTGCATTTCCAGCCCAACCCCCGCCTTTCCCCGGCAGACCGCACTGGGAGACAATCGGGGAAGACACGCGAATGGCTCCTAGGGGATCCAAGGTTCTGAGGACTGAAGACGGAACCTCCCCACACTCACAATTCCGGAACAAGCCTGACTGTGTGGGGGAGGTTTGGGTCCGCCCTCCTCGCAGCTGAGTTGTGTCAAAGGAGTTCCCTGGCAGGAGGAAGTCCGCTAATTGCCTACCCTGTCCAGGGGGAGGCACTAGATGCTACCTGCATTTCCAGCCCAACCCCCGCCTTTCCCCGGCAGCCCGCAATGGGAGACACTCGGGGAAGACACGCGAAGGGCTCCTAGGAGATACCGGGTTCTGCAGACAGAATACGGAACCTCCCCACACTCAGAATTCCGGAACACGGCTGACTGTGTGGGGGAGGAATGGGGCCGCCGTCCAAGCAGCTGACTGGTGTCACAGGTGTTCCCTGGCAGGGGGAAGTCCGCTAATTACCTCCTATGACCAGGGGTAGGCACTAGATGCTATCTGCATTTCCAACCCAACCCCCGCATTTCCCCGGCAGCCCGCACTGAGAGACAATCGGGGAAGACACGCGAATGGCTCCTAGGGGATCCAAGGTTCTGAGGACTGAAGACGGAACCTCCCCACACTCACAATTCCGGAACAAACCTGACTGTGTGGGGGAGGTTTGGGTCCGCCCTCCTCGCAGCTGAGTTGTGTCAAAGGAGTTCGCTGGCAGGAGGAAGTCCGCTAATTGCCTACCCTGTCCAGGGGGAGGCACTAGATGCTACCTGCATTTCCAGCCCAACCCCCGCCTTTCCCGGGCAGTCCGCACAGGCAGACACTCGGGGAAGACACGCGAAGGGCTCCTAGGAGATCCCGGGTGCTGCAGACAGAAGACGGAACCTCCCCACACTCACAATTCCGGAACAAGCGTGACTGTGTGGGGGAGGTTTGGGGCCGCCCTCCTCGCAGCTGAGTTGTGTCAAAGGAGTTCGCTGGCAGGAGGAACTCCACTAATTGCCTGCCCTGTCCAGGGGGAGGCACTAGATGCTACCTGCATTTCCAGCCCAACCCCCGCCTTTCCCCGGCAGCCCGCACTGGGAGACAGTCGGGGAAGACACGCGAATGGCTCCTAGGGGATCCAAGGTTCTGAGGACTGAAGACGGAACCTCCCCACACTCACAATTCCGAAACAAGCCTGACTGTGTGGGGGAGGTTTGGGTCCGCCCTCCTCGCAGCTGAGTTGTGTCAAAGGAGTTCCCTTGCACGAGGTAGTCCGCTAATTGCCTACCCTGTCCAGGGGGAGGCACTAGATGCTACCTGCATTTCCAGCCCAACCCCCGCCTTTCCCCGGCAGCCCGCACTGGGAGACAATCGGGGAAGACACGCGAATGGCTCCTAGGGGATCCAAGGTTCTGAGGACTGAAGACGGAACCTCCCCACACTCACAATTCCGGAACAAGCCTGACTGTGTGGGGGAGGTTTGGGTCCGCCCTCCTCGCAGCTGAGTTGTGTCAAAGGAGTTCCCTGGCAGGAGGAAGTCCGCTAATTGCCTACCCTGTCCAGGGGGAGGCACTAGATGCTACCTGCATTTCCAGCCCAACCCCCTCCTTTCCCCGGCAGCCCGCAATGGGAGACACTCGGGGAAGACACGCGAAGGGCTCCTAGGAGATCCCGGGTTCTGCAGACCGAATACGGAACCTCCCCACACTCAGAATTCCGGAACACGGCTGACTGTGTGGGGGAGGAATGGGGCCCCCGTCCACGAGGCTGACTGGTGTCACAGGTGTTCCCTGGCAGGGGGAAGTCCGCTAATTACCTCCTATGACCAGGGGGAGGCACTAGATGCTATCTGCATTTCCAGCCCAACCCCCGCCTTTCCCCAGCAGCCCGCACTGGGAGACACTCGGGGAAGACACGCGGATGGCTCCTAGGAAATCCAAGGTCCTGCAGACAAAAGACGGAACCTCCCCACACTCACAATTCCGGAACAAGCCTGACAGTGTGCGGGAGGTTTGGGTCCGCCCTCCTCGCAGCTGAGTGGTGTCAAAGGAGTCCCTGGCAGGAGGAATTCCGCTAATTGCCTGCCCTGTCCAGGGGGAGGCACTAGATGCTACCTGCATTTCCAACACAACCCCCGCCTTTCCACGGCAGTCCGCACAGGCATACACTCGGGGAAGACACGCGAAGGGCTCCTAGGAGATCCCGGGTGCTGCAGACAGAAGACGGAACCTCCCCACACTCAGAATTCCGGAACAAGGCTGACTGTGTGGGGGAGGAAAGGGGCCGCCGTCCACGAGGCTGACTGGTGTCACAGGTGTTCCCTGGCAGGGGGAAGTCCGCTAATTACCTCCTATGACCAGGGGGACGCACTAGATGCTATCTGCATTTCCAGCCCAACCCCCGCCTTTCCCCGGCAGCCCGCACTGGGAGACAATCGGGGAAGACACGCGAATGGCTCCTAGGGGATCCAAGGTTCTGAGGACTGAAGACGGAACCTCCCCACACTCACAATTCCGGAACAAGCCTGACTGTGTGGGGGAGGTTTGGGTCCGCCCTCCTCGCAGCTGAGTTGTGTCAAAGGAGTTCCCTGGCAGGAGGAAGTCCGCTAATTGCCTACCCTGTCCAGGGGGAGGCACTAGATGCTACCTGCATTTCCAGCCCAACCCCCGCCTTTCCCCGGCAGTCCGCACAGGCAGACACTCGGGGAAGACACGCGAAGGGCTCCTAGGAGATCCCGGGTGCTGCAGACAGAAGACGGATCCTCCCCACACTCACAATTCCGGAACACGGCTGACTGTGTGGGGGAGGTTCGGGGCCGCCGTCCAAGCAGCTGACTGGTGTCACAGGTTTTCCCTTGCAGGGGGAAGCCCGCTAATTGCCTACCATGTCCAGGTGGAGGCAATAGATTCTACCAGCATTTCCAGCCCAACCCCCGCCTTTCTCCGGCAGCCCTCAATGGGAGAAACTCGGGGAAGACACGCGAATGGCTCCTAGGAAATACAAGGTCCTGCAGACAGAAGACGGAACCTCCCCACAGTCACAATTCCGGAACAAGCCTGACAGTGTGCGGGAGGTTTGGGTCCGCCCTCCTCGCAGCTGAGTGGTGTCAAAGGAGTCCCTGGCAGGGGGAATTCCGCTAATTCCCTACCCTGTCCAGGGGGAGGCACTAGATGCTTCCTGCATTTCCAGCCCAACCCCCGCCTTTCCCCGGAAGTCCGCACAGGCTGACACTCGGGGAAGACACGCGGATGGCTCCTAGGAAATCCAAGGTCCTGCAGACAGAAGACGGAACCTCCACACACTCACAATTCCGGAACAAGCCTGACAGTGTGCGGGAGGTTTGGGTCCGCCCTCCTCGCAGCTGAGTGGTGTCAAAGGAGTTCCCTGGCAGGGGGAATTCCGCTAATTCCCTACCCTGTCCAGGGGGAGGCACTAGATGCTACCTGCATTTCCAGCCCAACCCCCGCCTTTCCCCGGCAGCCCGCACTGGGAGACAATCGGGGAAGACACGCGAATGGCTCCTAGGGGATCCAAGGTTCTGAGGACTGAAGACGGAACCTCCCCACACTCACAATTCCGGAACAAGCCTGACTGTGTGGGGGAGGTTTGGGTCCGCCCTCCTCGCAGCTGAGTTGTGTCAAAGGAGTTCCCTGGCAGGAGGAAGTCCGCTAATTGCCTACCCTGTCCAGGGGGAGGCACTAGATGCTACCTGCATTTCCAGCCCAACCCCCGCCTTTCCCCGGCAGCCCGCAATGGGAGACACTCGGGGAAGACACGCGAAGGGCTCCTAGGAGATCCCGGGTTCTGCAGACCGAATACGGAACCTCCCCACACTCAGAATTCCGGAACACGGCTGACTGTGTGGGGGAGGAATGGGGCCCCCGTCCACGAGGCTGACTGGTGTCACTGGTGTTCCCTGGCAGGGGGAAGTCCGCTAATTACCTCCTATGACCAGGGGGAGGCACTAGATGCTATCTGCATTTCCAGCCCAACCCCCGCCTTTCCCCAGCAGCCCGCACTGGGAGACACTCGGGGAAGACACGCGGATGGCTCCTAGGAAATCCAAGGTCCTGCAGACAGAAGACAGAACCTCCACACACTCACAATTCCGGAACAAGCCTGACTGTGTGCGGGAGGTTTGGGTCCGCCCTCCTCGCAGCTGAGTGGTGTCAAAGGAGTTCCCTGGCAGGGGGAATTCCGCTAATTCCCTACCCTGTCCAGGGGGAGGCACTAGATGCTACCTGCATTTCCAGCCCAACCCCCGCCTTTCCCCGGCAGCCCGCAATGGGAGACACTCGGGGAAGACACGCGAAGGGCTCCTAGGAGATCCCGGGTTCTGCAGACAGAAGACGGAACCTCCACACACTCACAATTCCGGAACAAGCCTGACAGTGTGCGGGAGGTTTGGGTCCGCCCTCCTCGCAGCTGAGTGGTGTCAAAGGAGTCCCTGGCAGGGGGAATTCCGCTAATTCCCTACCCTGTCCAGGGGGAGGCACTAGATGCTACCTGCATTTCCAGCCCAACTCCCGCCTTTCCCCGGAAGTCCGCACAGGCAGACACTCGGGGAAGACACGCGGATGGCTCCTAGGAAATCCAAGGTCCTGCAGACAGAAGACGGAACCTCCACACACTCACAATTCCGGAACAAGCCTGACAGTGTGCGGGAGGTTTGGGTCCGCCCTCCTCGCAGCTGAGTGGTGTCAAAGGAGTTCCCTGGCAGGGGAATTCCGCTAATTCCATACCCTGTCCAGGGGGATGCACTAGATGCTACCTGCATTTCCAGCCCAACCCCCACCTTTCCCCGGCAGCCCGCAATGGGAGACACTCGGGGAATACACGCGGATGGCTCCTATGAAATCCAAGGTCCTGCAGACAGAAGATGAATCCTCCCCACACTCACAATTCCGGAACAAGCCTGACTGTGTGGGGGAGGTTTGGGGCCGCCCTCCACGAAGCTGAGTGGTGTCAAAGGTGTTCCCTGGCATGGGGAATCCGCTAAATGCCTACCCTGTCCAGGGGGAGGCACTAGATGCTACCTGCATTTCCAGCCCAACCCCCGCCTTTCCCCGGCAGCCCGCAATGGGAGACACTCGGGGAAGACACGCGAAGGGCTCCTAGGAGATACCGGGTTCTGCAGACAGAATACGGAACCTCCCCACACTCAGAATTCCGGAACACGGCTGACTGTGTGGGGGAGGAATGGGGCCGCCGTCCAAGCAGCTGACTGGTGTCACAGGTGTTCCCTGGCAGGGGGAAGTCCGCTAATTACCTCCTATGACCAGGGGGACGCACTAGATGCTATCTGCATTTCCAGCCCAACCCCCGCCTTTCCCCGGCAGCCCGCACTGGGAGACAATCGGGGAAGACACACGAATGGCTCCTAGGGGATCCAAGGTTCTGAGGACTGAAGACGGAACCTCCCCACACTCACAATTCCGGAACAAGCCTGACTGTGTGGGGGAGGTTTGGGTCCGCCCTCCTCGCAGCTGAGTTGTGTCAAAGGAGTTCCCTGGCAGGAGGAAGTCCGCTAATTGCCTACCCTGTCCAGGGGGGGGCACTAGATGCTACCTGCATTTCCAGCCCAACCCCCGCCTTTCCCCGGCAGTCCGCACAGGCAGACACTCGGGGAAGACACGCGAAGGGCTCCTAGGAGATCCCGGGTGCTGCAGACAGAAGACGGAACCTCCCCACACTCACAATTCCGGAACACGGCTGACTGTGTGGGGGAGGTTCGGGGCCGCCGTCCAAGCAGCTGACTGGTGTCACAGGTGTTCCCTTGCAGGGGGAAGCCCGCTAATTGCCTACCCTGTCCAGGGGGAGGCAATAGATTCTACCAGCATTTCCAGCCCAACCCCCTCCTTTCTCCGGCAGCCCTCAATGGGAGAAACTCGGGGAAGACACTCGAATGGCTCCTAGGAAATACAAGGTCCTGCAGACAGAAGACGGAACCTCCCCACAGTCACAATTCCGGAACAAGCCTGACAGTGTGCGGGAGGTTTGGGTCTGCCCTCCTCGCAGCTGAGTGGTGTCAAAGGAGTCCCTGGCAGGGGGAATTCCGCTAATTCCCTACCCTGTCCAGGGGGAGGCACTAGATGCTTCCTGCATTTCCAGCCCAACCCCCGCCTTTCCCCGGAAGTCCGCACAGGCTGACAGTCGGGGAAGACACGCGGATGGCTCCTAGGAAATCCAAGGTCCTGCAGACAGAAGACGGAACCTCCACACACTCACAATTCCGGAACAAGCCTGACAGTGTGCGGGAGGTTTGGGTCCGCCCTCCTCGCAGCTGAGTGGTGTCAAAGGAGTTCCCTGGCAGGGGGAATTCCGCTAATTCCCTACCCTGTCCAGGGGGAGGCACTAGATGCTACCTGCATTTCCAGCCCAACCCCCGCCTTTCCCCGGCAGCCCGCACTGGGAGACAATCGGGGAAGACACGCGAATGGCTCCTAAGGGATCCAAGGTTCTGAGGACTGAAGACGGAACCTCCCCACACTCACAATTCCGGAACAAGCCTGACTGTGTGGGGGAGGTTTGGGTCCGCCCTCCTCGCAGCTGAGTTGTGTCAAAGGAGTTCCCTGGCAGGAGGAAGTCCGCTAATTGCCTACCCTGTCCAGGGGGAGGCACTAGATGCTACCTGCATTTCCAGCCCAACCCCCGCCTTTCCCCGGCAGCCCGCAATGGGAGACACTCGGGGAAGACACGCGAAGGGCTCCTAGGAGATCCCGGGTTCTGCAGACCGAATACGGAACCTCCCCACACTCAGAATTCCGGAACACGGCTGACTGTGTGGGGGAGGAATGGGGCCCCCGTCCACGAGGCTGACTGGTGTCACTGGTGTTCCCTGGCAGGGGGAAGTCCGCTAATTACCTCCTATGACCAGGGGGAGGCACTAGATGCTATCTGCATTTCCAGCCCAACCCCCGCCTTTCCCCAGCAGCCCGCACTGGGAGACACTCGGGGAAGACACGCGGATGGCTCCTAGGAAATCCAAGGTCCTGCAGACAGAAGACGGAACCTCCACACACTCACAATTCCGGAACAAGCCTGACTGTGTGGGGGAGGTTTGGGTCCGCCCTCCTCGCAGCTGAGTGGTGTCAAAGGAGTTCCCTGGCAGGGGGAATTCCGCTAATTCCCTACCCTGTCCAGGGGGAGGCACTAGATGCTACCTGCATTTCCAGCCCAACCCCCGCCTTTCCCCGGCAGCCCGCAATGGGAGTCACTCGGGGAAGACACGCGAAGGGCTCCTAGGAGATCCCGGGTTCTGCAGACAGAAGACGGAACCTCCACACACTCACAATTCCGGAACAAGCCTGACAGTGTGCGGGAGGTTTGGGTCCGCCCTCCTCGCAGCTGAGTGGTGTCAAAGGAGTCCCTGGCAGGGGGAATTCCGCTAATTCCCTACCCTGTCCAGGGGGAGGCACTAGATGCTAACTGCATTTCCAGCCCAACTCCCGCCTTCCCCCGGAAGTCCGCACAGGCAGACACTCGGGGAAGACACGCGGATGGCTCCTAGGAAATCCAAGGTCCTGCAGACAGAAGACGGAACCTCCACATACTCACAATTCCGGAACAAGCCTGACAGTGTGCGGGAGGTTTGGGTCCGCCCTCCTCGCAGCTGAGTGGTGTCAAAGGAGTTCCCTGGCAGGGGAATTCCGCTAATTCCATACCCTGTCCAGGGGGATGCACTAGATGCTACCTGCATTTCCAGCCCAACCCCCACCTTTCCCCGGCAGCCCGCAATGGGAGACACTCGGGGAATACACGCGGATGGCTCCTATGAAATCCAAGGTCCTGCAGACAGAAGATGAATCTTCCCCACACTCACAATTCCGGAACAAGCCTGACTGTGTGGGGGAGGTTTGGGGCCGCCCTCCACGAAGCTGAGTGGTGTCAAAGGTGTTCCCTGGCATGGGGAATCCGCTAAATGCCTACCATGTCCAGGGGGAGGCACTAGATGCTACCTGCATTTCCAGCCCAACCCCCGCCTTTCCCCGGCAGCCCGCAATGGGAGACACTCGGGGAAGACACGCGAAGGGCTCCTAGGAGATACCGGGTTCTGCAGACAGAATACGGAACCTCCACACACTCAGAATTCCGGAACACGGCTGACTGTGTGGGGGAGGAATGGGGCCGCCGTCCAAGCAGCTGACTGGTGTCACAGGTGTTCCCTGGCAGGGGGAAGTCCGCTAATTACCTCCTATGACCAGGGGGAGGCACTAGATGCTATCTGCATTTCCAACCCAACCCCCGCCTTTCCCCGGCAGCCCGCACTGGGAGACAATCGGGGAAGACACGCGAATGGCTCCTAGGGGATCCAAGGTTCTGAGGACTGAAGACGGAACCTCCCCACACTCACAATTCCGGAACAAGCCTGACTGTGTGGGGGAGGTTTGGGTCCGCCCTCCTCGCAGCTGAGTTGTGTCAAAAGAGTTCCCTGGCAGGAGGAAGTCCGCTAATTGCCTACCCGGTCCAGGGGGAGGCACTAGATGCTACCTGCATTTCCAGCCCAACCCTCGCCTTTCCCTGGCAGTCCGCACAGGCAGACACTCGGGGAAGACACGCGAAGGGCTCCTAGGAGATCCCGGGTGCTGCAGACAGAAGACGGAACCTCCCCACACTCACAATTCCGGAACACGGCTGACTGTGTAGGGGAGGTTTGGGTCCGCCCTCCTCGCAGCTGAGTGGTGTCAAAGGAGTTCCCTGGCAGGGGGAATTCCGCTAATTCCCTACCCTGTCCAGGGGGAGGCACTAGATGCTACCTGCATTTCCAGCCCAACCCCCGCCTTTCCCCGGCAGCCCGCAATGGGAGACACTCGGGGAAGACACGCGAATGGCTCCTAGGAAATACAAGGTCCTGCAGACAGAAGACGGAACCTCCCCACAGTCACAATTCCGGAACAAGCCTGACAGTGTGCGGGAGGTTTGGGTCCGCCCTCCTCGCAGCTGAGTGGTGTCAAAGGAGTCCCTGGCAGGGGGAATTCCGCTAATTCCCTACCCTGTCCAGGGGGAGGCACTAGATGCTACCTGCATTTCCAGCCCAACCCCCGCCTTTCCCCGGAAGTCCGCACAGGCAGACACTCGGGGAAGACACGCGGATGGCTCCTAGGAAATCCAAGGTCCTGCAGACAGAAGACGGAACCTCCACACACTCACAATTCCGGAACAAGCCTGACAGTGTGCGGGAGGTTTGGGTCCGCCCTCCTCGCAGCTGAGTGGTGTCAAAGGAGTTCCCTGGCAGGGGGAATTCCGCTAATTCCCTACCCTGTCCAGGGGGAGGCACTAGATGCTACCTGCATTTCCAGCCCAACCCCCGCCTTTCCCCGGCATCCCGCACTGGGAGACAATCGGGGAAGACAAGCGAATGGCTCCTAGGGGATCCAAGGTTCTGAGGACTGAAGACGGAACCTCCCCACACTCACAATTCCGGAACAAGCCTGACTGTGTGGGGGAGGTTTGGGTCCGCCCTCCTCGCAGCTGAGTTGTGTCAAAGGAGTTCCCTGGCAGGAGGAAGTCCGCTAATTGCCTACCCTGTCCAGGGGGAGGCACTAGATGCTACCTGCATTTCCAGCCCAACCCCCGCCTTTCCCCGGCAGCCCGCAATGGGAGACACTCGGGGAAGACACGCGAAGGGCTCCTAGGAGATCCCGGGTTCTGCAGACCGAATACGGAACCTCCCCACACTCAGAATTCCGGAACACGGCTGACTGTGTGGGGGAGGAATGGGGCCCCCGTCCACGAGGCTGACTGGTGTCACTGGTGTTCCCTGGCAGGGGGAAGTCCGCTAATTACCTCCTATGACCAGGGGGAGGCACTAGATGCTACCTGCATTTCCAACACAACCCCCGCCTTTCCACGGCAGTCCGCACAGGCATACACTCGTGGAAGACACGCGAAGGGCTCCTAGGAGATCCCGGGTGCTGCAGACAGAAGACGGAACCTCCCCACACTCAGAAATCCGGAACAAGGCTCACTGTGTGGGGGAGGAATGGGGCCGCCGTCCACGAGGCTGACTGGTGTCACAGGTGTTCCCTGGCAGGGGGAAGTCCGCTAATTACCTCCTATGACCAGGGGGACGCACTAGATGCTATCTGCATTTCCAGCCCAACCCCCGCCTTTCCCCGGCAGCCCGCACAGGCAGACACTCGGGGAAGACACGCGAAGGGCTCCTAGGAGATCCCGGGTGCTGCAGACAGAAGACGGAACCTCCCCACACTCACAATTCCGGAACACGGCTGACTGTGTGGGGGAGGTTTGGGGCCGCCGTCCAAGCAGCTGACTGGTGTCACAGGTGTTCCCTTGCAGGGGGAAGCCCGCTAATTGCCTACCCTGTCCAGGGGGAGGCAATAGATTCTACCAGCATTTCCAGCCCAACCCCCGCCTTTCTCCGGCAGCCCTCAATGGGAGAAACTCGGGGAAGACACGCGAATGGCTCCTAGGAAATACAAGGTCCTGCAGACAGAAGACGGAACCTCCCCACAGTCACAATTCCGGAACAAGCCTGACAGTGTGCGGGAGGTTTGGGTCCGCCTTCCTCGCAGCTGAGTGGTGTCAAAGGAGTCCCTGGCAGGGGGAATTCCGCTAATTCCCTACCCTGTCCAGGGGGAGGCACTAGATGCTACCTGCATTTCCAGCCCAACCCCCGCCTTTCCCCGGAAGTCCGCACAGGCTGACACTCGGGGAAGACACGCGGATGGCTCCTAGGAAATCCAAGGTCCTGCAGACAGAAGACGGAACCTCCACACACTCACAATTCCGGAACAAGCCTGACAGTGTGCGGGAGGTTTGGGTCCGCCCTCCTCGCAGCTGAGTGGTGTCAAAGGAGTTCCCTGGCAGGGGGAATTCCGCTAATTCCCTACCCTGTCCAGGGGGAGGCACTAGATGCTACCTGCATTTCCAGCCCAACCCCCGCCTTTCCCCGGCAGCCCGCACTGGGAGACAATCGGGGAAGACACGCGAATGGCTCCTAGGGGATCCAAGGTTCTGAGGACTGAAGACGGAACCTCCCCACACTCACAATTCCGGAACAAGCCTGACTGTGTGGGGGAGGTTTGGGTCCGCCCTCCTCGCAGCTGAGTTGTGTCAAAGGAGTTCCCTGGCAGGAGGAAGACCGCTAATTGCCTACCCTGTCCAGGGGGAGGCACTAGATGCTACCTGCATTTCCAGCCCAACCCCCGCCTTTCCCCGGCAGCCCGCAATGGGAGACACTCGGGGAAGACACGCGAAGGGCTCCTAGGAGATCCCGGGTTCTGCAGACCGAATACGGAACCTCCCCACACTCAGAATTCCGGAACACGGCTGACTGTGTTGGGGAGGAATGGGGCCCCCGTCCACGAGGCTGACTGGTGTCACTGGTGTTCCCTGGCAGGGGGAAGTCCGCTAATTACCTCCTATGACCAGGGGGAGGCACTAGATGCTACCTGCATTTCCAGCCCAACCCCCGCCTTTCCACGGCAGTCCGCACAGGCATACACTCGTGGAAGACACGCGAAGGGCTCCTAGGAGATCCAAGGTCCTGCAGACAGAAGACGGAACCTCCCCACACTCAGAAATCCGGAACAAGGCTCACTGTGTGGGGGAGGTTTGGGTCCGCCCTCCTCGCAGCTGAGTGGTTTCAAAGGAGTTCCCTGGCAGGGGGAATTCCGCTAATTCCCTACCCTGTCCAGGGGGAGGCACTAGATGCTACCTGCATTTCCAGCCCAACCCCCGCCTTTCCCCGGCAGCCCGCAATGGGAGACACTCGACGAAGACACGCGAAGGGCTCCTAGGAGATCCCGGGTTCTGCAGACAGAAGACGGAACCTCCACACACTCACAATTCCGGAACAAGCCTGACAGTGTGCGGGAGGTTTGGGTCCGCCCTCCTCGCAGCTGAGTGGTGTCAAAGGAGTCCCTGGCAGGGGGAATTCCGCTAATTCCCTACCCTGTCCAGGGGTAGGCACTAGATGCTACCTGCATTTCCAGCCCAACTCCCGCCTTTCCCTGGAAGTCCGCACAGGCAGACACTCGGGGAAGACACGCGGATGGCTCCTAGGAAATCCAATGTCCTGCAGACAGAAGACGGAACCTCCACACACTCACAATTCAGGAACAAGCCTGACAGTGTGCGGGTGGTTTGGGTCCGCCTTCCTCGCAGCTGAGTGGTGTCAAAGGAGTCCCTGGCAGGGGGAATTCCGCTAATTCCCTACCCTGTCCAGGGGGAGGCACTAGATGCTACCTGCATTTCCAGCCCAACCCCCGCCTTTCCCCGGAAGTCCGCACAGGCTGACACTCGGGGAAGACACGCGGATGGCTCCTAGGAAATCCAAGGTCCTGCAGACAGAAGACGGAACCTCCACACACTCACAATTCCGGAACAAGCCTGACAGTGTGCGGGAGGTTTGGGTCCGCCCTCCTCGCAGCTGAGTGGTGTCAAAGGAGTTCCCTGGCAGGGGGAATTCCGCTAATTCCCTACCCTGTCCAGGGGGAGGCACTAGATGCTACCTGCATTTCCAGCCCAACCCCCGCCTTTCCCCGGCAGCCCGCACTGGGAGACAATCGGGGAAGACACGCGAATGGCTCCTAGGGGATCCAAGGTTCTGAGGACTGAAGACGGAACCTCCCCACACTCACAATTCCGGAACAAGCCTGACTGTGTGGGGGAGGTTTGGGTCCGCCCTCCTCGCAGCTGAGTTGTGTCAAAGGAGTTCCCTGGCAGGAGGAAGACCGCTAATTGCCTACCCTGTCCAGGGGGAGGCACTAGATGCTACCTGCATTTCCAGCCCAACCCCCGCCTTTCCCCGGCAGCCCGCAATGGGAGACACTCGGGGAAGACACGCGAAGGGCTCCTAGGAGATCCCGGGTTCTGCAGACCGAATACGGAACCTCCCCACACTCAGAATTCCGGAACACGGCTGACTGTGTTGGGGAGGAATGGGGCCCCCGTCCACGAGGCTGACTGGTGTCACTGGTGTTCCCTGGCAGGGGGAAGTCCGCTAATTACCTCCTATGACCAGGGGGAGGCACTAGATGCTACCTGCATTTCCAGCCCAACCCCCGCCTTTCCACGGCAGTCCGCACAGGCATACACTCGTGGAAGACACGCGAAGGGCTCCTAGGAGATCCAAGGTCCTGCAGACAGAAGACGGAACCTCCCCACACTCAGAAATCCGGAACAAGGCTCACTGTGTGGGGGAGGTTTGGGTCGCCCTCCTCGCAGCTGAGTGGTTTCAAAGGAGTTCCCTGGCAGGGGGAATTCCGCTAATTCCCTACCCTGTCCAGGGGGAGGCACTAGATGCTACCTGCATTTCCAGCCCAACCCCCGCCTTTCCCCGGCAGCCCGCAATGGGAGACACTCGACGAAGACACGCGAAGGGCTCCTAGGAGATCCCGGGTTCTGCAGACAGAAGACGGAACCTCCACACACTCACAATTCCGGAACAAGCCTGACAGTGTGCGGGAGGTTTGGGTCCGCCCTCCTCGCAGCTGAGTGGTGTCAAAGGAGTCCCTGGCAGGGGGAATTCCGCTAATTCCCTACCCTGTCCAGGGGGAGGCACTAGATGCTACCTGCATTTCCAGCCCAACTCCCGCCTTTCCCTGGAAGTCCGCACAGGCAGACACTCGGGGAAGACACGCGGATGGCTCCTAGGAAATCCAATGTCCTGCAGACAGAAGACGGAACCTCCACACACTCACAATTCAGGAACAAGCCTGACAGTGTGCGGGTGGTTTGGGTCCGCCTTCCTCGCAGCTGAGTGGTGTCAAAGGAGTCCCTGGCAGGGGGAATTCCGCTAATTCCCTACCCTGTCCAGGGGGAGGCACTAGATGCTACCTGCATTTCCAGCCCAACCCCCGCCTTTCCCCGGAAGTCCGCACAGGCTGACACTCGGGGAAGACACGCGGATGGCTCCTAGGAAATCCAAGGTCCTGCAGACAGAAGACGGAACCTCCACACACTCACAATTCCGGAACAAGCCTGACAGTGTGCGGGAGGTTTGGGTCCGCCCTCCTCGCAGCTGAGTGGTGTCAAAGGAGTTCCCTGGCAGGGGGAATTCCGCTAATTCCCTACCCTGTCCAGGGGGAGGCACTAGATGCTACCTGCATTTCCAGCCCAACCCCCGCCTTTCCCCGGCAGCCCGCACTGGGAGACAATCGGGGAAGACACGCGAATGGCTCCTAGGGGATCCAAGGTTCTGAGGACTGAAGACGGAACCTCCCCACACTCACAATTCCGGAACAAGCCTGACTGTGTGGGGGAGGTTTGGGTCCGCCCTCCTCGCAGCTGAGTTGTGTCAAAGGAGTTCCCTGGCAGGAGGAAGACCGCTAATTGCCTACCCTGTCCAGGGGGAGGCACTAGATGCTACCTGCATTTCCAGCCCAACCCCCGCCTTTCTCCGGCAGCCCGCAATGGGAGACACTCGGGGAAGACACGCGAAGGGCTCCTAGGAGATCCCGGGTTCTGCAGACAGAATACGGAACCTCCCCACACTCAGAATTCCGGAACACGGCTGACTGTGTGGGGGAGGAATGGGGCCCCCGTCCACGAGGCTGACTGGTGTCACTGGTGTTCCCTGGCAGGGGGAAGTCCGCTAATTACCTCCTATGACCAGGGGGAGGCACTAGATGCTATCTGCATTTCCAGCCCAACCCCCGCCTTTCCCCAGCAGCCCGCACTGGGAGACACTCGGGGAAGACACGCGGATGGCTCCTAGGAAATCCAAGGTCCTGCAGACAGAAGACGGAACCTCCACACACTCACAATTCCGGAACAAGCCTGACTGTGTGGGGGAGGTTTGGGTCCGCCATCCTCGCAGCTGAGTGGTTTCAAAGGAGTTCCCTGGCAGGGGGAATTCCGCTAATTCCCTACCCTGTCCAGGGGGAGGCACTAGATGCTACCTGCATTTCCAGCCCAACCCCCGCCTTTCCCCGGCAGCCCGCAATGGGAGACACTCGGGGAAGACACGCGAAGGGCTCCTAGGAGATCCCGGGTTCTGCAGACAGAAGACGGAACCTCCACACACTCACAATTCCGGAACAAGCCTGACAGTGTGCGGGAGGTTTGGGTCCGCCCTCCTCGCAGCTGAGTGGTGTCAAAGGAGTCCCTGGCAGGGGGAATTCCGCTAATTCCCTACCCTGTCCAGGGGGAGGCACTAGATGCTACCTGCATTTCCAGCCCAACTCCCGCCTTTCCCTGGAAGTCCGCACAGGCAGACACTCGGGGAAGACACGCGGATGGCTCCTAGGAAATCCAATGTCCTGCAGACAGAAGACGGAACCTCCACACACTCACAATTCCGGAACAAGCCTGACAGTGTGCGGGTGGTTTGGGTCCGCCTTCCTCGCAGCTGAGTGGTGTCAAAGGAGTTCCCTGGCAGGGGAATTCCGCTAATTCCATACCCTGTCCAGGGGGATGCACTAGATGCTACCTGCATTTCCAGCCCAACCCCCACCTTTCCCCGGCATCCCGCAATGGGAGACACTCGGGGAATACACGCGGATGGCTCCTATGAAATCCAAGGTCCTGCAGACAGAAGATGAATCCTCCCCACACTCACAATTCCGGAACAAGCCTGACTGTGTGGGGGAGGTTTGGGGCCGCCCTCCACGAAGCTGAGTGGTGTCAAAGGTGTTCCCTGGCATGGGGAATCCGCTAAATGCCTACCCTGTCCAGGGGGAGGCACTAGATGCTACCTGCATTTCCAGACCAACCCCCGCCTTTCCCCGGCAGCCCGCAATGGGAGACACTCGGGGAAGACACGCGAAGGGCTCCTAGGAGATACCGGGTTCTGCAGACAGAATACGGAACCTCCCCACACTCAGAATTCCGGAACACGGCTGACTGTGTGGGGGAGGAATGGGGCCGCCGTCCAAGCAGCTGACTGGTGTCACAGGTGTTCCCTGGTAGGGGGAAGTCCGCTAATTACCTCCTATGACCAGGGGGACGCACTAGATGCTATCTGCATTTCCAGCCCAACCCCCGCCTTTCCCCGGCAGTCCGCACTGGGAGACAATCGGGGAAGACACGCGAATGGCTCCTAGGGGATCCAAGGTTCTGAGGACTGAAGACGGAACCTCCCCACACTCACAATTCCGGAACAAGCCTGACTGTGTGGGGGAGGTTTGGGTCCGCCCTCCTCGCAGCTGAGTGGTGTCAAAGGAGTTCCCTGGCAGGGGGAATTCCGCTAATTCCCTACCCTGTCCAGGGGGAGGCACTAGATGCTACCTGCATTTCCAGCCCAACCCCCGCCTTTCCCCGGCAGCCCGAAATGGGAGACACTCGGGGAAGACACGCGAAGTGCTCCTAGGAGATCCCGGGTTCTGCAGACAGAAGACGGAACCTCCACACACTCACAATTCCGGAACAAGCCTGACAGTGTGCGGGAGGTTTGGGTCCGCCCTCCTCGCAGCTGAGTGGTGTCAAAGGAGTCCCTGGCAGGGGGAATTCCGCTAATTCCCTACCCTGTCCAGGGGGAGGCACTAGATGCTACCTGCATTTCCAGCCCAACTCCCGCCTTTCCCCGGAAGTCCGCACAGGCAGACACTCGGGGAAGACACGCGGATGGCTCCTAGGAAATCCAAGGTCCTGCAGACAGAAGACGGAACCTCCACACACTCACAATTCCGGAACAAGCCTGACAGTGTGCGGGTGGTTTGGGTCCGCCCTCCTCGCAGCTGAGTGGTGTCAAAGGAGTTCCCTGGCAGGGGAATTCCGCTAATTCCATACCCTGTCCAGGGGGATGCACTAGATGCTACCTGCATTTCCAGCCCAACCCCCAGCTTTCCCCGGCAGCCCGCAATGGGAGACACTCGGGGAAGACACGCGAAGGGCTCCTAGGAGATACCGGGTTCTGCAGACAGAATACGGAACCTCCCCACACTCAGAATTCCGGAACACGGCTGACTGTGTGGGGGAGGAATGGGGCCGCCGTCCAAGCAGCTGACTGGTGTCACAGGTGTTCCCCGGCAGGGGGAAGTCCGCTAATTACCTCCTATGACCAGGGGGAGGCACTAGATGCTATCTGCATTTCCAACCCAACCACCGCATTTCCCCGGCAGCCCGCACTGGGAGACAATCGGGGAAGACACGCGAATGGCTCCTAGGGGATCCAAGGTTCTGAGGACTGAAGACGGAACCTCCACACACTCACAATTCCGGAACAAGCCTGACTGTGTGGGGGAGGTTTGGGTCCGCCCTCCTCGCAGCTGAGTTGTGTCAAAGGAGTTCCCTGGCAGGAGGAAGTCCGCTAATTGCCTACCCTGTCCAGGGGGAGGCACTAGATGCTACCTGCATTTCCAGCCCAACCCCCGCCTTTCCCCGGCAGCCCGCAATGGGAGACACTCGGGGAAGACACGCGAAGGGCTCCTAGGAGATCCCGGGTTCTGCAGACCGAATACGGAACCTCCCCACACTCAGAATTCCGGAACACGGCTGACTGTGTGGGGGAGGAATGGGGCCCCCGTCCACGAGGCTGACTGGTGTCACTGGTGTTCCCTGGCAGGGGGAAGTCCGCTAATTACCTCCTATGACCAGGGGGAGGCACTAGATGCTATCTGCATTTCCAGCCCAACCCCCGCATTTCCCCAGCAGCCCGCACTGGGAGACACTCGGGGAAGACACGCGGATGGCTCCTAGGAAATCCAAGGTCCTGCAGAAAGAAGACGGAACCTCCCCACACTCACAATTCCGGAACAAGCCTGACAGTGTGCGGGAGGTTTGGGTCCGCCCTCCTCGCAGCTGAGTGGTGTCAAAGGAGTCCCTGGCAGGAGGAATTCCGCTAATTCCCTGCCCTGTCCAGGGGGAGGCACTAGATGCTACCTGCATTACCAACACAACCCCCGCCTTTCCACGGCAGTCCGCACAGGCATACACTCGGGGAAGACACGCGAAGGGCTCCTAGGAGATCCCGGGTGCTGCAGACAGAAGACGGAACCTCCCCACACTCAGAATTCCGGAACAAGGCTGACTGTGTGGGGGAGGAATGGGGCCGCCGTCCACGAGGCTGACTGGTGTCACAGGTGTTCCCTGGCAGGGGGAAGTCCGCTAATTACCTCCTATGACCAGGGGGACGCACTAGATGCTATCTGCATTTCCAGCCCAACCCCCGCCTTTCCCCGGCAGCCCGCACTGGGAGACAATCGGGGAAGACACGCGAATGGCTCCTAGGGGATCCAAGGTTCTGAGGACTGAAGACGGAACCTCCCCACACTCACAATTCCGGAACAAGCCTGACTGTGTGGGGGAGATTTGGGTCCGCCTTCCTCGCAGCTGAGTTGTGTCAAAGGAGTTCCCTGGCAGGAGGAAGTCCGCTAATTGCCTACCCTGTCCAGGGGGAGGCACTAGATGCTACCTGCATTTCCAGCCCAACCCCCGCCTTTCCCCGGCAGTCCGCACAGGCAGACACTCGGGGAAGACACGCGAAGGGCTCCTAGGAGATCCCGGGTGCTGCAGACAGAAGACGGAACCTCCCCACACTCACAATTCCGGAACACGGCTGACTGTGTGGGGGAAGTTCGGGGCCGCCGTCCAAGCAGCTGACTGGTGTCACAGGTGTTCCCTTGCAGGGGGAAGCCCGCTAATTGCCTACCATGTCCAGGGGGAGGCAATAGATTCTACCAGCATTTCCAGCCCAACCCCCGCCTTTCTCCGGCAGCCCTCAATGGGAGAAACTCGGGGAAGACACGCGAATGGCTCCTAGGAAATACAAGGTCCTGCAGACAGAAGACGGAACCTCCCCACAGTCACAATTCCGGAACAAGCCTGACAGTGTGCGGGAGGTTTGGGTCCGCCCTCCTCGCAGCTGAGTGGTGTCAAAGGAGTCCCTGGCAGGGGGAATTCCGCTAATTCCCTACCCTGTCCAGGGGGAGGCACTAGATGCTTCCTGCATTTCCAGCCCAACCCCCGCCTTTCCCCGGAAGTCCGCACAGGCTGACACTCGGGGAAGACACGCGGATGGCTCCTAGGGGATCCAAGGTTCTGAGGACTGAAGACGGAACCTCCCAACACTCACAATTCCGGAACAAGCCTGACTGTGAGGGGGAGGTTTGGGTCCGCCCTCCTCGCAGCTGAGTTGTGTCAAAGGAGTTCCCTGGCAGGAGGAAGTCCGCTAATTGCCTACCCTGTCCAGGGGGAGGCACTAGATGCTACCTGCATTTCCAGCCCAACCCCCGCCTTTCCCCGGCAGCCCGCAATGGGAGACACTCGGGGAAGACACGCGAAGGGCTCCTAGGAGATCCCGGGTTCTGCAGACCGAATACGGAACCTCCCCACACTCAGAATTCCGGAACACGGCTGACTGTGTGGGGGAGGAATGGGGCCCCCGTCCACGAGGCTGACTGGTGTCACTGGTGTTCCCTGGCAGGGGGAAGTCCGCTAATTACCTCCTATGACCAGGGGGAGGCACTAGATGCTATCTGCATTTCCAGCCGAACCCCCGCCTTTCCCCAGCAGCCCGCACTGGGAGACACTCGGGGAAGACACGCGGATGGCTCCTAGGAAATCCAAGGTCCTGCAGACAGAAGACGGAACCTCCACACACTCACAATTCCGGAACAAGCCTGACTGTGTGGGGGAGGTTTGGGTCCGCCCTCCTCGCAGCTGAGTGGTGTCAAAGGAGTTCCCTGGCAGGGGGAATTCCGCTAATTCCCTACCCTGTCCAGGGGGAGGCACTAGATGCTACCTGCATTTCCAGCCCAACCCCCGCCTTTCCCCGGCAGCCCGCAATGGGAGACACTCGGGGAAGACACGCGAAGGGCTCCTAGGAGATCCCGGGTTCTGCAGACAGAAGACGGAACCTCCACACACTCACAATTCGGGAACAAGCCTGACAGTGTGCGGGAGGTTTGGGTCCGCCCTCCTCGCAGCTGAGTGGTGTCAAAGGAGTCCCTGGCAGGGGGAATTCCGCTAATTCCCTACCCTGTCCAGGGGGAGGCACTAGATGCTACCTGCATTTCCAGCCCAACTCCCGCCTTTCCCCGGAAGTCCGCACAGGCAGACACTCGGGGAAGACACGCGGATGGCTCCTATGAAATCCAAGGTCCTGCAGACAGAAGATGAATCCTCCCCACACTCACAATTCCGGAACAAGCCTGACTGTGTGGGGGAGGTTTGGGGCCGCCCTCCACGAAGCTGAGTGGTGTCAAAGGTGTTCCCTGGCATGGGGAATCCGCTAAATGCCTACCCTGTCCAGGGGGAGGCACTAGATGCTACCTGCATTTCCAGCCCAACCCCCGCCTTTCCCCGGCAGCCCGCAATGGGAGACACTCGGGGAAGACACGCGAAGGGCTCCTAGGAGATACCGGGTTCTGCAGACAGAATACGGAACCTCCCCACACTCAGAATTCCGGAACACGGCTGACTGTGTGGGGGAGGAATGGGGCCGCCGTCCAAGCAGCTGACTGGTGTCACAGGTGTTCCCTGGCAGGGGGAAGTCCGCTAATTACCTCCTATGACCAGGGGGACGCACTAGATGCTATCTGCATTTCCAGCCCAACCCCCGCCTTTCCCCGGCAGCCCGCACTGAGAGACAATCGGGGAAGACACGCGAATGGCTCCTAGGGGATCCAAGGTTCTGAGGACTGAAGACGGAACCTCCCCACACTCACAATTCCGGAACAAGCCTGACAGTGTGCGGGAGGTTTGGGTCCGCCCTCCTCGCAGCTGAGTGGTGTCAAAGGAGTCCCTGGCAAGGGGAATTCCGCTAATTCCCTACCCTGTCCAGGGGGAGGCACTAGATGCTTCCTGCATTTCCAGCCCAACCCCCGCCTTTCCCCGGAAGTCCGCACAGGCTGACACTCGGGGAAGACACGCGGATGGCTCCTAGGAAATCCAAGGTCCTGCAGACAGAAGACGGAACCTCCACACACTCACAATTCCGGAACAAGCCTGACAGTGTGCGGGAGGTTTGGGTCCGCCCTCCTCGCAGCTGAGTGGTGTCAAAGGAGTTCCCTGGCAGGGGGAATTCCGCTAATTCCCTACCCTGTCCAGGGGGAGGCACTAGATGCTACCTGCATTTCCAGCCCAACCCCCGCCTTTCCCCGGCAGCCCGCACTGGGAGACAATCGGGGAAGACACGCGAATGGCTCCTAGGGGATCCAAGGTTCTGAGGACTGAAGACGGAACCTCCCCACACTCACAATTCCGGAACAAGCCTGACTGTGTGGGGGAGGTTTGGGTCCGCCCTCCTCGCAGCTGAGTTGTGTCAAAGGAGTTCCCTGGCAGGAGGAAGTCCGCTAATTGCCTACCCTGTCCAGGGGGAGGCACTAGATGCTACCTGCATTTCCAGCCCAACCCCCGCCTTTCCCCGGCAGCCCGCAATGGGAGACACTCGGGGAAGACACGCGAAGGGCTCCTAGGAGATCCCGGGTTCTGCAGACCGAATACGGAACCTCCCCACACTCAGAATTCCGGAACACGGCTGACTGTGTGGGGGAGGAATGGGGCCCCCGTCCACGAGGCTGACTGGTGTCACTGGTGTTCCCTGGCAGGGGGAAGTCCGCTAATTACCTCCTATGACCAGGGGGAGGCACTAGATGCTATCTGCATTTCCAGCCCAACCCCCGCCTTTCCCCAGCAGCCCGCACTGGGAGACACTCGGGGAAGACACGCGGATGGCTCCTAGGAAATCCAAGGTCCTGCAGACAGAAGACGGAACCTCCACACACTCACAATTCCGGAACAAGCCTGACTGTGTGGGGGAGGTTTGGGTCCGCCCTCCTCGCAGCTGAGTGGTGTCAAAGGAGTTCCCTGGCAGGGGGAATTCCGCTAATTCCCTACCCTGTCCAGGGGGAGGCACTAGATGCTACCTGCATTTCCAGCCCAACCCCCGCCTTTCCCCGGCAGCCCGCAATGGGAGACACTCGGGGAAGACACGCGAAGGGCTCCTAGGAGATCCCGGGTTCTGCAGACAGAAGACGGAACCTCCACACACTCACAATTCCGGAACAAGCCTGACAGTGTGCGGGAGGTTTGGGTCCGCCCTCCTCGCAGCTGAGTGGTGTCAAAGGAGTCCCTGGCAGGGGGAATTCCGCTAATTCCCTACCCTGTCCAGGGGGAGGCACTAGATGCTACCTGCATTTCCAGCCCAACTCCCGCCTTTCCCCGGAAGTCCGCACAGGCAGACACTCGGGGAAGACACGCGGATGGCTCCTAGGAAATCCAAGGTCCTGCAGACAGAAGACGGAACCTCCACACACTCACAATTCCGGAACAAGCCTGACAGTGTGCGGGAGGTTTGGGTCCGCCCTCCTCGCAGCTGAGTGGTGTCAAAGGAGTTCCCTGGCAGGGGAATTCCGCTAATTCCATACCCTGTCCAGGGGGATGCACTAGATGCTACCTGCATTTCCAGCCCAACCCCCGCATTTCCCCGGCAGCCCGCAATGGGAGACACTCGGGGAAGACACGCGAAGGACTCCTAGGAGATCCCGGGTTCTGCAGACAGAATACGGAACCTCCCCACACTCAGAATTCCGGAACAAGGCTGACTGTGTGGGGGAGGAATGGGTCCGCCGTCCACGAGGCTGACTGGTGTCACAGGTGTTCCCTGGCAGGGGGAAGTCCGCTAATTACCTCCTATGACCAGGGGGACGCACTAGATGCTATCTGCATTTCCAGCCCAACCCCCGCCTTTCCCCGGCAGCCCGCACTGGGAGACAATCGGGGAAGACACGCGAATGGCTCCTAGGGGATCCAAGGTTCTGAGGACTGAAGACGGAACCTCCCCACACTCACAATTCCGGAACAAGCCTGACTGTGTGGGGGAGGTTTGGGTCCGCCCTCCTCGAAGCTGAGTTGTGTCAAAGGAGTTCCCTGGCAGGAGGAAGTCCGCTAATTGCCTACCCTGTCCAGGGGGAGGCACTAGATGCTACCTGCATTTCCAGCCCAACCCCCGCCTTTCCCCGGCAGTCCGCACAGGCAGACACTCGGGGAAGACACGCGAAGGGCTCCTAGGAGATCCCGGGTGCTGCAGACAGAAGACGGATCCTCCCCACACTCACAATTCCGGAACACGGCTGACTGTGTGGGGGAGGTTCGGGGCCGCCGTCCAAGCAGCTGACTGGTGTCACAGGTTTTCCCTTGCAGGGGGAAGCCCGCTAATTGCCTACCATGTCCAGGTGGAGGCAATAGATTCTACCAGCATTTCCAGCCCAACCCCCGCCTTTCTCCGGCAGCCCTCAATGGGAGAAACTCGGGGAAGACACGCGAATGGCTCCTAGGAAATACAAGGTCCTGCAGACAGAAGACGGAACCTCCCCACAGTCACAATTCCGGAACAAGCCTGACAGTGTGCGGGAGGTTTGGGTCCGCCCTCCTCGCAGCTGAGTGGTGTCAAAGGAGTCCCTGGCAGGGGGAATTCCGCTAATTCCCTACCCTGTCCAGGGGGAGGCACTAGATGCTTCCTGCATTTCCAGCCCAACCCCCGCCTTTCCCCGGAAGTCCGCACAGGCTGACACTCGGGGAAGACACGCGGATGGCTCCTAGGAAATCCAAGGTCCTGCAGACAGAAGACGGAACCTCCACACACTCACAATTCCGGAACAAGCCTGACAGTGTGCGGGAGGTTTGGGTCCGCCCTCCTCGCAGCTGAGTGGTATCAAAGGAGTTCCCTGGCAGGGGGAATTCCGCTAATTTCCTACCCTGTCCAGGGGGAGGCAATAGATGCTACCTGCATTTCCAGCCCAACCCCCGCCTTTCCCCGGCAGCCCGCACTGGGAGACAATCGGGGAAGACACGCGAATGGCTCCTAGGGGATCCAAGGTTCTGAGGACTGAAGACGGAACCTCCCCACACTCACAATTCCGGAACAAGCCTGACTGTGTGGGGGAGGTTTGGGTCCGCCCTCCTCGCAGCTGAGTTGTGTCAAAGGAGTTCCCTGGCAGGAGGAAGTCCGCTAATTGCCTACCCTGTCCAGGGGGAGGCACTAGATGCTACCTGCATTTCCAGCCCAACCCCCGCCTTTCCCCGGCAGCCCGCAATGGGAGACACTCGGGGAAGACACGCGAAGGGCTCCTAGGAGATCCCGGGTTCTGCAGACCGAATACGGAACCTCCCCACACTCAGAATTCCGGAACACGGCTGACTGTGTGGGGGAGGAATGGGGCCCCCGTCCACGAGGCTGACTGGTGTCACTGGTGTTCCCTGGCAGGGGGAAGTCCGCTAATTACCTCCTATGACCAGGGGGAGGCACTAGATGCTATCTGCATTTCCAGCCCAACCCCCGCCTTTCCCCAGCAGCCCGCACTGGGAGACACTCGGGGAAGACACGCGGATGGCTCCTAGGAAATCCAAGGTCCTGCAGACAGAAGACGGAACCTCCACACACTCACAATTCCGGAACAAGCCTGACTGTGTGGGGGAGGTTTGGGTCCGCCCTCCTCGCAGCTGAGTGGTGTCAAAGGAGTTCCCTGGCAGGGGGAATTCCGCTAATTCCCTACCCTGTCCAGGGGGAGGCACTAGATGCTACCTGCATTTCCAGCCCAACCCACGCCTTTCCCCGGCAGCCCGCAATGGGACACACTCGGGGAAGACACGCGAAGGGCTCCTAGGAGATCCCGGGTTCTGCAGACAGAAGACGGAACCTCCACACACTCACAATTCCGGAACAAGCCTGACAGTGTGCGGGAGGTTTGGGTCCGCCCTCCTCGCAGCTGAGTGGTGTCAAAGGAGTCCCTGGCAGGGGGAATTCCGCTAATTCCCTACCCTGTCCAGGGGGAGGCACTAGATGCTACCTGCATTTCCAGCCCAACTCCCGCCTTTCCCCGGAAGTCCGCACAGGCAGACACTCGGGGAAGACACGCGGATGGCTCCTAGGAAATCCAAGGTCCTGCAGACAGAAGACGGAACCTCCACACACTCACAATTCCGGAACAAGCCTGACAGTGTGCGGGAGGTTTGGGTCCGCCCTCCTCGCAGCTGAGTGGTGTCAAAGGAGTTCCCTGGCAGGGGAATTCCGCTAATTCCATACCCTGTCCAGGGGGATGCACTAGATGCTACCTGCATTTCCAGCCCAACCCCCACCTTTCCCCGGCAGCCCGCAATGGGAGACACTCGGGGAATACACGCGGATGGCTCCTATGAAATCCAAGGTCCTGCAGACAGAAGATGAATCCTCCCCACACTCACAAATCCGGAACAAGCCTGACTGTGTGGGGGAGGTTTGGGGCCGCCCTCCACGAAGCTGAGTGGTGTCAAAGGTGTTCCCTGGCATGGGGAATCCGCTAAATGCCTACCCTGTCCAGGGGGAGGCACTAGATGCTACCTGCATTTCCAGCCCAACCCCCGCCTTTCCCCGGCAGCCCGCAATGGGAGACACTCGGGGAAGACACGCGAAGGGCTCCTAGGAGATACCGGGTTCTGCAGACAGAATACGGAACCTCCCCACACTCAGAATTCCGGAACACGGCTGACTGTGTCGGGGAGGAATGGGGCCGCCGTCCAAGCAGCTGACTGGTGTCACAGGTGTTCCCTGGCAGGGGGAAGTCCGCTAATTACCTCCTATGACCAGGGGGACGCACTAGATGCTATCTGCATTTCCAGCCCAACCCCCGCCTTTCCCCGGCAGCCCGCACTGGGAGACAATCAGGGAAGACACGCGAATGGCTCCTAGGGGATCCAAGGTTCTGAGGACTGAAGACGGAACCTCCCCACACTCACAATTCCGGAACAAGCCTGACTGTGTGGGGGAGGTTTGGGTCCGCCCTCCTCGCAGCTGAGTTGTGTCAAAGGAGTTCCCTGGCAGGAGGAAGTCCGCTAATTGCCTACCCTGTCCAGGGGGGGGCACTAGATGCTACCTGCATTTCCAGCCCAACCCCCGCCTTTCCCCGGCAGTCCGCACAGGCAGACACTCGGGGAAGACACGCGAAGGGCTCCTAGGAGATCCCGGGTGCTGCAGACAGAAGACGGATCCTCCCCACACTCACAATTCCGGAACACGGCTGACTGTGTTGGGGAGGTTCGGGGCCGCCGTCCAAGCAGCTGACTGGTGTCACAGGTGTTCCCTTGCAGGGGGAAGCCCGCTAATTGCCTACCCTGTCCAGGGGGAGGCAATAGATTCTACCAGCATTTCCAGCCCAACCCCCGCCTTTCCCCGGCAGCCCTCAATGGGAGAAACTCGGGGAAGACACGCGAATGGCTCCTAGGAAATACAAGGTCCTGCAGACAGAAGACGGAACCTCCCCACAGTCACAATTCCGGAACAAGCCTGACAGTGTGCGGGAGGTTTGGGTCCGCACTCCTCGCAGCTGAGTGGTGTCAAAGGAGTCCCTGGCAGGGGGAATTCCGCTAATTCATTACCCTGTCCAGGGGGAGGCACTAGATGCTACCTGCATTTCCAGCCCAACCCCCGCCTTTCCCCGGAAGTCCGCACAGGCTGACACTCGGGGAAGACACGCGGATGGCTCCTAGGAAATCCAAGGTCCTGCAGACAGAAGACGGAACCTCCACACACTCACAATTCCGGAACAAGCCTGACAGTGTGCGGGAGGTTTGGGTCCGCCCTCCTCGCAGCTGAGTGGTGTCAAAGGAGTTCCCTGGCAGGGGGAATTCCGCTAATTCCCTACCCTGTCCAGGGGGAGGCACTAGATGCTACCTGCATTTCCAGCCCAACCCCCGCCTTTCCCCGGCAGCCCGCACTGGGAGACAATCGGGGAAGACACGCGAATGGCTCCTAGGGGATCCAAGGTTCTGAGGACTTAAGACGGAACCTCCCCACACTCACAATTCCGGAACAAGCCTGACTGTGTGGGGGAGGTTTGGGTCCGCCCTCCTCGCAGCTGAGTTGTGTCAAAGGAGTTCCCTGGCAGGAGGAAGTCCGCTAATTGCCTACCCTGTCCAGGGGGAGGCACTAGATGCTACCTGCATTTCCAGCCCAACCCCCGCCTTTCCCCGGCAGCCCGCAATGGGAGACACTCGGGGAAGACACGCGAAGGGCTCCTAGGAGATCCCGGGTTCTGCAGACCGAATACGGAACCTCCCCACACTCAGAATTCCGGAACACGGCTGACTGTGTGGGGGAGGAATGGGGCCCCCGTCCACGAGGCTGACTGGTGTCACTGGTGTTCCCTGGCAGGGGGAAGTCCGCTAATTACCTCCTATGACCAGGGGGAGGCACTAGATGCTATCTGCATTTCCAGCCCAACCCCCGCCTTTCCCCAGCAGCCCGCACTGGGAGACACTCGGGGAAGACACGCGGATGGCTCCTAGGAAATCCAAGGTCCTGCAGACAGAAGACGGAACCTCCACACACTCACAATTCCGGAACAAGCCTGACTGTGTGGGGGAGGTTTGGGTCCGCCCTCCTCGCAGCTGAGTGGTGTCAAAGGAGTTCCCTGGCAGGGGGAATTCCGCTAATTCCCTACCCTGTCCAGGGGGAGGCACTAGATGCTACCTGCATTTCCAGCCCAACCCCCGCCTTTTCCCGGCAGCCCGCAATGGGAGTCATTCGGGGAAGACACGCGAAGGGCTCCTAGGAGATCCCGGGTTCTGCAGACAGAAGACGGAACCTCCACACACTCACAATTCCGGAACAAGCCTGACAGTGTGCGGGAGGTTTGGGTCCGCCCTCCTCGCAGCTGAGTGGTGTCAAAGGAGTCCCTGGCAGGGGGAATTCCGCTAATTCCCTACCCTGTCCAGGGGGAGGCACTAGATGCTAACTGCATTTCCAGCCCAACTCCCGCCTTCCCCCGGAAGTCCGCACAGGCAGACACTCGGGGAAGACACGCGGATGGCTCCTAGGAAATCCAAGGTCCTGCAGACAGAAGACGGAACCTCCACACACTCACAATTCCGGAACAAGCCTGACAGTGTGCGGGAGGTTTGGGTCCGCCCTCCTCGCAGCTGAGTGGTGTCAAAGGAGTTCCCTGGCAGGGGAATTCCGCTAATTCCATACCCTGTCCAGGGGGATGCACTAGATGCTACCTGCATTTCCAGCCCAACCCCCAACTTTCCCCGGCAGCCCGCAATGGGAGACACTCGGGGAATACACGCGGATGGCTCCTATGAAATCCAAGGTCCTGCAGACAGAAGATGAATCCTCCCCACACTCACAATTCCGGAACAAGCCTGACTGTGTGGGGGAGGTTTGGGGCCGCCCTCCACGAAGCTGAGTGGTGTCAAAGGTGTTCCCTGGCATGGGGAATCCGCTAAATGCCTACCCTGTCCAGGGGGAGGCACTAGATGCTACCTGCATTTCCAGCCCAACCCCCGCCTTTCCCCGGCAGCCCGCAATGGGAGACACTCGGGGAAGACACGCGAAGGGCTCCTAGGAGATACCGGGTTCTGCAGACAGAATACGGAACCTCCCCACACTCAGAATTCCGGAACACGGCTGACTGTGTGGGGGAGGAATGGGGCCGCCGTCCAAGCAGCTGACTGGTGTCACAGGTGTTCCCTGGCAGGGGGAAGTCCGCTAATTACCTCCTATGACCAGGGGGAGGCACTAGATGCTATCTGCTTTTCCAACACAACCCCCGCCTTTCCCCGGCAGCCCGCACTGGGAGACAATCGGGGAAGACACGCGAATGGCTCCTAGGGGATCCAAGGTTCTGAGGACTGAAGACGGAACCTCCCCACACTCACAATTCCGGAACAAGCCTGACTGTGTGGGGGAGGTTTGGGTCCGCCCTCCTCGCAGCTGAGTTGTGTCAAAGGAGTTCCCTGGCAGGAGGAAGTCCGCTAATTGCCTACCCGGTCCAGGGGGAGGCACTAGATGCTACCTGCATTTCCAGCCCAACCCTCGCTTTTCCCTGGCAGTCCGCACAGGCAGACACTCGGGGAAGACACGCGAAGGGCTCCTAGGAGATCCCGGGTGCTGCAGACAGAAGACGGAACCTCCCCACACTCACAATTCCGGAACACGGCTGACTGTGTGGGGGAGGTTTGGGTCCGCCCTCCTCGCAGCTGAGTTGTGTCAAAGGAGTTCCCTGGCAGGAGGAAGTCCGCTAATTGCCTACCCTGTCCAGGGGGAGGCACTAGATGCTACCTGCATTTCCAGCCCAACCCCCGCCTTTCCCCGGCAGCCCGCAATGGGAGACACTCGGGGAAGACACGCGAATGGCTCCTAGGAAATACAAGGTCCTGCAGACAGAAGACGGAACCTCCCCACAGTCACAATTCCGGAACAAGCCTGACAGTGTGCGGGAGGTTTGGGTCCGCCCTCCTCGCAGCTGAGTGGTGTCAAAGGAGTCCCTGGCAGGGGGAATTCCGCTAATTCCCTACCCTGTCCAGGGGGAGGCACTAGATGCTACCTGCATTTCCAGCCCAACCCCCGCCTTTCCCCGGAAGTCCGCACAGGCAGACACTCGGGGAAGACACGCGGATGGCTCCTAGGAAATCCAAGGTCCTGCAGACAGAAGACGGAACCTCCACACACTCACAATTCCGGAACAAGCCTGACAGTGTGCGGGAGGTTTGGGTCCGCCCTCCTCGCAGCTGAGTGGTGTCAAAGGAGTTCCCTGGCAGGGGGAATTCCGCTAATTCCCTACCCTGTCCAGGGGGAGGCACTAGATGCTACCTAAATTTCCAGCCCAACCCCCGCCTTTCCCCGGCAGCCCGCACTGGGAGACAATCGGGGAAGACACGCGAATGGCTCCTAGGGGATCCAAGGTTCTGAGGACTGAAGACGGAACCTCCCCACACTCACAATTCCGGAACAAGCCTGACTGTGTGGGGGAGGTTTGGGTCCGCCCTCCTCGCAGCTGAGTTGTGTCAAAGGAGTTCCCTGGCAGGAGGAAGTCCGCTAATTGCCTACCCTGTCCAGGGGGAGGCACTAGATGCTACCTGCATTTCCAGCCCAACCCCCGCCTTTCCCCGGCAGCCCGCAATGGGAGACACTCGGGGAAGACACGCGAAGGGCTCCTAGGAGATCCCGGGTTCTGCAGACCGAATACGGAACCTCCCCACACTCAGAATTCCGGAACACGGCTGACTGTGTGGGGGAGGAATGGGGCCCCCGTCCACGAGGCTGACTGGTGTCACTGGTGTTCCCTGGCAGGGGGAAGTCCGCTAATTACCTCCTATGACCAGGGGGAGGCACTAGATGCTATCTGCATTTCCAGCCCAACCCCCGCCTTTCCCCAGCAGCCCGCACTGGGAGACACTCGGGGAAGACACGCGGATGGCTCCTAGGAATTCCAAGGTCCTGCAGACAGAAGACGGAACCTCCCCACACTCACAATTCCGGAACAAGCCTGACAGTGTGCGGGAGGTTTGGGTCCGCCCTCCTAGCAGCTGAGTGGTGTCAAAGGAGTCCCTGGCAGGAGGAATTCCGCTAATTGCCTGCCCTGTCCAGGGGGAGGCACTAGATGCTACCTGCATTTCCAACACAACCCCCGCCTTTCCACGGCAGTCCGCACAGCCATACACTCGGGGAAGACACGCGAACGGCTCCTAGGAGATCCCGGGTGCTGCAGACAGAAGACGGAACCTCCCCACACTCAGAATTCCGGAACAAGGCTGACTGTGTGGGGGAGGAATGGGGCCGCCGTCCACGAGGCTGACTGGTGTCACAGGTGTTCCCTGGCAGGGGGAAGTCCGCTAATTACCTCCTATGACCAGGGGGACGCACTAGATGCTATCTGCATTTCCAGCCCAACCCCCGCCTTTCTCCGGCAGCCCTCAATGGGAGAAACTCGGGGAAGACACGCGAATGGCTCCTAGGAAATACAAGGTCCTGCAGACAGAAGACGGAACCTCCCCACAGTCACAATTTCGGAACAAGCCTGACAGTGTGCGGGAGGTTTGGGTCCGCCCTCCTCGCAGCTGAGTGGTGTCAAAGGAGTCCCTGGCAGGGGGAATTCCGCTAATTCCATACCCTGTCCAGGGGGAGGCACTAGATGCTACCTGCATTTCCAGCCCAACCCCCGCCTTTCCCCGGAAGTCCGCACAGGCTGACACTCGGGGAAGACACGCGGATGGCTCCTAGGAAATCCAAGGTCCTGCAGACAGAAGACGGAACCTCCACACACTCACAATTCCGGAACAAGCCTGACAGAGTGCGGGAGATTTGGGTCCGCCCTCCTCGCAGCTGAGTGGTGTCAAAGGAGTTCCCTGGCAGGGGGAATTCCGCTAATTCCCTACCCTGTCCAGGGGGAGGCACTAGATGCTACCTGCATTTCCAGCCCAACCCCCGCCTTTCCCCGGCAGCCCGCACTGGGAGACAATCGGGGAAGACACGCGAATGGCTCCTAGGGGATCCAAGGTTCTGAGGACTGAAGACGGAACCTCCCCACACTCACAATTCCGGAACAAGCCTGACTGTGTGGGGGAGGTTTGGGTCCGCCCTCCTCGCAGCTGAGTTGTGTCAAAGGAGTTCCCTGGCAGGAGGAAGACCGCTAATTGCCTACCCTGTCCAGGGGGAGGCACTAGATGCTACCTGCATTTCCAGCCCAACCCCCGCCTTTCCCCGGCAGCCCGCAATGGGAGACACTCGGGGAAGACACGCGAAGGGCTCCTAGGAGATCCCGGGTTCTGCAGACAGAATACGGAACCTCCCCACACTCAGAAATCCGGAACACGGCTGACTGTGTGGGGGAGGAATGGGGCCCCCGTCCACGAGGCTGACTGGTGTCACTGGTGTTCCCTGGCAGGGGGAAGTCCGCTAATTACCTCCTATGACCAGGGGGAGGCACTAGATGCTATCTGCATTTCCAGCCCAACCCCCGCCTTTCCCCAGCAGCCCGCACAGGGAGACACTCGGGGAAGGCACGCGGATGGCTCCTAGGAAATCCAAGGTCCTGCAGACAGAAGACGGAACCTCCACACACTCACAATTCCGGAACAAGCCTGACTGTGTGGGGGAGGTTTGGGTCCGCCCTCCTCGCAGCTGAGTGGTGTCAAAGGAGTTCCCTGGCAGGGGGAATTCCGCTAATTCCCTACCCTGTCCAGGGGGAGGCACTAGATGCTACCTGCATTTCCAGCCCAACCCCCGCCTTTCCCCGGCAGCCCGCAATGGGAGACACTCGACGAAGACACGCGAAGGGCTCCTAGGAGATCCCGGGTTCTGCAGACAGAAGACGGAACCTCCACACACTCACAATTCCGGAACAAGCCTGACAGTGTGCGGGAGGTTTGGGTCCGCCCTCCTCGCAGCTGAGTGGTGTCAAAGGAGTCCCTGGCAGGGGGAATTCCGCTAATTCCCTACCCTGTCCAGGGGGAGGCACTAGATGCTACCTGCATTTCCAGCCCAACTCCCGCCTTTCCCCGGAAGTCCGCACAGGCAGACACTCGGGGAAGACACGCGGATGGCTCCTAGGAAATCCAAGGTCCTGCAGACAGAAGACGGAACCTCCACACACTCACAATTCCGGAACAAGCCTGACAGTGTGCGGGTGGTTTGGGTCCGCCCTCCTCGCAGCTGAGTGGTGTCAAAGGAGTTCCCTGGCAGGGGAATTCCGCTAATTCCATACCCTGTCCAGGGGGATGCACTAGATGCTACCTGCATTTCCAGCCCAACCCCCACCTTTCCCCGGCATCCCGCAATGGGAGACACTCGGGGAATACACGCGGATGGCTCCTATGAAATCCAAGGTCCTGCAGACAGAAGATGAATCCTCCCCACACTCACAATTCCGGAACAAGCCTGACTGTGTGGGGGAGGTTTGGGGCCGCCCTCCACGAAGCTGAGTGGTGTCAAAGGTGTTCCCTGGCATGGGGAATCCGCTAAATGCCTACCCTGTCCAGGGGGAGGCACTAGATGCTACCTGCATTTCCAGCCCAACCCCCGCCTTTCCCCGGCAGCCCGCAATGGGAGACACTCGGGGAAGACACGCGAAGGGCTCCTAGGAGATACCGGGTTCTGCAGACAGAATACGGAACCTCCCCACACTCAGAATTCCGGAACACGGCTGACTGTGTGGGGGAGGAATGGGGCCGCCGTCCAAGCAGCTGACTGGTGTCACAGGTGTTCCCTGGTAGGGGGAAGTCCGCTAATTACCTCCTATGACCAGGGGGACGCACTAGATGCTATCTGCATTTCCAGCCCAACCCCCGACTTTCCCCGGCAGTCCGCACTGGGAGACAATCGGGGAAGACACGCGAATGGCTCCTAGGGGATCCAAGGTTCTGTGGACTGAAGACGGAACCTCCCCACACTCACAATTCCGGAACAAGCCTGACTGTGTGGGGGAGGTTTGGGTCCGCCCTCCTCGCAGCTGAGTGGTGTCAAAGGAGTTCCCTGGCAGGGGGAATTCCGCTAATTCCCTACCCTGTCCAGGGGGAGGCACTAGATGCTACCTGCATTTCCAGCCCAACCCCCGCCTTTCCCCGGCAGCCCGCAATGGGAGACACTCGGGGAAGACACGCGAAGTGCTCCTAGGAGATCCCGGGTTCTGCAGACAGAAGACGGAACCTCCACACACTCACAATTCCGGAACAAGCCTGACAGTGTGCGGGAGGTTTGGGTCCGCCCTCCTCGCAGCTGAGTGGTGTCAAAGGAGTCCCTGGCAGGGGGAATTCCGCTAATTCCCTACCCTGTCCAGGGGGAGGCACTAGATGCTACCTGCATTTCCAGCCCAACTCCCGCCTTTCCCCGGAAGTCCGCACAGGCAGACACTCGGGGAAGACACGCGGATGGCTCCTAGGAAATCCAAGGTCCTGCAGACAGAAGACGGAACCTCCACACACTCACAATTCCGGAACAAGCCTGACAGTGTGCGGGTGGTTTGGGTCCGCCCTCCTCGCAGCTGAGTGGTGTGAAAGGAGTTCCCTGGCAGGGGAGTTCCGCTAATTCCATACCCTGTCCAGGGGGATGCACTAGATGCTACCTGCATTTCCAGCCCAACCCCCACCTTTCCCCGGCAGCCCGCAATGGGAGACACTCGGGGAATACACGCGGATGGCTCCTATGAAATCCAAGGTCCTGCAGACAGAAGATGAATCCTCCCCACACTCACAATTCCGGAACAAGCCTGACTGTGTGGGGGAGGTTTGGGGCCGCCCTCCACGAAGCTGAGTGGTGTCAAAGGTGTTCCCTGGCATGGGGAATCCGCTAAATGCCTACCCTGTCCAGGGGGAGGCACTAGATGCTACCTGCATTTCCAGCCCAACCCCCGCCTTTCCCCGGCAGCCCGCAATGGGAGACACTCGGGGAAGACACGCGAAGGGCTCCTAGGAGATACCGGGTTCTGCAGACAGAATACGGAACCTCCCCACACTCAGAATTCCGGAACACGGCTGACTGTGTGGGGGAGGAATGGGGCCGCCGTCCAAGCAGCTGACTGGTGTCACAGGTGTTCCCTGGCAGGGGGAAGTCCGCTAATTACCTCCTATGACCAGGGGGAGGCACTAGATGCTATCTGCATTTCCAACCCAACCCCCGCATTTCCCCGGCAGCCCGCACTGGGAGACAATCGGGGAAGACACGCGAATGGCTCCTAGGGGATCCAAGGTTCTGAGGACTGAAGACGGAACCTCCCCACACTCACAATTCCGGAACAAGCCTGACTGTGTGGGGGAGGTTTGGGTCCGCCCTCCTCGCAGCTGAGTTGTGTCAAAGGAGTTCCCTGGCAGGAGGAAGTCCGCTAATTGCCTACCCTGTCCAGGGGGAGGCACTAGATGCTACCTGCATTTCCAGCCCAACCCCCGACTTTCCCCGGCAGCCCGCAATGGGAGACACTCGGGGAAGACACGCGAAGGGCTCCTAGGAGATCCCGGGTTCTGCAGACCGAATACGGAACCTCCCCACACTCAGAATTCCGGAACACGGCTGACTGTGTGGGGGAGGAATGGGGCCCCCGTCCACGAGGCTGACTGGTGTCACTGGTGTTCCCTGGCAGGGGGAAGTCCGCTAATTACCTCCTATGACCAGGGGGAGGCACTAGATGCTATCTGCATTTCCAGCCCAACCCCCGCCTTTCCCCAGCAGCCCGCACTGGGAGACACTCGGGGAAGACACGCGGATGGCTCCTAGGAAATCCAAGGTCCTGCAGAAAGAAGACGGAACCTCCCCACACTCACAATTCCGGAACAAGCCTGACAGTGTGCGGGAGGTTTGGGTCCGCCCTCCTCGCAGCTGAGTGGTGTCAAAGGAGTCCCTGGCAGGAGAAATTCCGCTAATTGCCTGCCCTGTCCAGGGGGAGGCACTAGATGCTACCTGCATTACCAACACAACCCCCGCCTTTCCACGGCAGTCCGCACAGGCATACACTCGGGGAAGACACGCGAATGGCTCCTAGGAGATCCCGGGTGCTGCAGACAGAAGACGGAACCTCCCCACACTCAGAATTCCGGAACAAGGCTGACTGTGTGGGGGAGGAATGGGGCCGCCGTCCACGAGGCTGACTGGTGTCACAGGTGTTCCCTGGCAGGGGGAAGTCCGCTAATTACCTCCTATGACCAGGGGGACGCACTAGATGCTATCTGCATTTCCAGCCCAACCCCCGCCTTTCCCCGGCAGCCCGCACTGGGAGACAATCGGGGAAGTCACGCGAATGGCTCCTAGGGGATCCAAGGTTCTGAGGACTGAAGACGGAACCTCCCCACACTCACAATTCCGGAACAAGCCTGACTGTGTGGGGGAGGTTTGGGTCCGCCCTCCTCGCAGCTGAGTTGTGTCAAAGGAGTTCCCTGGCAGGAGGAAGTCCGCTAATTGCCTACCCTGTCCAGGGGGAGGCACTAGATGCTACCTGCATTTCCAGCCCAACCCCCGCCTTTCCCCGGCAGTCCGCACAGGCAGACACTCGGGGAAGACACGCGAAGGGCTCCTAGGAGATCCCGGGTGCTGCAGACAGAAGACGGAACCTCCCCACACTCACAATTCCGGAACACGGCTGACTGTGTGGGGGAGGTTCGGGGCCGCCGTCCAAGCAGCTGACTGGTGTCACAGGTGTTCCCTTGCAGGGGGAATCCCGCTAATTGCCTACCATGTCCAGGGGGAGGCAATAGATTCTACCAGCATTTCCAGCCCAACCCCCGCCTTTCCCCGGAAGTCCGCACAGGCTGACACTCGGGGAAGACACGCGGATGGCTCCTAGGAAATCCAAGGTCCTGCAGACAGAAGACGGAACCTCCACACACTCACAATTCCGGAACAAGCCTGACAGTGTGCGGGAGGTTTGGGTCCGCCCTCCTCGCAGCTGAGTGGTGTCAAAGGAGTTCCCTGGCAGGGGGAATTCCGCTAATTCCCTACCCTGTCCAGGGGGAGGCACTAGATGCTACCTGCATTTCCAGCCCAACCCCCGCCTTTCCCCGGCAGCCCGCACTGGGAGACAATCGGGGAAGACACGCGAATGGCTCCTAGATGATCCAAGGTTCTGAGGACTGAAGACGGAACCTCCCCACACTCACAATTCCGGAACAAGCCTGACTGTGTGGGGGAGGTTTGGGTCCGCCCTCCTCGCAGCTGAGTTGTGTCAAAGGAGTTCCCTGGCAGGAGGAAGTCCGCTAATTGCCTACCCTGTCCAGGGGGAGGCACTAGATGCTACCTGCATTTCCAGCCCAACCCCCGCCTTTCCCCGGCAGCCCGCAATGGGAGACACTCGGGGAAGACACGCGAAGGGCTCCTAGGAGATCCCGGGTTCTGCAGACCGAATACGGAACCTCCCCACACTCAGAATTCCGGAACACGGCTGACTGTGTGGGGGAGGAATGGGGCCCCCGTCCACGAGGCTGACTGGTGTCACTGGTGTTCCCTGGCAGGGGGAAGTCCGCTAATTACCTCCTATGACCAGGGGGAGGCACTAGATGCTATCTGCATTTCCAGCCCAACCCCCGCCTTTCCCCAGCAGCCCGCACTGGGAGACACTCGGGGAAGACACGCGGATGGCTCCTAGGAAATCCAAGGTCCTGCAGACAGAAGACGGAACCTCCACACACTCACAATTCCGGAACAAGCCTGACTGTGTGGGGGAGGTTTGGGTCCGCCCTCCTCGCAGCTGAGTGGTGTCAAAGGAGTTCCCTGGCAGGGGGAATTCCGCTAATTCCCTACCCTGTCCAGGGGGAGGCACTAGATGCTACCTGCATTTCCAGCCCAACCCCCGCCTTTCCCCGGCAGCCCGCAATGGGAGACACTCGGGGAAGACACGCGAAGGGCTCCTAGGAGATCCCGGGTTCTGCAGACAGAAGACGGAACCTCCACACACTCACAATTCCGGAACAAGCCTGACAGTGTGCGGGAGGTTTGGGTCCGCCCTCCTCGCAGCTGAGTGGTGTCAAAGGAGTCCCTGGCACGGGGAATTCCGCTAATTCCCTACCCTGTCCAGGGGGAGGCACTAGATGCTACCTGCATTTCCAGCCCAACTCCCGCCTTTCCCCGGAAGTCCGCACAGGCAGACACTCGGGGAAGACACGCGGATGGCTCCTAGGAAATCCAAGGTCCTGCAGACAGAAGACGGAACCTCCACACACTCACAATTCCGGAACAAGCCTGACAGTGTGCGGGAGGTTTGGGTCCGCCCTCCTCGCAGCTGAGTGGTGTCAAAGGAGTTCCCTGGCAGGGGAATTCCGCTAATTCCATACCCTGTCCAGGGGGATGCACTAGATGCTACCTGCATTTCCAGCCCAACCCCCACCTTTCCCCGGCAGCCCGCAATGGGAGGCACTCGGGGAATACACGCGGATGGCTCCTATGAAATCCAAGGTCCTGCAGACAGAAGATGAATCCTCCCCACACTCACAATTCCGGAACAAGCCTGACTGTGTGGGGGAGGTTTGGGGCCGCCCTCCACGAAGCTGAGTGGTGTCAAAGGTGTTCCCTGGCATGGGGAATCCGCTAAATGCCTACCCTGTCCAGGGGGAGGCACTAGATGCTACCTGCATTTCCAGCCCAACCCCCGCCTTTCCCCGGCAGCCCGCAATGGGAGACACTCGGGGAAGACACGCGAAGGGCTCCTAGGAGATCCCGGGTTCTGCAGACAGAATACGGAACCTCCCCACACTCAGAATTCCGGAACACGGCTGACTGTGTGGGGGAGGAATGGGGCCGCCGTCCAAGCAGCTGACTGGTGTCACAGGTGTTCCCTGGCAGGGGGAAGTCCGCTAATTACCTCCTATGACCAGGGGGACGCACTAGATGCTATCTGCATTTCCAGCCCAACCCCCGCCTTTCCCCGGCAGCCCGCACTGAGAGACAATCGGGGAAGACACGCGAATGGCTCCTAGGGGATCCAAGGTTCTGAGGACTGAAGACGGAACCTCCCCACACTCACAATTCCGGAACAAGCCTGACAGTGTGCGGGAGGTTTGGGTCCGCCCTCCTCGCAGCTGAGTGGTGTCAAAGGAGTCCCTGGCAGGGGGAATTCCGCTAATTCCCTACCCTGTCCAGGGGGAGGCACTAGATGCTTCCTGCATTTCCAGCCCAACCCCCGCCTTTCCCCGGAAGTCCGCACAGGCTGACACTCGGGGAAGACACGCGGATGGCTCCTAGGAAATCCAAGGTCCTGCAGACAGAAGACGGAACCTCCACACACTCACAATTCCGGAACAAGCCTGACAGTGTGCGGGAGGTTTGGGTCCGCCCTCCTCGCAGCTGAGTGGTGTCAAAGGAGTTCCCTGGCAGGGGGAATTCCCCTAATTCCCTACCCTGTCCAGGGGGAGGCACTAGATGCTACCTGCATTTCCAGCCCAACCCCCGCCTTTCCCCGGCAGCCCGCACTGGGAGACAATCGGGGAAGACACGCAAATGGCTCCTAGGGGATCCAAGGTTCTGAGGACTGAAGACGGAACCTCCCCACACTCACAATTCCGGAACAAGCCTGACTGTGTGGGGGAGGTTTGGGTCCGCCCTCCTCGCAGCTGAGTTGTGTCAAAGGAGTTCCCTGGCAGGAGGAAGTCTGCTAATTCCCTACCCTGTCCAGGGGGAGGCACTAGATGCTACCTGCATTTCCAGCCCAACCCCCGCCTTTCCCCGGCAGCCCGCAATGGGAGACACTCGGGGAAGACACGCGAAGGGCTCCTAGGAGATCCCGGGTTCTGCAGACCGAATACGGAACCTCCCCACACTCAGAATTCCGGAACACGGCTGACTGTGTGGGGGAGGAATGGGGCCCCCGTCCACGAGGCTGACTGGTGTCACTGGTGTTCCCTGGCAGGGGGAAGTCCGCTAATTACCTCCTATGACCAGGGGGAGGCACTAGATGCTATCTGCATTTCCAGCCCAACCCCCGCCTTTCCCCAGCAGCCCGCACTGGGAGACACTCGGGGAAGACACGCGGATGGCTCCTAGGAAATCCAAGGTCCTGCAGACAGAAGACGGAACCTCCACACACTCACAATTCCGGAACAAGCCTGACTGTGTGGGGGAGGTTTGGGTCCGCCCTCCTCGCAGCTGAGTTGTGTCAAAGGAGTTCCCTGGCAGGGGGAATTCCGCTAATTCCCTACCCTGTCCAGGGGGAGGCACTAGATGCTACCTGCATTTCCAGCCCAACCCCCGCCTTTCCCCGGCAGCCCGCAATGGGAGACACTCGGGGAAGACACGCGAAGGGCTCCTAGGAGATCCCGGGTTCTGCAGACAGAAGACGGAACCTCCACACACTCACAATTCTGGAACAAGCCTGACAGTGTGCGGGAGGTTTGGGTCCGCCCTCCTCGCAGCTGAGTGGTGTCAAAGGAGTCCCTGGCAGGGGGAATTCCGCTAATTCCCTACCCTGTCCAGGGGGAGGCACTAGATGCTACCTGCATTTCCAGCCCAACTCCCGCCTTTCCCCGGAAGTCCGCACAGGCAGACACTCGGGGAAGACACGCGGATGGCTCCTAGGAAATCCAAGGTCCTGCAGACAGAAGACGGAACCTCCACACACTCACAATTCCGGAACAAGCCTGACAGTGTGCGGGAGGTTTGGGTCCGCCCTCCTCGCAGCTGAGTGGTGTCAAAGGAGTTCCCTGGCAGGGGAATTCCGCTAATTCCATACCGTGTCCAGGGGGATGCACTAGATGCTACCTGCATTTCCAGCCCAACCCCCACCTTTCCCCGGCAGCCCGCAATGGGAGACACTCGGGGAATACACGCGGATGGCTCCTATGGAATCCAAGGTCCTGCAGACAGAAGATGAATCCTCCACACACTCACAATTCCGGAACAAGCCTGACTGTGTGGGGGAGGTTTGGGGCCGCCCTCCACGAAGCTGAGTGGTGTCAAAGGTGTTCCCTGGCATGGGGAATCCGCTAAATGCCTACCCTGTCCAGGGGGAGGCACTAGATGCTACCTGCATTTCCAGCCCAACCCCCGCCTTTCCCCGGCAGCCCGCAATGGGAGACACTCGGGGAAGACACGCGAAGGGCTCCTAGGAGATCCCGGGTTCTGCAGACAGAATACGGAACCTCCCCACACTCAGAATTCCGGAACACGGCTGACTGTGTGGGGGAGGAATGGGGTCGCCGTCCAAGCAGCTGACTGGTGTCACAGGTGTTCCCTGGCAGGGGGAAGTCCGCTAATTACCTCCTATGACCACGGGGAGGCACTAGATGCTATCTGCATTTCCAACCCAACCCCCGCCTTTCCCCGGCAGCCCGCACTGGGAGACAATCGGGGAAGACACGCGAATGGCTCCTAGGGGATCCAAGGTTCTGAGGACTGAAGACGGAACCTCCCCACACTCACAATTCCGGAACAAGCCTGACTGTGTGGGGGAGGTTTGGGTCCGCCCTCCTCGCAGCTGAGTTGTGTCAAAGGAGTTCCCTGGCAGGAGGAAGTCCGCTAATTGCCTACCCTGTCCAGGGGGAGGCACTAGATGCTACCTGCATTTCCAGCCCAACCCCCGCCTTTCCCCGGCAGTCCGCACAGGCAGACACTCGGAGAAGACACGCGAAGGGCTCCTAGGAGATCCCGGGTGCTGCAGACAGAAGACGGAACCTCCCCACACTCACAATTCCGGAACACGGCTGACTGTGTGGGGGAGGTTTGGGGTCGCCGTCCAAGCAGCTGACTGGTGTCACAGGTGTTCCCTGGCAGGGGGAAGTCCGCTAATTGCCTACCCTGTCCAGGGGGAGGCAATAGATTCTACCAGCATTTCCAGCCCAACCCCCGCCTTTCCCCGGCAGCCCTCAATGGGAGAAACTCGGGGAAGACACGCGAATGGCTCCTAGGAAATACAAGGTCCTGCAGACAGAAGACGGAACCTCCCCACAGTCACAATTCCGGAACAAGCCTGACAGTGTGCGGGAGGTTTGGGTCCGCCCTCCTCGCAGCTGAGTGGTGTCAAAGGAGTCCCTGGCAGGGGGAATTCCGCTAATTCCCTACCCTGTCCAGGGGGAGGCACTAGATGCTACCTGCATTTCCAGCCCAACCCCCGCCTTTCCCCGGAAGTCCACACAGGCTGACACTCGGGGAAGACACGCGGATGGCTCCTAGGAAATCCAAGGTCCTGCAGACAGAAGACGGAACCTCCACACACTCACAATTCCGGAACAAGCCTGACAGTGTGCGGGAGGTTTGGGTCCGCCCTCCTCGCAGCTGAGTGGTGTCAAAGGAGTTCCCTGGCAGGGGGAATTCCGCTAATTCCCTACCCTGTCCAGGGGGAGGCACTAGATGCTACCTGCATTTCCAGCCCAACCCCCGCCTTTCCCCGGCAGCCCGCACTGGGAGACAATCGGGGAAGACACGCGAATGGCTCCTAGGGGATCCAAGGTTCTGAGGACTGAAGACGGAACCTCCCCACACTCACAATTCCGGAACAAGCCTGACTGTGTGGGGGAGGTTTGGGTCCGCCCTCCTCGCAGCTGAGTTGTGTCAAAGGAGTTCCCTGGCAGGAGGAAGTCCGCTAATTGCCTACCCTGTCCAGGGGGAGGCACTAGATGCTACCTGCATTTCCAGCCCAACCCCCGCCTTTCCCCGGCAGCCCGCAATGGGAGACACTCGGGGAAGACACGCGAAGGGCTCCTAGGAGATCCCGGGTGCTGCAGACAGAAGACGGAACCTCCACACACTCACAATTCCGGAACAAGCGTGACTGTGTGGGGGAGGTTTGGGTCCGCCCTCCTCGCAGCTGAGTGGTGTCAAAGGAGTCCCTGGCAGGGGGAATTCCGCTAATTCCCTACCCTGTCCAGGGGGAGGCACTAGATGCTACCTGCATTTCCAGCCCAACCCCCGCTTTTCCCCGGAAGTCCGCACAGGCAGACACTCGGGGAAGACACGCGGATGGCTCCTAGGAAATCCAAGGTCCTGCAGACAGAAGACGGAACCTCCACACACTCACAATTCCGGAACAAGCCTGACAGTGTGCGGGAGGTTTGGGTCCGCCCTCCTCGCAGCTGAGTGGTGTCAAAGGAGTTCCCTGGCAGGGGGAATTCCGCTAATTCCCTACCCTGTCCAGGGGGAGGCACTAGATGCTACCTGCATTTCCAGCCCAACCCCCGCCTTTCCCCGGCAGCCCGCACTGGGAGACAATCGGGGAAGACACGCGAATGGCTCCTAGGGGATCCAAGGTTCTGAGGACTGAAGACGGAACCTCCCCACACTCACAATTCCGGAACAAGCCTGACTGTGTGGGGGAGGTTTGGGTCCGCCCTCCTCGCAGCTGAGTTGTGTCAAAGGAGTTCCCTGGCAGGAGGAAGTCCGCTAATTGCCTACCCTGTCCAGGGGGAGGCACTAGATGCTACCTGCATTTCCAGCCCAACCCCCGCCTTTCCCCGGCAGCCCGCAATTGGAGACACTCGGGGAAGACACCCGGATGGCTCCTATGAAATCCAAGGTCCTGCAGACAGAAGACGGAACCTCCCCACACTCACAATTCCGGAACAAGCGTGACTGTGTGGGGGAGGTTTGGGGCCGCCCTCCTCGCAGCTGAGTTGTGTCAAAGGAGTTCGCTGGCAGGAGGAATTCCACTAATTGCCTGCCCTGTCCAGGGGGAGGCACTAGATGCTACCTGCATTTCCAGCCCAACCCCCGCCTTTCCCCGGCAGCCCGCAATGGGAGACACTCGGGGAAGACACGCGAAGGGCTCCTAGGAGATCCCGGGTGCTGCAGACAGAAGACGGAACCTCCACACACTCACAATTCCGGAACAAGCGTGACTGTGTGGGGGAGGTTTGGGTCCGCCCTCCTCGCAGCTGAGTGGTGTCAAAGGAGTCCCTGGTAGGGGGAATTCCGCTAATTCCCTACCCTGTCCAGGGGGAGGCACTAGATGCTACCTGCATTTCCAGCCCAACCCCCGCCTTTCCCCGGAAGTCCGCACAGGCAGACACTCGGGGAAGACACGCGGATGGCTCCTAGGAAATCCAAGGTCCTGCAGACAGAAGACGGAACCTCCACACACTCACAATTCCGGAACAAGCCTGACAGTGTGCGGGAGGTTTGGGTCCGCCCTCCTCGCAGCTGAGTGGTGTCAAAGGAGTTCCCTGGCAGGGGGAATTCCGCTAATTCCCTACCCTGTCCAGGGGGAGGCACTAGATGCTACCTGCATTTCCAGCCCAACCCCCGCCTTTCCCCGGCAGCCCGCAATGGGAGACACTCGGGGAAGACACGCGAAGGGCTCCTAGGAGATCCCGGGTGCTGCAGACAGAAGACGGAACCTCCACACACTCACAATTCCGGAACAAGCCTGACTGTGTGGGGGAGGTTTGGGTCCGCCCTCCTCGCAGCTGAGTTGTGTCAAAGGAGTTCCCTGGCAGGAGGAAGTCCGCTAATTGCCTACCCTGTCCAGGGGGAGGCACTAGATGCTACCTGCATTTCCAGCCCAACCCCCGCCTTTCCCCGGCAGCCCGCAATTGGAGACACTCGGGGAAGACACCCGGATGGCTCCTATGAAATCCAAGGTCCTGCAGACAGAAGACGGAACCTCCCCACACTCACAATTCCGGAACAAGCCTGACTGTGTGGGGGAGGTTTGGGGCCGCCCTCCTCGCAGCTGAGTTGTGTCAAAGGAGTTCGCTGGCAGGAGGAATTCCACTAATTGCCTGCCCTGTCCAGGGGGAGGCACTAGATGCTACCTGCATTTCCAGGACAACCCCCGCCTTTCCCCGGCAGCCCGCACTGGGAGACAGTCGGGGAAGACACGCGAATGGCTCCTAGGGGATCCAAGGTTCTGAGGACTTAAGACGGAACCTCCCCACACTCACAATTCCGGAACAAGCCTGACTGTGTGGGGGAGGTTTGTGTCCGCCCTCCTCGCAGCTGAGTTGTGTCAAAGGAGTTCCCTTGCAGGAGGTAGTCCGCTAATTGCCTACCCTGTCCAGGGGGAGGCACTAGATGCTACCTGCATTTCCAGCCCAACCCCCGCCTTTCCCCGGCAGCCCGCACTGGGAGACAATCGGGGAAGACACGCGAATGGCTCCTAGGAGATCCAAGGTTCTGAGGACTGAAGACGGAACCTCCCCACACTCACAATTCCGGAACAAGCCTGACTGTGTGGGGGAGGTTTGGGTCCGCCCTCCTCGCAGCTGAGTTGTGTCAAAGGAGTTCCCTGGCAGGAGGAAGTCCGCTAATTGCCTACCCTGTCCAGGGGGAGGCACTAGATGCTACCTGCATTTCCAGCCCAACCCCCGCCTTTCCCCGGCAGCCCGCAATGGGAGACACTCGGGGAAGACACGCGAAGGGCTCCTAGGAGATCCCGGGTTCTGCAGACCGAATACGGAACCTCCCCACACTCAGAATTCCGGAACACGGCTGACTGTGTGGGGGAGGAATGGGGCCCCCGTCCACGAGGCTGACTGGTGTCACTGGTGTTCCCTGGCAGGGGGAAGTCCGCTAATTACCTCCTATGACCAGGGGGAGGCACTAGATGCTATCTGCATTTCCAGCCCAACCCCCGCCTTTCCCCAGCAGCCCGCACTGGGAGACACTCGGGGAAGACACGCGGATGGCTCCTAGGAAATCCAAGGTCCTGCAGACAGAAGACGGAACCTCCACACACTCACAATTCCGGAACAAGCCTGACTGTGTGGGGGAGGTTTGGGTCCGCCCTCCTCGCAGCTGAGTGGTGTCAAAGGAGTTCCCTGGCAGGGGGAATTCCGCTAATTCCCTACCCTGTCCAGGGGGAGGCACTAGATGCTACCTGCATTTCCAGCCCAACCCCCGCCTTTCCCCGGCAGCCCGCAATGGGAGACACTCGGGGAATACACGCGAAGGGCTCCTAGGAGATCCCGGGTTCTGCAGACAGAAGACGGAACCTCCACACACTCACAATTCCGAAACAAGCCTGACAGTGTGCGGGAGGTTTGGGTCCGCCCTCCTCGCAGCTGAGTGGTGTCAAAGGAGTCCCTGGCAGGGGGAATTCCGCTAATTCCCTACCCTGTCCAGGGGGAGGCACTAGATGCTAACTGCATTTCCAGCCCAACTCCCGCCTTTCCCCGGAAGTCCGCACAGGCAGACACTCGGGGAAGACACGCGGATGGCTCCTAGGTATTCCAAGGTCCTGCAGACAGAAGACGGAACCTCCACACACTCACAATTCCGGAACAAGCCTGACAGTGTGCGGGAGGTTTGGGTCCGCCCTCCTCGCAGCTGAGTGGTGTCAAAGGAGTTCCCTGGCAGGGGGAATTCCGCTAATTGCCTACCCTGTCCAGGGGGAGGCACTAGATGCTACCTGCATTTCCAGCCCAACCCCCGCCTTTCCCCGGCAGCCCGCAATGGGAGACACTCGGGGAAGACACGCGAATGGCTCCTAGGAAATACAAGGTCCTGCAGACAGAAGACGGAACCTCCCCACAGTCACAATTCCGGAACAAGCCTGACAGTGTGCGGGAGGTTTGGGTCCGCCCTCCTCGCAGCTGAGTGGTGTCAAAGGAGTTCCCTGGAAGGGGGAATTCCGCTAATTCCCTACCCTGTCCAGGGGGAGGCACTAGATGCTACCTGCATTTCCAGCCCAACCCCCGCCTTTCCCCGGCAGCCCGCACTGGGAGACAGTCGGGGAAGACACGCGAATGGCTCCTAGGGGATCCAAGGTTCTGAGGACTGAAGACGGAACCTCCCCACACTCACAATTCCGGAACAAGCCTGACTGTGTGGGGGAGGTTTGGGTCCGCCCTCCTCGCAGCTGAGTTGTGTCAAAGGAGTTCCCTTGCAGGAGGTATTCCGCTAATTGCCTACCCTGTCCAGGGGGAGGCACTAGATGCTACCTGCATTTCCAGCCCAACCCCCGCCTTTCCCCGGCAGCCCGCACTGGGAGACAATCGGGGAAGACACGCGAATGGCTCCTAGGTGATCCAAGGTTCTGAGGACTGAAGACGGAACCTCCCCACACTCACAATTCCGGAACAAGCCTGACTGTGTGGGGGAGGTTTGGGTCCGCCCTCCTCGCAGCTGAGTTGTGTCAAAGGAGTTCCCTGGCAGGAGGAAGTCCGCTAATTGCCTACCCTGTCCAGGGGGAGGCACTAGATGCTACCTGCATTTCCAGCCCAACCCCCGCCTTTCCCCGGCAGCCCGCAATGGGAGACACTCGGGGAAGACACGCGAAGGGCTCTTAGGAGATCCCGGGTTCTGCAGACAGAATACGGAACCTCCCCACACTCAGAATTCCGGAACACGGCTGACTGTGTGGGGGAGGAATGGGGCCCCCGTCCACGAGGCTGACTGGTGTCACTGGTGTTCCCTGGCAGGGGGAAGTCCGCTAATTACCTCCTATGACCAGGGGGAGGCACTAGATGCTATCTGCATTTCCAGCCCAACCCCCGCCTTTCCCCAGCAGCCCGCACTGGGAGACACTCGGGGAAGACACGCGGATGGCTCCTAGGAAATCCAAGGTCCTGCAGACAGAAGACGGAACCTCCACACACTCACAATTCCGGAACAAGCCTGACTGTGTGGGGGAGGTTTGGGTCCGCCCTCCTCGCAGCTGAGTGGTGTCAAAGGAGTTCCCTGGCAGGGGGAATTCCGCTAATTCCCTACCCTGTCCAGGGGGAGGCACTAGATGCTACCTGCATTTCCAGCCCAACCCCCGCCTTTCCCCGGCAGCCCGCAATGGGAGACACTCGGGGAAGACACGCGAAGGGCTCCTAGGAGATCCCGGGTTCTGCAGACAGAAGACGGAACCTCCACACACTCACAATTCCGGAACAAGCCTGACAGTGTGCGGGAGGTTTGGGTCCGCCTTCCTCGCAGCTGAGTGGTGTCAAAGGAGTCCCTGGCAGGGGGAATTCCGCTAATTCCCTACCCTGTCCAGGGGGAGGCACTAGATGCTAACTGCATTTCCAGCCCAACTCCCGCCTTTCCCCGGAAGTCCGCACAGGCAGACACTCGGGGAAGACACGCGGATGGCTCCTAGGAAATCCAAGGTCCTGCAGACAGAAGACGGAACCTCCACACACTCACAATTCCGGAACAAGCCTGACAGTGTGCGGGAGGTTTGGGTCCGCCCTCCTCGCAGCTGAGTGGTGTCAAAGGAGTTCCCTGCCAGGGGAATTCCGCTAATTCCATACCCTGTCCAGGGGGATGCACTAGATGCTACCTGCATTTCCAGCCCAACCCCCACCTTTCCCCGGCAGCCCGCAATGGGAGACACTCGGGGAATACACGCGGATGGCTCCTATGAAATCCAAGGTCCTGCAGACAGAAGATGAATCCTCCCCACACTCACAATTCCGGAACAAGCCTGACTGTGTGGGGGAGGTTTGGGGCCGCCCTCCACGAAGCTGAGTGGTGTCAAAGGTGTTCCCTGGCATGGGGAATCCGCTAAATGCCTACCCTGTCCAGGGGGAGGCAATAGATGCTACCTGCATTTCCAGCCCAACCCCCGCCTTTCCCCGGCAGCCCGCAATGGGAGACACTCGGGGAAGACACGCGAAGGGCTCCTAGGAGATACCGGGTTCTGCAGACAGAATACGGAACCTCCCCACACTCAGAATTCCGGAACACGGCTGACTGTGTGGGGGAGGAATGGGGCCGCCGTCCAAGCAGCTGACTGGTGTCACAGGTGTTCCCTGGGAGGGGGAAGTCCGCTAATTACCTCCTATGACCAGGGGGAGGCACTAGATGCTATCTGCATTTCCAACCCAACCCCCGCCTTTCCCCGGCAGCCCGCACTGGGAGACAATCTGGGAAGACACGCGAATGGCTCCTAGGGGATCCAAGGTTCTGAGGACTGAAGACGGAACCTCCCCACACTCACAATTCCGGAACAAGCCTGACTGTGTTGGGGAGGTTTGGGTCCGCCCTCCTCGCAGCTGAGTTGTGTCAAAGGAGTTCCCTGGCAGGAGGAAGTCCGCTAATTGCCTACCCGGTCCAGGGGGAGGCACTAGATGCTACCTGCATTTCCAGCCCAACCCCCGCCTTTCCCTGGCAGTCCGCACAGGCAGACACTCGGGGAAGACACGCGAAGGGCTCCTAGGAGATCCCGGGTGCTGCAGACAGAAGACGGAACCTCCCCACACTCACAATTCCGGAACACGTCTGACTGTGTGGGGGAGGTTTGGGTCCGCCCTCCTCGCAGCTGAGTTGTGTCAAAGGAGTTCCCTGGCAGGAGGAAGTCCGCTAATTGCCTACCCTGTCCAGGGGGAGGCACTAGATGCTACCTGCATTTCCAGCCCAACCCCCGCCTTTCCCCGGCAGCCCGCAATGGGAGACACTCGGGGAAGACACGCGAAGGGCTCCTAGGAGATCCCGGGTTCTGCAGACAGAAGACGGAACCTCCACACACTCACAATTCCGGAACAAGCCTGACAGTGTGCGGAAGGTTTGGGTCCGCCCTCCTCGCAGCTGAGTGGTGTCAAAGGAGTCCCTGGCAGGGGGAATTCCGCTAATTCCCTACCCTGTCCAGGGGGAGGCACTAGATGCTACCTGCATTTCCAGCCCAACTCCCGCCTTTCCCCGGAAGTCCGCACAGGCAGACACTCGGGGAAGACACGCGGATGGCTCCTAGGAAATCCAAGGTCCTGCAGACAGAAGACGGAACCTCCACACACTCACAATTCCGGAACAAGCCTGACAGTGTGCGGGTGGTTTGGGTCCGCCCTCCTCGCAGCTGAGTGGTGTCAAAGGAGTTCCCTGGCAGGGGAATTCCGCTAATTCCATACCCTGTCCAGGGGGATGCACTAGATGCTACCTGCATTTCCAGCCCAACCCCCACCTTTCCCCGGCAGCCCGCAATGGGAGACACTCGGGGAATACACGCGGATGGCTCCTATGAAATCCAAGGTCCTGCAGACAGAAGATGAATCCTCCCCACACTCACAATTCCGGAACAAGCCTGACTGTGTGGGGGAGGTTTGGGGCCGCCCTCCACGAAGCTGAGTGGTGTCAATGGTGTTCCCTGGCATGGGGAATCCGCTAAATGCCTACCCTGTCCAGGGGGAGGCACTAGATGCTACCTGCATTTCCAGCCCATCCCCCGCCTTTCCCCGGCAGTCCGCACAGGCAGACACTCGGGGAAGACACGCGAAGGGCTCCTAGGAGATCCCGGTTGCTGCAGACAGAAGACGGAACCTCCCCACACTCACAATTCCGGAACAAGCGTGACTGTGTGGGGGAGGTTTGGGGCCGCCCTCCTCGCAGCTGAGTTGTGTCAAAGGAGTTCGCTGGCAGGAGGAATTCCACTAATTGCCTGCCCTGTCCAGGGGGAGGCACTAGATGCTACCTGCATTTCCAGCCCAACCCCCGCCTTTCCCCGGCAGCCCGCACTGGGAGACAGTCGGGAAAGACACGCGAATGGCTCCTAGGGGATCCAAGGTTCTGAGGACTGAAGACGGAACCTCCCCACACTCACAATTCCGGAACAAGCCTGACTGTGTGGGGGAGGTTTGGGTCCGCCCTCCTCGCAGCTGAGTTGTGTCAAAGGAGTTCCCTTGCAGGAGGTAGTCCGCTAATTGCCTACCCTGTCCAGGGGGAGGCACTAGATGCTACCTGCATTTCCAGCCCAACCCCCGCCTTTCCCCGGCAGCCCGCACTGGGAGACAATCGGGGAAGACACGCGAATGGCTCCTAGGGGATCCAAGGTTCTGAGGACTGAAGACGGAACCTCCCCACACTCACAATTCCGGAAAAAGCCTGACTGTGTGGGGGAGTTTTGGGTCCGCCCTCCTCGCAGCTGAGTGGTGTCAAAGGAGTCCCTGGCAGGAGGAATTCCGCTAATTGCCTGCCCTGTCCAGGGGGAGGCACTAGATGCTACCTGCATTTCCAACACAACCCCCGCCTTTCCACGGCAGTCCGCACAGGCATACACTCGGGGAAGACACGCGAAGGGCTCCTAGGAGATCCCGGGTGCTGCAGACAGAAGACGGAACCTCCCCACACTCAGAATTCCGGAACAAGGCTGACTGTGTGGGGGAGGAATGGGGCCGCCGTCCACGAGGCTGACTGGTGTCACAGGTGTTCCCTGGCAGGGGGAAGTCCGCTAATTACCTCCTATGACCAGGGGGACGCACTAGATGCTATCTGCATTTCCAGCCCAACCCCCGCCTTTCCCCGGCAGTCCGCACAGGCAGACACTCGGGGAAGACACGCGAAGGGCTCCTAGGAGATCCCGGGTGCTGCAGACAGAAGACGGAACCTCCCCACACTCACAATTCCGGAACACGGCTGACTGTGTGGGGGAGGTTCGGGGCCGCCGTCCAAGCAGCTGACTGGTGTCACAGGTGTTCCCTTGCAGGGGGAAGCCCGCTAATTGCCTACCCTGTCCAGGGGGAGGCAATAGATTCTACCAGCATTTCCAGCCCAACCCCCGCCTTTCTCCGGCAGCCCTCAATGGGAGAAACTCGGGGAAGACACGCGAATGGCTCCTAGGAAATACAAGGTCCTGCAGACAGAAGACGGAACCTCCCCACAGTCACAATTCCGGAACAAGCCTGACAGTGTGCGGGAGGTTTGGGTCCGCCCTCCTCGCAGCTGAGTGGTGTCAAAGGAGTCCCTGGCAGGGGGAATTCCGCTAATTCCCTACCCTGTCCAGGGGGAGGCACTAGATGCTACCTGCATTTCCAGCCCAACCCCCGCCTTTCCCCGGAATTCCGCACAGGCTGACACTCGGGGAAGACACGCGGATGGCTCCTAGGAAATCCAAGGTCCTGCAGACAGAAGACGGAACCTCCACACACTCACAATTCCGGAACAAGCCTGACAGTGTGCGGGAGGTTTGGGTCCGCCCTCCTCGCAGCTGAGTGGTGTCAAAGGAGTTCCCTGGCAGGGGGAATTCCGCTAATTCCCTACCCTGTCCAGGGGGAGGCACTAGATGCTACCTGCATTTCCAGCCCAACCCCCGCCTTTCCCCGGCAGCCCGCACTGGGAGACAATCGGGGAAGACACGCGAATGGCTCCTAGGGGATCCAAGGTTCTGAGGACTGAAGACGGAACCTCCCCACACTCACAATTCCGGAACAAGCCTGACTGTGTGGGGGAGGTTTGGGTCCGCCCTCCTCGCAGCTGAGTTGTGTCAAAGGAGTTCCCTGGCAGGAGGAAGAACGCTAATTGCCTACCCTGTCCAGGGGGAGGCACTAGATGCTACCTGCATTTCCAGCCCAACCCCCGCCTTTCCCCGGCAGCCCGCAATGGGAGACACTCGGGGAAGACACGCGAAGGGCTCCTAGGAGATCCCGGGTTCTGCAGACAGAATACGGAACCTCCCCACACTCAGAATTCCGGAACACGGCTGACTGTGTGGGGGAGGAATGGGGCCCCCGTCCACGAGGCTGACTGGTGTCACTGGTGTTCCCAGGCAGGGGGAAGTCCGCTAATTACCTCCTATGACCAGGGGGAGGCACTAGATGCTATCTGCATTTCCAGCCCAACCCCCGCCTTTCCCCAGCAGCCCGCACTGGGAGACACTCGGGGAAGACACTCGGATGGCTCCTAGGAAATCCAAGGTCCTGCAGACAGAAGACGGAACCTCCACACACTCACAATTCCGGAACAAGCCTGACTGTGTGGGGGAGGTTTGGGTCCGCCCTCCTCGCAGCTGAGTGGTGTCAAAAGAGTTCCCTGGCAGGGGGAATTCCGCTAATTCCCTACCCTGTCCAGGGGGAGGCACTAGATGCTACCTGCATTTCCAGCCCAACCCCCGCCTTTCCCCGGCAGCCCGCAATGGGAGACACTCGGGGAAGACACGCGAAGGGCTCCTAGGAGATCCCGGGTTCTGCAGACAGAAGACGGAACCTCCACACACTCACAATTCCGGAACAAGCCTGACAGTGTGCGGGAGGTTTGGGTCCGCACTCCTCGCAGCTGAGTGGTGTCAAAGGAGTCCCTGGCAGGGGGAATTCCGCTAATTCCCTACCCTGTCCAGGGGGAGGCACTAGATGCTACCTGCATTTCCAGCCCAACTCCCGCCTTTCCCCGGAAGTCCGCACAGGCAGACACTCGGGGAAGACACGCGGATGGCTCCTAGGAAATCCAAGGTCCTGCAGACAGAAGACGGAACCTCCACACACTCACAATTCCGGAACAAGCCTGACAGTGTGCGGGTGGTTTGGGTCCGCCCTCCTCGCAGCTGAGTGGTGTCAAAGGAGTTCCCTGGCAGGGGAGTTCCGCTAATTCCATACCCTGTCCAGGGGGATGCACTAGATGCTACCTGCATTTCCAGCCCAACCCCCACCTTTCCCCGGCAGCCCGCAATGGGAGACACTCGGGGAATACACGCGGATGGCTCCTAGGAAATCCAAGGTCCTGCAGACAGAAGATGAATCCTCCCCACACTCACAATTCCGGAACAAGCCTGACTGTGTGGGGGAGGTTTGGGGCCGCCCTCCACTAAGCTGAGTGGTGTCAAAGGTGTTCCCTGGCATGGGGAATCCGCTAAATGCCTACCCTGTCCAGGGGGAGGCACTAGATGCTACCTGCATTTCCAGCCCAACCCCCGCCTTTCCCCGGCAGCCCGCAATGGGAGACACTCGGGGAAGACACGCGAAGGGCTCCTAGGAGATACCGGGTTCTGCAGACAGAATACGGAACCTCCCCAAACTCAGAATTCCGGAACACGGCTGACTGTGTGGGGGAGGAATGGGGCCGCCGTCCAAGCAGCTGACTGGTGTCACAGGTGTTCCCTGGCAGGGGGAAGTCCGCTAATTACCTCCTATGACCAGGGGGAGGCACTAGATGCTATCTGCATTTCCAACCCAACCCCCGCATTTCCCCGGCAGCCCGCACTGGGAGACAATCGGGGAAGACACGCGAATGGCTCCTAGGGGATCCAAGGTTCTGAGGACTGAAGACGGAACCTCCCCACACTCACAATTCCGGAACAAGCCTGACTGTGTGGGGGAGGTTTGGGTCCGCCCTCCTCGCAGCTGAGTTGTGTCAAAGGAGTTCCCTGGCAGGAGGAAGTCCGCTAATTGCCTACCCTGTCCAGGGGGAGGCACTAGATGCTACCTGCATTTCCAGCCCAACCCCCGCCTTTCCCCGGCAGCCCGCAATTGGAGACACTCGGGGAAGACACCCGGATGGCTCCTATGAAATCCAAGGTCCTGCAGACAGAAGACGGAACCTCCCCACACTCACAATTCCGGAACAAGCGTGACTGTGTGGGGGAGGGTTGGGGGGGCCCTCCTCGCAGCTGAGTTGTGTCAAAGGAGTTCGCTGGCAGGAGGAATTCCACTAATTGCCTGCCCTGTCCAGGGGGAGGCACTAGATGCTACCTGCATTTCCAGCCCAACCCCCGCCTTTCCCCGGCAGCCCGCACTGGGAGACAGTCGGGGAAGACACGCGAATGGCTCCTAGGGGATCCAAGGTTCTGAGGACTGAAGACGGAACCTCCCCACACTCACAATTCCGGAACAAGCCTGACTGTGTGGGGGAGGTTTGGGTCCGCCCTCCTCGCAGCTGAGTTGTGTCAATGGAGTTCCCTTGCAGGAGGTAGTCCGCTAATTGCCTACCCTGTCCAGGGGGAGGCACTAGATGCTACCTGCATTTCCAGCCCAACCCCCGCCTTTCCCCGGCAGCCCGCACTGGGAGACAATCGGGGAAGACACGCGAATGGCTCCTAGGGGATCCAAGGTTCTGAGGACTGAAGACGGAACCTCCCCACACTCAGAATTCCGGAACACGGCTGACTGTGTGGGGGAGGAATGGGGCCCCCGTCCACGAGGCTGACTGGTGTCACTGGTGTTCCCTGGCAGGGGGAAGTCCGCTAATTACCTCCTATGACCAGGGGGAGGCACTAGATGCTATCTGCATTTCCAGCCCAACCCCCGCCTTTCCCCAGCAGCCCGCACTGGGAGACACTCGGGGAAGACACGCGGATGGCTCCTAGGAATTCCAAGGTCCTGCAGACAGAAGACGGAACCTCCCCACACTCACAATTCCGGAACAAGCCTGACAGTGTGGGGGAGGTTTGGGTCCGCCCTCCTCGCAGCTGAGTGGTGTCAAAGGAGTCCCTGGCAGGAGGAATTCCGCTAATTGCCTGCCCTGTCCAGGGGGAGGCACTAGATGCTACCTGCATTTCCAACACAACCCCCGCCTTTCCACGGCAGTCCGCAAAGGCATACACTCGGGGAAGACACGCGAAGGGCTCCTAGGAGATCCCGGGTGCTGCAGACAGAAGACGGAACCTCCCCACACTCAGAATTCCGGAACAAGGCTGACTGTGTGGGGGAGGAATGGGGCCGCCGTCCACGAGGCTGACTGGTGTCACAGGTGTTCCCTGGCAGGGGGAAGTCCGCTAATTACCTCCTATGACCAGGGGGACGCACTAGATGCTATCTGCATTTCCAGCCCAACCCCCGCCTTTCCCCGGCAGCCCGCACTGGGAGACAATCGGGGAAGACACGCGAATGGCTCCTAGGGGATCCAAGGTTCTGAGGACTGAAGACGGAACCTCCCCACACTCACAATTCCGGAACAAGCCTGACTGTGTGGGGGAGTTTTGGGTCCGCCCTCCTCGCAGCTGAGTTGTGTCAAAGGAGTTCCCTGGCAGGAGGAAGTCCGCTAATTGCCTACCCTGTCCAGGGGGAGGCACTAGATGCTACCTGCATTTCCAGCCCAACCCCCGCCTTTCCCCGGCAGTCCGCACAGGCAGACACTCGGGGAAGACACGCGAAGGGCTCCTAGGAGATCCCGGGTGCTGCAGACAGAAGACGGAACCTCCCCACACTCACAATTCCGGAACACGGCTGACTGTGTGGGGGAGGTTCGGGGCCGCCGTCCAAGCAGCTGACTGGTGTCACAGGTGTTCCCTTGCAGGGGGAATCCCGCTAATTGCCTACCCTGTCCAGGGGGAGGCAATAGATTCTACCAGCATTTCCAGCCCAACCCCCGCCTTTCTCCGGCAGCCCTCAATGGGAGAAACTCGGGGAAGACACGCGAATGGCTCCTAGGAAATACAAGGTCCTGCAGACAGAAGACGGAACCTCCCCACAGTCACAATTCCGGAACAAGCCTGACAGTGTGCGGGAGGTTTGGGTCCGCCCTCCTCGCAGCTGAGTGGTGTCAAAGGAGTCCCTGGCAGGGGGAATTCCGCTAATTCCCTACCCTGTCCAGGGGGAGGCACTAGATGCTACCTGCATTTCCAGCCCAACCCCCGCCTTTCCCCGGAAGTCCGCACAGGCTGACACTCGGGGAAGACACGCGGATGGCTCCTAGGAAATCCAAGGTCCTGCAGACAGAAAACGGAACCTCCACACACTCACAATTCCGGAACAAGCCTGACAGTGTGCGGGAGGTTTGGGTCCGCCCTCCTCGCAGCTGAGTGGTGTCAAAGGAGTTCCTTGGCAGGGGGAATTCCGCTAATTCCCTACCCTGTCCAGGGGGAGGCACTAGATGCTACCTGCATTTCCAGCCCAACCCCCGCCTTTCCCCGGCAGCCCGCACTGGGAGACAATCGGGGAAGACACGCGAATGGCTCCTAGGGGATCCAAGGTTCTGAGGACTGAAGACGGAACCTCCACACACTCACAATTCCGGAACAAGCCTGACTGTGTTGGGGAGGTTTGGGTCCGCCCTCCTCGCAGCTGAGTGGTGTCAATGGAGTTCCCTGGCAGGGGGAATTCCGCTAATTCCCTACCATGTCCAGGGGGAGGCACTAGATGCTACCTGCATTTCCAGCCCAACCCCCGCCTTTCCCCGGAAGTCCGCACAGGCTGACACTCGGGGAAGACACGCGGATGGCTCCTAGGAAATCCAAGGTCCTGCAGACAGAAGACGGAACCTCCCCACACTCAGAATTCCGGAACACGGCTGACTGTGTGGGGGAGGAATGGGGCCCCCTTCCACGAGGCTGACTGGTGTCACTGGTGTTCCCTGGCAGGGGGAAGTCCGCTAATTACCTCCTATGACCAGGGGGAGGCACTAGATGCTACCTGCATTTCCAGCCCAACCCCCGACTTTCCCCAGCAGCCCGCACTGGGAGACACTCGGGGAAGACACGCGGATGGCTCCTAGGAAATCCAAGGTCCTGCAGACAGAAGACGGAACCTCCACACACTCACAATTCCGGAACAAGCCTGACTGTGTTGGGGAGGTTTGGGTCCGCCCTCCTCGCAGCTGAGTGGTGTCAAAGGATTTCCCTGGCAGGGGGAATTCCGCTAATTCCCTACCCTGTCCAGGGGGAGGCACTAGATGCTACCTGCATTTCCAGCCCAACCCCCACCTTTCCCCGGCAGCCCGCAATGGGAGACACTCGGGGAATACACGCGGATGGCTCCTAGGAAATCCAAGGTCCTGCAGACAGAAGATGAATCCTCCCCACACTCACAATTCCGGAACAAGCCTGACTGTGTGGGGGAGGTTTGGGGCCGCCCTCCACTAAGCTGAGTGGTGTCAAAGGTGTTCCCTGGCATGGGGAATCCGCTAAATGCCTACCCTGTCCAGGGGGAGGCACTAGATGCTACCTGCATTTCCAGCCCAACCCCCGCCTTTCCCCGGCAGCCCGCAATGGGAGACACTCGGGGAAGACACGCGAAGGGCTCCTAGGAGATACCGGGTTCTGCAGACAGAATACGGAACCTCCCCAAACTCAGAATTCCGGAACACGGCTGACTGTGTGGGGGAGGAATGGGGCCGCCGTCCAAGCAGCTGACTGGTGTCACAGGTGTTCCCTGGCAGGGGGAAGTCCGCTAATTACCTCCTATGACCAGGGGGAGGCACTAGATGCTATCTGCATTTCCAACCCAACCCCCGCATTTCCCCGGCAGCCCGCACTGGGAGACAATCGGGGAAGACACGCGAATGGCTCCTAGGGGATCCAAGGTTCTGAGGACTGAAGACGGAACCTCCCCACACTCACAATTCCGGAACAAGCCTGACTGTGTGGGGGAGGTTTGGGTCCGCCCTCCTCGCAGCTGAGTTGTGTCAAAGGAGTTCCCTGGCAGGAGGAAGTCCGCTAATTGCCTACCCTGTCCAGGGGGAGGCACTAGATGCTACCTGCATTTCCAGCCCAACCCCCGCCTTTCCCCGGCAGCCCGCAATTGGAGACACTCGGGGAAGACACCCGGATGGCTCCTATGAAATCCAAGGTCCTGCAGACAGAAGACGGAACCTCCCCACACTCACAATTCCGGAACAAGCGTGACTGTGTGGGGGAGGGTTGGGGGGGCCCTCCTCGCAGCTGAGTTGTGTCAAAGGAGTTCGCTGGCAGGAGGAATTCCACTAATTGCCTGCCCTGTCCAGGGGGAGGCACTAGATGCTACCTGCATTTCCAGCCCAACCCCCGCCTTTCCCCGGCAGCCCGCACTGGGAGACAGTCGGGGAAGACACGCGAATGGCTCCTAGGGGATCCAAGGTTCTGAGGACTGAAGACGGAACCTCCCCACACTCACAATTCCGGAACAAGCCTGACTGTGTGGGGGAGGTTTGGGTCCGCCCTCCTCGCAGCTGAGTTGTGTCAATGGAGTTCCCTTGCAGGAGGTAGTCCGCTAATTGCCTACCCTGTCCAGGGGGAGGCACTAGATGCTACCTGCATTTCCAGCCCAACCCCCGCCTTTCCCCGGCAGCCCGCACTGGGAGACAATCGGGGAAGACACGCGAATGGCTCCTAGGGGATCCAAGGTTCTGAGGACTGAAGACGGAACCTCCCCACACTCAGAATTCCGGAACACGGCTGACTGTGTGGGGGAGGAATGGGGCCCCCGTCCACGAGGCTGACTGGTGTCACTGGTGTTCCCTGGCAGGGGGAAGTCCGCTAATTACCTCCTATGACCAGGGGGAGGCACTAGATGCTATCTGCATTTCCAGCCCAACCCCCGCCTTTCCCCAGCAGCCCGCACTGGGAGACACTCGGGGAAGACACGCGGATGGCTCCTAGGAATTCCAAGGTCCTGCAGACAGAAGACGGAACCTCCCCACACTCACAATTCCGGAACAAGCCTGACAGTGTGGGGGAGGTTTGGGTCCGCCCTCCTCGCAGCTGAGTGGTGTCAAAGGAGTCCCTGGCAGGAGGAATTCCGCTAATTGCCTGCCCTGTCCAGGGGGAGGCACTAGATGCTACCTGCATTTCCAACACAACCCCCGCCTTTCCACGGCAGTCCGCAAAGGCATACACTCGGGGAAGACACGCGAAGGGCTCCTAGGAGATCCCGGGTGCTGCAGACAGAAGACGGAACCTCCCCACACTCAGAATTCCGGAACAAGGCTGACTGTGTGGGGGAGGAATGGGGCCGCCGTCCACGAGGCTGACTGGTGTCACAGGTGTTCCCTGGCAGGGGGAAGTCCGCTAATTACCTCCTATGACCAGGGGGACGCACTAGATGCTATCTGCATTTCCAGCCCAACCCCCGCCTTTCCCCGGCAGCCCGCACTGGGAGACAATCGGGGAAGACACGCGAATGGCTCCTAGGGGATCCAAGGTTCTGAGGACTGAAGACGGAACCTCCCCACACTCACAATTCCGGAACAAGCCTGACTGTGTGGGGGAGTTTTGGGTCCGCCCTCCTCGCAGCTGAGTTGTGTCAAAGGAGTTCCCTGGCAGGAGGAAGTCCGCTAATTGCCTACCCTGTCCAGGGGGAGGCACTAGATGCTACCTGCATTTCCAGCCCAACCCCCGCCTTTCCCCGGCAGTCCGCACAGGCAGACACTCGGGGAAGACACGCGAAGGGCTCCTAGGAGATCCCGGGTGCTGCAGACAGAAGACGGAACCTCCCCACACTCACAATTCCGGAACACGGCTGACTGTGTGGGGGAGGTTCGGGGCCGCCGTCCAAGCAGCTGACTGGTGTCACAGGTGTTCCCTTGCAGGGGGAATCCCGCTAATTGCCTACCCTGTCCAGGGGGAGGCAATAGATTCTACCAGCATTTCCAGCCCAACCCCCGCCTTTCTCCGGCAGCCCTCAATGGGAGAAACTCGGGGAAGACACGCGAATGGCTCCTAGGAAATACAAGGTCCTGCAGACAGAAGACGGAACCTCCCCACAGTCACAATTCCGGAACAAGCCTGACAGTGTGCGGGAGGTTTGGGTCCGCCCTCCTCGCAGCTGAGTGGTGTCAAAGGAGTCCCTGGCAGGGGGAATTCCGCTAATTCCCTACCCTGTCCAGGGGGAGGCACTAGATGCTACCTGCATTTCCAGCCCAACCCCCGCCTTTCCCCGGAAGTCCGCACAGGCTGACACTCGGGGAAGACACGCGGATGGCTCCTAGGAAATCCAAGGTCCTGCAGACAGAAAACGGAACCTCCACACACTCACAATTCCGGAACAAGCCTGACAGTGTGCGGGAGGTTTGGGTCCGCCCTCCTCGCAGCTGAGTGGTGTCAAAGGAGTTCCTTGGCAGGGGGAATTCCGCTAATTCCCTACCCTGTCCAGGGGGAGGCACTAGATGCTACCTGCATTTCCAGCCCAACCCCCGCCTTTCCCCGGCAGCCCGCACTGGGAGACAATCGGGGAAGACACGCGAATGGCTCCTAGGGGATCCAAGGTTCTGAGGACTGAAGACGGAACCTCCACACACTCACAATTCCGGAACAAGCCTGACTGTGTTGGGGAGGTTTGGGTCCGCCCTCCTCGCAGCTGAGTGGTGTCAATGGAGTTCCCTGGCAGGGGGAATTCCGCTAATTCCCTACCATGTCCAGGGGGAGGCACTAGATGCTACCTGCATTTCCAGCCCAACCCCCGCCTTTCCCCGGAAGTCCGCACAGGCTGACACTCGGGGAAGACACGCGGATGGCTCCTAGGAAATCCAAGGTCCTGCAGACAGAAGACGGAACCTCCCCACACTCAGAATTCCGGAACACGGCTGACTGTGTGGGGGAGGAATGGGGCCCCCTTCCACGAGGCTGACTGGTGTCACTGGTGTTCCCTGGCAGGGGGAAGTCCGCTAATTACCTCCTATGACCAGGGGGAGGCACTAGATGCTACCTGCATTTCCAGCCCAACCCCCGACTTTCCCCAGCAGCCCGCACTGGGAGACACTCGGGGAAGACACGCGGATGGCTCCTAGGAAATCCAAGGTCCTGCAGACAGAAGACGGAACCTCCACACACTCACAATTCCGGAACAAGCCTGACTGTGTTGGGGAGGTTTGGGTCCGCCCTCCTCGCAGCTGAGTGGTGTCAAAGGATTTCCCTGGCAGGGGGAATTCCGCTAATTCCCTACCCTGTCCAGGGGGAGGCACTAGATGCTACCTGCATTTCCAGCCCAACCCCCGCCTTTCCCCGGCAGCCCGCAATGGGAGACACTCGGGGAAGACACGCGAAGGGCTCCTAGGAGATCCCGGGTTCTGCAGACAGAAGACGGAACCTCCACACACTCACAATTCCGGAACAAGCCTGACAGTGTGCGGAAGGTTTGGGTCCGCCCTCCTCGCAGCTGAGTGGTGTCAAAGGAGTCCCTGGCAGGGGGAATTCCGCTAATTCCCTACCCTGTCCAGGGGGAGGCACTAGATGCTACCTGCATTTCCAGCCCAACTCCCGCCTTTCCCCGGAAGTCCGCACAGGCAGACACTCGGGGAAGACACGCGGATGGCTCCTAGGAAATCCAAGGTCCTGCAGACAGAAGACGGAACCTCCACACACTCACAATTCCGGAACAAGCCTGACAGTGTGCGGGTGGTTTGGGTCCGCCCTCCTCGCAGCTGAGTGGTGTCAAAGGAGTTCCCTGGCAGGGGAATTCCGCTAATTCCATACCCTGTCCAGGGGGATGCACTAGATGCTACCTGCATTTCCAGCCCAACCCCCACCTTTCCCCGGCAGCCCGCAATGGGAGACACTCGGGGAATACACGCGGATGGCTCCTATGAAATCCAAGGTCCTGCAGACAGAAGATGAATCCTCCCCACACTCACAATTCCGGAACAAGCCTGACTGTGTGGGGGAGGTTTGGGGCCGCCCTCCACGAAGCTGAGTGGTGTCAAAGGTGTTCCCTGGCATGGGGAATCCGCTAAATGCCTACCCTGTCCAGGGGGAGGCACTAGATGCTACCTGCATTTCCAGCCCAACCCCCGCCTTTCCCCGGCAGCCCGCAATGGGAGACACTCGGGGAAGACACGCGAAGGGCTCCTAGGAGATACCGGGTTCTGCAGACAGAATACGGAACCTCCCCACACTCAGAATTCCGGAACACGGCTGACTGTGTGGGGGAGGAATGGGGCCGCCGTCCAAGCAGCTGACTGGTGTCACAGGTGTTCCCTGGCAGGGGGAAGTCCGCTAATTACCTCCTATGACCAGGGGGAGGCACTAGATGCTATCTGCATTTCCAACCCAACCCCCGCATTTCCCCGGCAGCCCGCACTGGGAGACAATCGGGGAAGACACGCGAATGGCTCCTAGGGGATCCAAGGTTCTGAGGACTGAAGACGGAACCTCCCCACACTCACAATTCCGGAACAAGCCTGACTGTGTGGGGGAGGTTTGGGTCCGCCCTCCTCGCAGCTGAGTTGTGTCAAAGGAGTTCCCTGGCAGGAGGATGTCCGCTAATTGCCTACCCTGTCCAGGGGGAGGCACTAGATGCTACCTGCATTTCCAGCCCAACCCCCGCCTTTCCCCGGCAGTCCGCACAGGCAGACACTCGGGGAAGACACGCGAAGGGCTCCTAGGAGATCCCGGGTGCTGCAGACAGAAGACGGAACCTCCCCACACTCACAATTCCGGAACACGGCTGACTGTGTGGGGGAGATTCGGGGCCGCCGTCCAAGCAGCTGACTGGTGTCACAGGTGTTCCCTTGCAGGGGGAAGCCCGCTAATTGCCTACCCTGTCCAGGGGGAGGCAATAGATTCTACCAGCATTTCCAGCCCAACCCCCGCCTTTCTCCGGCAGCCCTCAATGGGAGAAACTCGGGGAAGACACGCGAATGGCTCCTAGGAAATACAAGGTCCTGCAGACAGAAGACGGAACCTCCCCACAGTCACAATTCCGGAACAAGCCTGACAGTGTGCGGGAGGTTTGGGTCCGCCCTCCTCGCAGCTGAGTGGTGTCAAAGGAGTCCCTGGCAGGGGGAATTCCGCTAATTCCCTACCCTGTCCAGGGGGAGGCACTAGATGCTACCTGCATTTCCAGCCCAACCCCCGCCTTTCCCCGGAAGTCCGCACAGGCTGACACTCGGGGAAGACACGTGGATGGCTCCTAGGAAATCCAAGGTCCTGCAGACAGAAGACGGAACCTCCACACACTCACAATTCCGGAACAAGCCTGACAGTGTGCGGGAGGTTAGGGTCCGCCCTCCTCGCAGCTGAGTGGTGTCAAAGGAGTTCCCTGGCAGGGGGAATTCCGCTAATTCCCTACCCTGTCCAGGGGGAGGCACTAGATGCTACCTGCATTTCCAGCCCAACCCCCGCCTTTCCCCGGCAGCCCGCACTGGGAGACAATCGGGGAAGACACGCGAATGGCTCCTAGGGGATCCAAGGTTCTGAGGACTGAAGACGGAACCTCCCCACACTCACAATTCAGGAACAAGCCTGACTGTGTGGGGGAGGTTTGGGTCCGCCCTCCTCGCAGCTGAGTTGTGTCAAAGGAGTTCCCTGGCAGGAGGAAGACCGCTAATTGCCTACCCTGTCCAGGGGGAGGCACTAGATGCTACCTGCATTTCCAGCCCAACCCCCGCCTTTCCCCGGCAGCCCGCAATGGGTGACACTCGGGGAAGACACGCGAAGGGCTCCTAGGAGATCCCGGGTTCTGCAGACAGAATACGGAACCTCCCCACACTCAGAATTCCGGAACACGGCTGACTGTGTGGGGGAGGAATGGGGCCCCCGTCCACGAGGCTGACTGTTGTCACTGGTGTTCCCTGGCAGGGGGAAGTCCGCTAATTACCTCCTATGACCAGGGGGAGGCACTAGATGCTATCTGCATTTCCAGCCCAACCCCCGCCTTTCCCCAGCAGCCCGCACTGGGAGACACTCGGGGAAGACACGCGGATGGCTCCTAGGAAATCCAAGGTCCTGCAGACAGAAGACGGAACCTCCACACACTCACAATTCCGGAACAAGCCTGACTGTGTGGGGGAGGTTTGGGTCCGCCCTCCTCGCAGCTGAGTGGTGTCAAAGGAGTTCCCTGGCAGGGGGAATTCCGCTAATTCCCTACCCTGTCCAGGGGGAGGCACTAGATGCTACCTGCATTTCCAGCCCAACCCCCGCCTTTCCCCGGAAGTCCGCACAGGCAGACACTCGGGGAAGACACGCGGATGGCTCCTAGGAAATCCAAGGTCCTGCAGACAGAAGACGGAACCTCCACACACTCACAATTCCGGAACAAGCCTGACAGTGTGCGGGAGGTTTGGGTCCGCCCTCCTCGCAGCTGAGTGGTGCCAAAGGAGTCCCTGGCAGGGGGAATTCCGCTAATTCCCTACCCTGTCCAGGGGGAGGCACTAGATGCTACCTGCATTTCCAGCCCAACTCCCGCCTTTCCCCGGAAGTCCGCACAGGCAGACACTCGGGGAAGACACGCGGATGGCTCCTAGGAAATCCAAGGTCCTGCAGACAGAAGACGGAACCTCCACACACTCACAATTCCGGAACAAGCCTGACAGTGTGCGGGTGGTTTGGGTCCGCCCTCCTCGCAGCTGAGTGGTGTCAAAGGAGTTCCCTGGCAGGGGAATTCCGCTAATTCCATACCCTGTCCAGGGGGATGCACTAGATGCTACCTGCATTTCCAGCCCAACCCCCACCTTTCCCCCGCAGCCCGCAATGGGATACACTCGGGGAATACACGCGGATGGCTCCTAGGAAATCCAAGGTCCTGCAGACAGAAGACGGAACCTCCCCACACTCAGAATTCCGGAACACGGCTGACTGTGTGGGGGAGGAATGGGGCCCCCTTCCACGAGGCTGACTGGTGTCACTGGTGTTCCCTGGCAGGGGGAAGTCCGCTAATTACCTCCTATGACCAGGGGGAGGCACTAGATGCTATCTGCATTTCCAGCCCAACCCCCGACTTTCCCCAGCAGCCCGCACTGGGAGACACTCGGGGAAGACACGCGGATGGCTCCTAGGAAATCCAAGGTCCTGCAGACAGAAGACGGAACCTCCACACACTCACAATTCCGGAACAAGCCTGACTGTGTTGGGGAGGTTTGGGTCCGCCCTCCTCGCAGCTGAGTGGTGTCAAAGGATTTCCCTGGCAGGGGGAATTCCGCTAATTCCCTACCCTGTCCAGGGGGAGGCACTAGATGCTACCTGCATTTCCAGCCCAACCCCCGCCTTTCCCCGGCAGCCCGCAATGGGAGACACTCGGGGAAGACACGCGAAGGGCTCCTAGGAGATCCCGGGTTCTGCAGACAGAAGACGGAACCTCCACACACTCACAATTCCGGAACAAGCCTGACAGTGTGCGGAAGGTTTGGGTCCGCCCTCCTCGCAGCTGAGTGGTGTCAAAGGAGTCCCTGGCAGGGGGAATTCCGCTAATTCCCTACCCTGTCCAGGGGGAGGCACTAGATGCTACCTGCATTTCCAGCCCAACTCCCGCCTTTCCCCGGAAGTCCGCACAGGCAGACACTCGGGGAAGACACGCGGATGGCTCCTAGGAAATCCAAGGTCCTGCAGACAGAAGACGGAACCTCCACACACTCACAATTCCGGAACAAGCCTGACAGTGTGCGGGTGGTTTGGGTCCGCCCTCCTCGCAGCTGAGTGGTGTCAAAGGAGTTCCCTGGCAGGGGAATTCCGCTAATTCCATACCCTGTCCAGGGGGATGCACTAGATGCTACCTGCATTTCCAGCCCAACCCCCACCTTTCCCCGGCAGCCCGCAATGGGAGACACTCGGGGAATACACGCGGATGGCTCCTATGAAATCCAAGGTCCTGCAGACAGAAGATGAATCCTCCCCACACTCACAATTCCGGAACAAGCCTGACTGTGTGGGGGAGGTTTGGGGCCGCCCTCCACGAAGCTGAGTGGTGTCAAAGGTGTTCCCTGGCATGGGGAATCCGCTAAATGCCTACCCTGTCCAGGGGGAGGCACTAGATGCTACCTGCATTTCCAGCCCAACCCCCGCCTTTCCCCGGCAGCCCGCAATGGGAGACACTCGGGGAAGACACGCGAAGGGCTCCTAGGAGATACCGGGTTCTGCAGACAGAATACGGAACCTCCCCACACTCAGAATTCCGGAACACGGCTGACTGTGTGGGGGAGGAATGGGGCCGCCGTCCAAGCAGCTGACTGGTGTCACAGGTGTTCCCTGGCAGGGGGAAGTCCGCTAATTACCTCCTATGACCAGGGGGAGGCACTAGATGCTATCTGCATTTCCAACCCAACCCCCGCATTTCCCCGGCAGCCCGCACTGGGAGACAATCGGGGAAGACACGCGAATGGCTCCTAGGGGATCCAAGGTTCTGAGGACTGAAGACGGAACCTCCCCACACTCACAATTCCGGAACAAGCCTGACTGTGTGGGGGAGGTTTGGGTCCGCCCTCCTCGCAGCTGAGTTGTGTCAAAGGAGTTCCCTGGCAGGAGGAAGTCCGCTAATTGCCTACCCTGTCCAGGGGGAGGCACTAGATGCTACCTGCATTTCCAGCCCAACCCCCGCCTTTCCCCGGCAGTCCGCACAGGCAGACACTCGGGGAAGACACGCGAAGGGCTCCTAGGAGATCCCGGGTGCTGCAGACAGAAGACGGAACCTCCCCACACTCACAATTCCGGAACACGGCTGACTGTGTGGGGGAGGTTCGGGGCCGCCGTCCAAGCAGCTGACTGGTGTCACAGGTGTTCCCTTGCAGGGGGAAGCCCGCTAATTGCCTACCCTGTCCAGGGGGAGGCAATAGATTCTACCAGCATTTCCAGCCCAACCCCCGCCTTTCTCCGGCAGCCCTCAATGGGAGAAACTCGGGGAAGACACGCGAATGGCTCCTAGGAAATACAAGGTCCTGCAGACAGAAGACGGAACCTCCCCACAGTCACAATTCCGGAACAAGCCTGACAGTGTGCGGGAGGTTTGGGTCCGCCCTCCTCGCAGCTGAGTGGTGTCAAAGGAGTCCCTGGCAGGGGGAATTCCGCTAATTCCCTACCCTGTCCAGGGGGAGGCACTAGATGCTACCTGCATTTCCAGCCCAACCCCCGCCTTTCCCCGGAAGTCCGCACAGGCTGACACTCGGGGAAGACACGTGGATGGCTCCTAGGAAATCCAAGGTCCTGCAGACAGAAGACGGAACCTCCACACACTCACAATTCCGGAACAAGCCTGACAGTGTGCGGGAGGTTAGGGTCCGCCCTCCTCGCAGCTGAGTGGTGTCAAAGGAGTTCCCTGGCAGGGGGAATTCCGCTAATTCCCTACCCTGTCCAGGGGGAGGCACTAGATGCTACCTGCATTTCCAGCCCAACCCCCGCCTTTCCCCGGCAGCCCGCACTGGGAGACAATCGGGGAAGACACGCGAATGGCTCCTAGGGGATCCAAGGTTCTGAGGACTGAAGACGGAACCTCCCCACACTCACAATTCAGGAACAAGCCTGACTGTGTGGGGGAGGTTTGGGTCCGCCCTCCTCGCAGCTGAGTTGTGTCAAAGGAGTTCCCTGGCAGGAGGAAGACCGCTAATTGCCTACCCTGTCCAGGGGGAGGCACTAGATGCTACCTGCATTTCCAGCCCAACCCCCGCCTTTCCCCGGCAGCCCGCAATGGGTGACACTCGGGGAAGACACGCGAAGGGCTCCTAGGAGATCCCGGGTTCTGCAGACAGAATACGGAACCTCCCCACACTCAGAATTCCGGAACACGGCTGACTGTGTGTGGGAGGAATGGGGCCCCCGTCCACGAGGCTGACTGTTGTCACTGGTGTTCCCTGGCAGGGGGAAGTCCGCTAATTACCTCCTATGACCAGGGGGAGGCACTAGATGCTATCTGCATTTCCAGCCCAACCCCCGCCTTTCCCCAGCAGCCCGCACTGGGAGACACTCGGGGAAGACACGCGGATGGCTCCTAGGAAATCCAAGGTCCTGCAGACAGAAGACGGAACCTCCACACACTCACAATTCCGGAACAAGCCTGACTGTGTGGGGGAGGTTTGGGTCCGCCCTCCTCGCAGCTGAGTGGTTTCAAAGGAGTTCCCTGGCAGGGGGAATTCCGCTAATTCCCTACCCTGTCCAGGGGGAGGCACTAGATGCTACCTGCATTTCCAGCCCAACCCCCGCCTTTCCCCGGAAGTCCGCACAGGCAGACACTCGGGGAAGACACGCGGATGGCTCCTAGGAAATCCAAGGTCCTGCAGACAGAAGACGGAACCTCCACACACTCACAATTCCGGAACAAGCCTGACAGTGTGCGGGAGGTTTGGGTCCGCCCTCCTCGCAGCTGAGTGGTGTCAAAGGAGTCCCTGGCAGGGGGAATTCCGCTAATTCCCTACCCTGTCCAGGGGGAGGCACTAGATGCTACCTGCATTTCCAGCCCAACTCCCGCCTTTCCCCGGAAGTCCGCACAGGCAGACACTCGGGGAAGACACGCGGATGGCTCCTAGGAAATCCAAGGTCCTGCAGACAGAAGACGGAACCTCCACACACTCACAATTCCGGAACAAGCCTGACAGTGTGCGGGTGGTTTGGGTCCGCCCTCCTCGCAGCTGAGTGGTGTCAAAGGAGTTCCCTGGCAGGGGAATTCCGCTAATTCCATACCCTGTCCAGGGGGATGCACTAGATGCTACCTGCATTTCCAGCCCAACCCCCACCTTTCCCCCGCAGCCCGCAATGGGATACACTCGGGGAATACACGCGGATGGCTCCTATGAAATCCAAGGTCCTGCAGACAGAAGATGAATCCTCCCCACACTCACAATTCCGGAACAAGCCTGACTGTGTGGGGGAGGTTTGGGGCCGCCCTCCACGAAGCTGAGTGGTGTCAAAGGTGTTCCCTGGCATGGGGAATCCGCTAAATGCCTACCCTGTCCAGGGGGAGGCACTAGATGCTACCTGCATTTCCAGCCCAACCCCCGCCTTTCCCCGGCAGCCCGCAATGGGAGACACTCGGGGAAGACACGCGAAGGGCTCCTAGGAGATCCCGGGTTCTGCAGACAGAATACGGAACCTCCCCACACTCAGAATTCCGGAACACGGCTGACTGTGTGGGGGAGGAATGGGGCCCCCGTCCACGAGGCTGACTGGTGTCACTGGTGTTCCCTGGCAGGGGGAAGTCCGCTAATTACCTCCTATGACCAGGGGGAGGCACTAGATGCTATCTGCATTTCCAGCCCAACCCCCGCCTTTCCCCAGCAGCCCGCACTGGGAGACACTCGGGGAAGACACGCGGATGGCTCCTAGGAAATCCAAGGTCCTGCAGACAGAAGACGGAACCTCCACACACTCACAATTCCGGAACAAGCCTGACTGTGTGGGGGAGGTTTGGGTCCGCCCTCCTCGCAGCTGAGTGGTGTCAAAGGAGTTCCCTGGCAGGGGGAATTCCGCTAATACCCTACCCTGTCCAGGGGGAGGCACTAGATGCTACCTGCATTTCCAGCCCAACCCCCGCCTTTCCCCGGCAGCCCGCAATGGGAGACACTCGGGGAAGACACGCGAAGGGCTCCTAGGAGATCCCGGGTTCTGCAGACAGAAGACGGAACCTCCACACACTCACAATTCCGGAACAAGCCTGACAGTGTGCGGGTGGTTTGGGTCCGCCCTCCTCGCAGCTGAGTGGTGTCAAAGGAGTCCCTGGCAGGGGGAATTCCGCTAATTCCCTACCCTGTCCAGGGGGAGGCACTAGATGCTACCTGCATTTCCAGCCCAACTCCCGCCTTTCCCCGGAAGTCCGCACAGGCATACACTCGGGGAAGACACGCGGATGGCTCCTAGGAAATCCAAGGTCCTGCAGACCGAAGACGGAACCTCCACACACTCACAATTCCGGAACAAGCCTGACAGTGTGCGGGTGGTTTGGGTCCGCCCTCCTCGCAGCTGAGTGGTGTCAAAGGAGTTCCCTGGCAGGGGAATTCCGCTAATTCCATACCCTGTCCAGGGGGATGCACTAGATGCTACCTGCATTTCCAGCCCAACCCCCAACTTTCCCCGGCAGCCCGCAATGGGAGACACTCGGGGAATACACGCGGATGGCTCCTATGAAATCCAAGGTCCTGCAGACAGAAGATGAATCCTCCCCACACTCACAATTCCGGAACAAGCCTGACTGTGTGGGGGAGGTTTGGGGCCACCCTCCACGAAGCTGAGTGGTGTCAAAGGTGTTCCCTGGCATGGGGAATCCGCTAAATGCCTACCCTGTCCAGGGGAAGGCACTAGATGCTACCTGCATTTCCAGCCCAACCCCCGCCTTTCCCCGGCAGCCCGCAATGGGAGACACTCGGGGAAGACACGCGAAGGGCTCCTAGGAGATACCGGGTTCTGCAGACAGAATACGGAACCTCCCCACACTCAGAATTCCGGAACACGGCTGACTGTGTGGGGGAGGAATGGGGCCGCCGTCCAAGCAGCTGACTGGTGTCACAGGTGTTCCCTGGCAGGGGGAAGTCCGCTAATTACCTCCTATGACCAGGGGGAGGCACTAGATGCTATCTGCATTTCCAACCCAACCCCCGCATTTCCCCGGCAGCCCGCACTGGGAGACAATCGGGGAAGACACGCGAATGGCTCCTAGGGGATCCAAGGTTCTGAGGACTGAAGACGGAACCTCCCCACACTCACAATTCCGGAACAAGCCTGACTGTGTGGGGGAGGTTTGGGTCCGCCCTCCTCGCAGCTGAGTTGTGTCAAAGGAGTTCCCTGGCAGGAGGAAGTCCGCTAATTGCCTACCCTGTCCAGGGGGAGGCACTAGATGCTACCTGCATTTCCAGCCCAACCCCCGCCTTTCCCCGGAAGTCCGCACAGGCAGACACTCGGGGAAGACACGCGGATGGCTCCTAGGAAATCCAAGGTCCTGCAGACAGAAGACGGAACCTCCACACACTCACAATTCCGGAACAAGCCTGACAGTGTGCGGGAGGTTTGGGTCCGCCCTCCTCGCAGCTGAGTGGTGTCAAAGGAGTCCCTGGCAGGGGGAATTCCTCTAATTCCCTACCCTGTCCAGGGGGAGGCACTAGATGCTACCTGCATTTCCAGCCCAACTCCCGCCTTTCCCCGGAAGTCCGCACAGGCAGACACTCGGGGAAGACACGCGGATGGCTCCTAGGAAATCCAAGGTCCTGCAGACCGAAGACGGAACCTCCACACACTCACAATTCCGGAACAAGCCTGACAGTGTGCGGGTGGTTTGGGTCCGCCCTCCTCGCAGCTGAGTGGTGTCAAAGGAGTTCCCTGGCAGGGGAATTCCGCTAATTCCATACCCTGTCCAGGGGGATGCACTTGATGCTACCTGCATTTCCAGCCCAACCCCCACCTTTCCCCGGCAGCCCGCAATGGGAGACACTCGGGGAATACACGCGGATGGCTCCTATGAAATCCAAGGTCCTGCAGACAGAAGATGAATCCTCCCCACACTCACAATTCCGGAACAAGCCTGACTGTGTGGGGGAGGTTTGGGGCCGCCCTCCACGAAGCTGAGTGGTGTCAAAGGTGTTCCCTGGCATGGGGAATCCGCTAAATGCCTACCCTGTCCAGGGGGAGGCACTAGATGCTACCTGCATTTCCAGCCCAACCCCCGCCTTTCCCCGGCAGCCCGCAATGGGAGACACTCGGGGAAGACACGCGAAGGGCTCCTAGGAGATACCGGGTTCTGCAGACAGAATACGGAACCTCCCCACACTCAGAATTCCGGAACACGGCTGACTGTGTGGGGGAGGAATGGGGCCGCCGTCCAAGCAGCTGACTGGTGTCACAGGTGTTCCCTGGCAGGGGGAAGTCCGCTAATTACCTCCTATGACCAGGGGGAGGCACTAGATGCTATCTGCATTTCCAACCCAACCCCCGCATTTCCCCGGCAGCCCGCACTGGGAGACAATCGGGGAAGACACGCGAATGGCTCCTAGGGGATCCAAGGTTCTGAGGACTGAAGACGGAACCTCCCCACACTCACAATTCCGGAACAAGCCTGACTGTGTGGGGGAGGTTTGGGTCCGCCCTCCTCGCAGCTGAGTTGTGTCAAAGGAGTTCCCTGGCAGGAGGAAGTCCGCTAATTGCCTACCCTGTCCAGGGGGAGGCACTAGATGCTACCTGCATTTCCAGCCCAACCCCCGCCTTTCCCCGGAAGTCCGCACAGGCAGACACTCGGGGAAGACACGCGGATGGCTCCTAGGAAATCCAAGGTCCTGCAGACAGAAGACGGATCCTCCACACACTCACAATTCCGGAACAAGCCTGACAGTGTGCGGGAGGTTTGGGTCCGCCATCCTCGCAGCTGAGTGGTGTCAAAGGAGTTCCCTGGCAGGGGGAATTCCGCTAATTCCCTACCCTGTCCAGGGGGAGGCACTAGATGCTACCTGCATTTCCAGCCCAACCCCCGCCTTTCCCCGGCAGCCCGCACTGGGAAACAATCGGGGAAGACACGCGAATGGCTCCTAGGGGATCCAAGGTTCTGAGGACTGAAGACGGAACCTCCCCACACTCACAATTCCGGAACAAGCCTGACTGTGTGGGGGAGGTTTGGGTCCGCCCTCCTCGCAGCTGAGTTGTGTCAAAGGAGTTCCCTGGCAGGAGGAAGTCCGCTAATTGCCTACCCTGTCCAGGGGGAGGCACTAGATGCTACCTGCATTTCCAGCCCAACCCCCGCCTTTCCCCGGCAGCCCGCAATTGGAGACACTCGGGGAAGACACCCGTTTGGCTCCTATGAAATCCAAGGTCCTGCAGACAGAAGATGGAACCTCCCCACACTCACAATTCCGGAACAAGCGTGACTGTGTGGGGGAGGGTTGGGGGGGCCCTCCTCGCAGCTGAGTTGTGTCAAAGGAGTTCCCTTGCAGGAGGTAGTCCGCTAATTGCCTACCCAGTCCAGGGGGAGGCACTAGATGCTACCTGCATTTCCAGCCCAACCCCCGCCTTTCCCCGGCAGCCCGCACTGGGAGACAATCGGGGAAGACACGCGAATGGCTCCTAGGGGATCCAAGGTTCTGAGGACTGAAGACGGAACCTCCCCACACTCAGAATTCCGGAACACGGCTGACTGTGTGGGGGAGGAATGGGGCCCCCGTCCACGAGGCTGACTGGTGTCACTGGTGTTCCCTGGCAGGGGGAAGTCCGCTAATTACCTCCTATGACCAGGGGGAGGCACTAGATGCTACCTGCATTTCCAGCCCAACCCCCGCCTTTCCCCGGCAGTCCGCACAGGCAGACACTCGGGGAAGACACGCGAAGGGCTCCTAGGAGATCCCGGGTGCTGCAGACAGAAGACGGAACCTCCCCACACTCACAATTCCGCAACACGGCTGACTGTGTGGGGGAGGTTCGGGGCCGCCGTCCAAGCAGCTGACTGGTGTCACAGGTGTTCCCTTGCAGGGGGAAGCCCGCTAATTGCCTACCCTGTCCAGGGGGAGGCAATAGATTCTACCAGCATTTCCAGCACAACCCCCGCCTTTCTCCGGCAGCCCTCAATGGGAGAAACTCGGGGAAGACACGCGAATGGCTCCTAGGAAATACAAGGTCCTGCAGACAGAAGACGGAACCTCCCCACAGTCACAATTCCGGAACAAGCCTGACAGTGTGCGGGAGGTTTGGGTCCGCCCTCCTCGCAGCTGAGTGGTGTCAAAGGAGTCCCTGGCAGGGGGAATTCCGCTAATTCCCTACCCTGTCCAGGGGGAGGCACTAGATGCTACCTGCATTTCCAGCCCAACCCCCGCCTTTCCCCGGAAGTCCGCACAGGCTGACACTCGGGGAAGACACGCGGATGGCTCCTAGGAAATCCAAGGTCTTGCAGACAGAAGACGGAACCTCCACACACTCAAAATTCCGGAACAAGCCTGACAGTGTGCGGGAGGTTTGGGTCCGCCCTCCTCGCAGCTGAGTGGTGTCAAAGGAGTTCCTTGGCAGGGGGAATTCCGCTAATTCCCTACCCTGTCCAGGGGGAGGCACTAGATGCTACCTGCATTTCCAGCCCAACCCCCGCCTTTCCCCGGCAGCCCGCACTGGGAGACAATCGGGGAAGACACGCGAATGGCTCCTAGGGGATCCAAGGTTCTGAGGACTGAAGACGGAACCTCCACACACTCACAATTCCGGAACAAGCCTGACTGTGTTGGGGAGGTTTGGGTCCGCCCTCCTCGCAGCTGAGTGGTGTCAAAGGAGTTCCCTGGCAGGGGGAATTCCGCTAATTCCCTACCCTGTCCAGGGGGAGGCACTAGATGCTACCTGCATTTCCAGCGCAACCCCCGCCTTTCCCCGGAAGTCCGCACAGGCTGACACTCGGGGAAGACACGCGGATGGCTCCTAGGAAATCCAAGGTCCTGCAGACAGAAGACGGAACCTCCCCACACTAAGAATACCGGAACACGGCTGACTGTGTGGGGGAGGAATGGGGCCCCCGTCCACGAGGCTGACTGGTGTCACTGGTGTTCCCTGGCAGGGGGAAGTCCGCTAATTACCTCCTATGACCAGGGGGAGGCACTAGATGCTATCTGCATTTCCAGCCCAACCCCCGCCTTTCCCCAGCAGCCCGCACTGGGAGACACTCGGGGAAGACACGCGGATGGCTCCTAGGAAATCCAAGGTCCTGCAGACAGAAGACGGAACCTCCACACACTCACAATTCCGGAACAAGCCTGACTGTGTTGGGGAGGTTTGGGTCCGCCCTCCTCGCAGCTGAGTGGTGTCAAAGGAGTTCCCTGGCAGGGGGAATTCCGCTAATTCCCTACCCTGTCCAGGGGGAGGCACTAGATGCTACCTGCATTTCCAGCCCAACCCCCGCCTTTCCCCGGCAGACCGCAATGGGAGACACTCGGGGAAGACACGCGAAGGGCTCCTAGGAGATCCCGGGTTCTGCAGACAGAAGACGGAACCTCCACACACTCACAATTCCGGAACAAGCCTGACAGTGTGCGGAAGGTTTGGGTCCGCCCTCCTCGCAGCTGAGTGGTGTCAAAGGAGTCCCTGGCAGGGGGAATTCCGCTAATTCCCTACCCTGTCCAGGGGGAGGCACTAGATGCTACCTGCATTTCCAGCCCAACTCCCGCCTTTCCCCGGAAGTCCGCACAGGCAGACACTCGGGGAAGACACGCGGATGGCTCCTAGGAAATCCAAGGTCCTGCAGACAGAAGACGGAACCTCCACACACTCACAATTCCGGAACAAGCCTGACAGTGTGCGGGTGGTTTGGGTCCGCCCTCCTCGCAGCTGAGTGGTGTCAAAGGAGTTCCCTGGCAGGGGAATTCCGCTAATTCCATACCCTGTCCAGGGGGATGCACTAGATGCTACCTGCATTTCCAGCCCAACCCCCACCTTTCCCCGGCAGCCCGCAATGGGAGACACTCGGGGAATACACGCGGATGGCTCCTATGAAATCCAAGGTCCTGCAGACAGAAGATGAATCCTCCCCACACTCACAATTCCGGAACAAGCCTGACTGTGTGGGGGAGGTTTGGGGCCGCCCTCCACGAAGCTGAGTGGTGTCAAAGGTGTTCCCTGGCATGGGGAATCCGCTAAATGCCTACCCTGTCCAGGGGGAGGCACTAGATGCTACCTGCATTTCCAGCCCAACCCCCGCCTTTCCCCGGCAGCCCGCAATGGGAGACACTCGGGGAAGACACGCGAAGGGCTCCTAGGAGATACCGGGTTCTGCAGACAGAATACGGAACCTCCCCACACTCAGAATTCCGGAACAAGGCTGACTGTGTGGGGGAGGAATGGGGCCGCCGTCCAAGCAGCTGACTGGTGTCACAGGTGTTCCCTGGCAGGGGGAAGTCCGCTAATTACCTCCTATGACCAGGGGGAGGCACTAGATGCTATCTGCATTTCCAACCCAACCCCCGCATTTCCCCGGCAGCCCGCACTGGGAGACAATCGGGGAAGACACGCGAATGGCTCCTAGGGGATCCAAGGTTCTGAGGACTGAAGACGGAACCTCCCCACACTCACAATTCCGGAACAAGCCTGACTGTGTGGGGGAGGTTTGGGTCCGCCCTCCTCGCAGCTGAGTTGTGTCAAAGGAGTTCCCTGGCAGGAGGAAGTCCGCTAATTGCCTACCCTGTCCAGGGGGAGGCACTAGATGCTACCTGCATTTCCAGCCCAACCCCCGCCTTTCCCCGGCAGTCCGCACAGGCAGACACTCGGGGAAGACACGCGAAGGGCTCCTAGGAGATCCCGGGTGCTGCAGACAGAAGACGGAACCTCCCCACACTCACAATTCCGGAACAAGCGTGACTGTGTGGGGGAGGTTTGGGGCCGCCCTCCTCGAAGCTGAGTTGTGTCAAAGGAGTTCGCTGGCAGGAGGAATTCCACTAATTGCCTGCCCTGTCCAGGGGGAGGCACTAGATGCTACCTGCATTTCCAGCCCAACCCCCGCCTTTCCCCGGCAGCCCGCACTGGGAGACAGTCGGGGAAGACACGCGAATGGCTCCTAGGGGATCCAAGGTTCTGAGGACTCAAGACGGAACCTCCCCACACTCACAATTCCGGAACAAGCCTGACTGTGTGGGGGAGGTTTGGGTCCGCCCTCCTCGCAGCTGAGTTGTGTCAAAGGAGTTCCCTTGCAGGAGGTAGTCCGCTAATTGCCTACCCTGTCCAGGGGGAGGCACTAGATGCTACCTGCATTTCCAGCCCAACCCCCGCCTTTCCCCGGCAGCCCGCACTGGGAGACAATCGGGGAAGACACGCGAATGGCTCCTAGGGGATCCAAGGTTCTGAGGACTGAAGACGGAACCTCCCCACACTCACAATTCCGGAACAAGCCTGACTGTGTGGGGGAGTTTTGGGTCCGCCCTCCTCGCAGCTGAGTGGTGTCAAAGGAGTCCCTGGCAGGAGGAATTCCGCTAATTGCCTGCCCTGTCCAGGGGGAGGCACTAGATGCTACCTGCATTTCCAACACAACCCCCGCCTTTCCACGGCAGTCCGCACAGGCATACACTCGGGGAAGACACGCGAAGGGCTCCTAGGAGATCCCGGGTGCTGCAGACAGAAGACGGAACCTCCCCACACTCACAATTCCGGAACACGGCTGACTGTGTGGGGGAGGTTCGGGGCCGCCGTCCAAGCAGCTGACTGGTGTCACAGGTGTTCCCTTGCAGGGGGAAGCCCGCTAATTGCCTACCCTGTCCAGGGGGAGGCAATAGATTCTACCAGCATTTCCAGCCCAACCCCCGCCTTTCTCCGGCAGCCCTCAATGGGAGAAACTCGGGGAAGACACGCGAATGGCTCCTAGGAAATACAAGGTCCTGCAGACAGAAGACGGAACCTCCCCACAGTCACAATTCCGGAACAAGCCTGACAGTGTGCGGGAGGTTTGGGTCCGCCCTCCTCGCAGCTGAGTGGTGTCAAAGGAGTCCTTGGCAGGGGGAATTCCGCTAATTCCCTACCCTTTCCAGGGGGAGGCACTAGATGCTACCTGCATTTCCAGCCCAACCCCCGCCTTTCCCCGGAAGTCCGCACAGGCTGACACTCGGGGAAGACACGCGGATGGCTCCTAGGAAATCCAAGGTCCTGCAGACAGAAGACGGAACCTCCACACACTCACAATTCCGGAACAAGCCTGACAGTGTGCGGGAGGTTTGGGTCCGCCCTCCTCGCAGCTGAGTGGTGTCAAAGGAGTTCCCTGGCAGGGGGAATTCCGCTAATTCCCTACCCTGTCCAGGGGGAGGCACTAGATGCTACCTGCATTTCCAGCCCAACCCCCGCCTTTCCCCGGCAGCCCGCACTGGGAGACAATCGGGGAAGACACGCGAATGGCTCCTAGGGGATCCAAGGTTCTGAGGACTGAAGACGGAACCTCCCCACACTCACAATTCCAGAACAAGCCTGACTGTGTGGGGGAGGTTTGGGGCCGCCCTCCACGAAGCTGAGTGGTGTCAAAGGTGTTCCCTGGCATGGGGAATCCGCTAAATGCCTACCCTGTCCAGGGGGAGGCACTAGATGCTACCTGCATTTCCAGCCCAACCCCCGCCTTTCCCCGGCAGCCCGCAATGGGAGACACTCGGGGAAGACACGCGAAGGGCTCCTAGGAGATACCGGGTTCTGCAGACAGAATACGGAACCTCCCCACACTCAGAATTCCGGAACACGGCTGACTGTGTGGGGGAGGAATGGGGCCGCCGTCCAAGCAGCTGACTGGTGTCACAGGTGTTCCGTGGCAGGGGGAAGTCCGCTAATTACCTCCTATGACCAGGGGGAGGCACTAGATGCTATCTGCATTTCCAACCCAACCCCCGCATTTCCCCGGCAGCCCGCACTGGGAGACAATCGGGGAAGACACGCGAATGGCTCCTAGGGGATCCAAGGTTCTGAGGACTGAAGACGGAACCTCCCCACACTCACAATTCCGGAACAAGCCTGACTGTGTGGGGGAGGTTTGGGTCCGCCCTCCTCGCAGCTGAGTTGTGTCAAAGGAGTTCCCTTGCAGGAGGTAGTCCGCTAATTGCCTACCCTGTCCAGGGGGAGGCACTAGATGCTACCTGCATTTCCAGCCCAACCCCCGCCTTTCCCCGGCAGCCCGCACTGGGAGACAATCGGGGAAGACACGCGAATGGCTCCTAGGGGATCCAAGGTTCTGAGGACTGAAGACGGAACCTCCCCACACTCACAATTCCGGAACAAGCCTGACTGTGTGGGGGAGGTTTGGGTCCGCCCTCCTCGCAGCTGAGTTGTGTCAAAGGAGTTCCCTTGCAGGAGGTAGTCCGCTAATTGCCTACCCTGTCCAGGGGGAGGCACTAGATGCTACCTGCATTTCCAGCCCAACCCCCGCCTTTCCCCGGCAGCCCGCACTGGGAGACAATCGGGGAAGACACGCGAATGGCTCCTAGGGGATCCAAGGTTCTGAGGACTGAAGACGGAACCTCCCCACACTCAGAATTCCGGAACACGGCTGACTGTGTGGGGGAGGAATGGGGCCCCCGTCCACGAGGCTGACTGGTGTCACAGGTGTTCCCTGGCAGGGGGAAGTCCGCTAATTACCTCCTATGACCAGGGGGACGCACTAGATGCTATCTGCATTTCCAGCCCAACCCCCGCCTTTCCCCGGCAGCCCGCACTGGGAGACAATCGGGGAAGACACGCGAATGGCTCCTAGGGGATCCAAGGTTCTGAGGACTGAAGACGGAACCTCCCCACACTCACAATTCCGGAACAAGCCTGACTGTGTGGGGGAGGTTTGGGTCCGCCCTCCTCGCAGCTGAGTTGTGTCAAAGGAGTTCCCTGGCAGGAGGAAGTCCGCTAATTGCCTACCCTGTCCAGGGGGAGGCACTAGATGCTACCTGCATTTCCAGCCCAACCCCCGCCTTTCCCCGGCAGTCCGCACAGGCAGACACTCGGGGAAGACACGCGAAGGGCTCCTAGGAGATCCCGGGTGCTGCAGACAGAAGACGGAACCTCCCCAAACTCACTATTCCGGAACACGGCTGACTGTGTGGGGGAGGTTCGGGGCCGCCGTCCAAGCAGCTGACTGGTGTCACAGGTGTTCCCTTGCAGGGGGAAGCCCGCTAATTGCCTACCCTGTCCAGGGGGAGGCAATAGATTCTACCAGCATTTCCAGCCCATCCCCCGCCTTTCTCCGGCAGCCCTCAATGGGAGAAACTCGGGGAAGACACGCGAATGGCTCCTAGGAAATACAAGGTCCTGCAGACAGAAGACGGAACCTCCCCACAGTCACAATTCCGGAACAAGCCTGACAGTGTGCGGGAGGTTTGGGTCCGCCCTCCTCGCAGCTGAGTGGTGTCAAAGGAGTCCCTGGCAGGGGGAATTCCGCTAATTCCCTACCCTGTCCAGGGGGAAGCACTAGATGCTACCTGCATTTCCAGCCCAACCCCCGCCTTTCCCCGGAAGTCCGCACAGGCTGACACTCGGGGAAGACACGCGGATGGCTCCTAGGAAATCCAAGGTCCTGCAGACAGAAGACGGAACCTCCACACACTCACAATTCCGGAACAAGCCTGACAGTGTGCGGGAGGTTTGGGTCCGCCTTCCTCGCAGCTGAGTGGTGTCAAAGGAGTTCCTTGGAAGGGGGAATTCCGCTAATTCCCTACCCTGTCCAGGGGGAGGCACTAGATGCTACCTGCATTTCCAGCCCAACCCCCGCCTTTCCCCGGCAGCCCGCACTGGGAGACAATCGGGGAAGACACGCGAATGGCTCCTAGGGGATCCAAGGTTCTGAGGACTGAAGACGGAACCTCCACACACTCACAATTCCGGAACAAGCCTGACTGTGTTGGGGAGGTTTGGGTCCGCCCTCCTCGCAGCTGAGTGGTGTCAAAGGAGTTCCCTGGCAGGGGGAATTCCGCTAATTCCCTACCCTGTCCAGGGGGAGGCACTAGATGCTACCTGCATTTCCAGCCCAACCCCCGCCTTTCCCCGGAAGTCCGCACAGGCTGACACTCGGGGAAGACACGCGGATGGCTCCTAGGAAATCCAAGGTCCTGCAGACAGAAGACGGAACCTCCCCACACTCAGAATTCCGGAACACGGCTGACTGTGTGGGGGAGGAATGGGGCCCCCGTCCACGAGGCTGACTGGTGTCACTGGTGTTCCCTGGCAGGGGGAAGTCCGCTAATTACCTCCTATGACCAGGGGGAGGCACTAGATGCTATCTGCATTTCCAGCCCAACCCCCGCCTTTCCCCAGCAGGCCGCACTGGGAGACACTCGGGGAAGACACGCGGATGGCTCCTAGGAAATCCAAGGTCCTGCAGACAGAAGACGGAACCTCCACACACTCACAATTCCGGAACAAGCCTGACTGTGTTGGGGAGGTTTGGGCCCGCCCTCCTCGCAGCTGAGTGGTGTCAAAGGAGTTCCCTGGCAGGGGGAATTCCGCTAATTCCCTACCCTGTCCAGGGGGAGGCACTAGATGCTACCTGCATTTCCAGCCCAACCCCCGCCTTTCCCCGGCAGCCCGCAATGGGAGACACTCGGGGAAGACACGCGGATGGCTCCTATGAAATCCAAGGTCCTGCAGACAGAAGATGAATCCTCCCCACACTCACAATTCCGGAACAAGCCTGACTGTGTGGGGGAGGTTTGGGGCCGCCCTCCACGAAGCTGAGTGGTGTCAAAGGTGTTCCCTGGCATGGGGAATCCGCTAAATGCCTACCCTGTCCAGGGGGAGGCACTAGATGCTACCTGCATTTCCAGCCCAACCCCCGCCTTTCCCCGGCAGCCCTCAATGGGAGACACTCGGGGAAGACACGCGAAGGGCTCCTAGGAGATACCGGGTTCTGCAGACAGAATACGGAACCTCCCCACACTCAGAATTCCGGAACACGGCTGACTGTGTGGGGGAGGAATGGGGCCGCCGTCCAAGCAGCTGACTGGTGTCACAGGTGTTCCCTGGCAGGGGGAAGTCCGCTAATTACCTCCTATGACCAGGGGGAGGCACTAGATGCTATCTGCATTTCCAACCCAACCCCCGCATTTCCCCGGCAGCCCGCACTGGGAGACAATCGGGGAAGACACGCGAATGGCTCCTAGGGGATCCAAGGTTCTGAGGACTGAAGACGGAACCTCCCCACACTCACAATTCCGGAACAAGCCTGACTGTGTGGGGGAGGTTTGGGTCCGCCCTCCTCGCAGCTGAGTTGTGTCAAAGGAGTTCCCTGGCAGGAGGAAGTCCGCTAATTGCCTACCCTGTCCAGGGGGAGGCACTAGATGCTACCTGCATTTCCAGCCCAACCCCCGCCTTTCCCCGGCAGTCCGCACAGGCAGACACTCGGGGAAGACACGCGAAGGGCTCCTAGGAGATCCTGGGTGCTGCAGACAGAAGACGGAACCTCCCCACACTCACAATTCCGGAACAAGCGTGACTGTGTGGTGGAGGTTTGGGGCCGCCCTCCTCGCAGCTGAGTTGTGTCAAAGGAGTTCGCTGGCAGGAGGAATTCCACTAATTGCCTGCCCTGTCCAGGGGGAGGCACTAGATGCTACCTGCATTTCCAGCCCAACCCCCGCCTTTCCCCGGCAGCCCGCACTGGGAGACAATCGGGGAAGACACGCGAATGGCTCCTAGGGGATCCAAGGTTCTGAGGACTGAAGACGGAACCTCCCCACACTCACAATTCCGGAACAAGCCTGACTGTGTGGGGGAGTTTTGGGTCCGCCCTCCTCGCAGCTGAGTGGTGTCAAAGGAGTCCCTGGCAGGAGGAATTCCGCTAATTGCCTGCCCTGTCCAGGGGGAGGCACTAGATGCTACCTGCATTTCCAGCCCAACCCCCGCCTTTCCCCGGAAGTCCGCACAGGCTGACACTCGGGGAAGACACGCGGATGGCTCCTAGGAAATCCAAGGTCCTGCAGACAGAAGACGGAACCTCCCCACACTCAGAATTCCGGAACACGGCTGACTGTGTGGGGGAGGAATGGGGCCCCCGTCCACGAGGCTGACTGGTGTCACTGGTGTTCCCTGGCAGGGGGAAGTCCGCTAATTACCTCCTATGACCAGGGGGAGGCACTAGATGCTATCTGCATTTCCAGCCCAACCCCCGCCTTTCCCCAGCAGCCCGCACTGGGAGACACTCGGGGAAGACACGCGGATGGCTCCTAGGAAATCCAAGGTCCTGCAGACAGAAGACGGAACCTCCACACAGTCACAATTCCGGAACAAGCCTGACAGTGTGCGGGAGGTTTGGGTCCGCCCTCCTCGCAGCTGAGTGGTGTCAAAGGAGTCCCTGGCAGGGGGAATTCCGCTAATTCCCTACCCTGTCCAGGGGGAAGCACTAGATGCTACCTGCATTTCCAGCCCAACCCCCGCCTTTCCCCGGAAGTCCGCACAGGCTGACACTCGGGGAAGACACGCGGATGGCTCCTAGGAAATCCAAGGTCCTGCAGACAGAAGACGGAACCTCAACACACTCACAATTCCGGAACAAGCCTGACAGTGTGCGGGAGGTTTGGGTCCGCCCTCCTCGCAGCTGAGTGGTGTCAAAGGAGTTCCTTGGCAGGGGGAATTCCGCTAATTCCCTACCCTGTCCAGGGGGAGGCACTAGATGCTACCTGCATTTCCAGCCCAACCCCCGCCTTTCCCCGGCAGCCCGCACTGGGAGACAATCGGGGAAGACACGCGAATGGCTCCTAGGGGATCCAAGGTTCTGAGGACTGAAGACGGAACCTCCACACACTCACAATTCCGGAACAAGCCTGACTGTGTTGGGGAGGTTTGGGTCCGCCCTCCTCGCAGCTGAGTGGTGTCAAAGGAGTTCCCTGGCAGGGGGAATTCCGCTAATTCCCTACCCTGTCCAGGGGGAGGCACTAGATGCTACCTGCATTTCCAGCCCAACCCCCGCCTTTCCCCGGAAGTCCGCACAGGCTGACACTCGGGGAAGACACGCGGATGGCTCCTAGGAAATCCAAGGTCCTGCAGACAGAAGACGGAACCTCCCCACACTCAGAATTCCGGAACACGGCTGACTGTGTGGGGGAGGAATGGGGCCCCCGTCCACGAGGCTGACTGGTGTCACTGGTGTTCCCTGGCAGGGGGAAGTCCGCTAATTACCTCCTATGACCAGGGGGAGGCACTAGATGCTATCTGCATTTCCAGCCCAACCCCCGCCTTTCCCCAGCAGCCCGCACTGGGAGACACTCGGGGAAGACACGCGGATGGCTCCTAGGAAATCCAAGGTCCTGCAGACAGAAGACGGAACCTCCACACACTCACAATTCCGGAACAAGCCTGACTGTGTTGGGGAGGTTTGGGCCCGCCCTCCTCGCAGCTGAGTGGTGTCAAAGGAGTTCCCTGGCAGGGGGAATTCCGCTAATTCCCTACCCTGTCCAGGGGGAGGCACTAGATGCTACCTGCATTTCCAGCCCAACCCCCGCCTTTCCCCGGCAGCCCGCAATGGGAGACACTCGGGGAAGACACGCGGATGGCTCCTATGAAATCCAAGGTCCTGCAGACAGAAGATGAATCCTCCCCACACTCACAATTCCGGAACAAGCCTGACTGTGTGGGGGAGGTTTGGGGCCGCCCTCCACGAAGCTGAGTGGTGTCAAAGGTGTTCCCTGGCATGGGGAATCCGCTAAATGCCTACCCTGTCCAGGGGGAGGCACTAGATGCTACCTGCATTTCCAGCCCAACCCCCGCCTTTCCCCGGCAGCCCGCAATGGGAGACACTCGGGGAAGACACGCGAAGGGCTCCTAGGAGATACCGGGTTCTGCAGACAGAATACGGAACCTCCCCACACTCAGAATTCCGGAACACGGCTGACTGTGTGGGGGAGGAATGGGGCCGCCGTCCAAGCAGCTGACTGGTGTCACAGGTGTTCCCTGGCAGGGGGAAGTCCGCTAATTACCTCCTATGACCAGGGGGAGGCACTAGATGCTATCTGCATTTCCAACCCAACCCCCGCATTTCCCCGGCAGCCCGCACTGGGAGACAATCGGGGAAGACACGCGAATGGCTCCTAGGGGATCCAAGGTTCTGAGGACTGAAGACGGAACCTCCCCACACTCACAATTCCGGAACAAGCCTGACTGTGTGGGGGAGGTTTGGGTCCGCCCTCCTCGCAGCTGAGTTGTGTCAAAGGAGTTCCCTGGCAGGAGGAAGTCCGCTAATTGCCTACCCTGTCCAGGGGGAGGCACTAGATGCTACCTGCATTTCCAGCCCAACCCCCGCCTTTCCCCGGCAGTCCGCACAGGCAGACACTCGGTGAAGACACGCGAAGGGCTCCTAGGAGATCCTGGGTGCTGCAGACAGAAGACGGAACCTCCCCACACTCACAATTCCGGAACAAGCGTGACTGTGTGGGGGAGGTTTGGGGCCGCCCTCCTCGCAGCTGAGTTGTGTCAAAGGAGTTCGCTGGCAGGAGGAATTCCACTAATTGCCTGCCCTGTCCAGGGGGAGGCACTAGATGCTACCTGCATTTCCAGCCCAACCCCCGCCTTTCCCCGGCAGCCCGCACTGGGAGACAATCGGGGAAGACACGCGAATGGCTCCTAGGGGATCCAAGGTTCTGAGGACTGAAGACGGAACCTCCCCACACTCACAATTCCGGAACAAGCCTGACTGTGTGGGGGAGTTTTGGGTCCGCCCTCCTCGCAGCTGAGTGGTGTCAAAGGAGTCCCTGGCAGGAGGAATTCCGCTAATTGCCTGCCCTGTCCAGGGGGAGGCACTAGATGCTACCTGCATTTCCAGCCCAACCCCCGCCTTTCCCCGGAAGTCCGCACAGGCTGACACTCGGGGAAGACACGCGGATGGCTCCTAGGAAATCCAAGGTCCTGCAGACAGAAGACGGAACCTCCCCACACTCAGAATTCCGGAACACGGCTGACTGTGTGGGGGAGGAATGGGGCCCCCGTCCACGAGGCTGACTGGTGTCACTGGTGTTCCCTGGCAGGGGGAAGTCCGCTAATTACCTCCTATGACCAGGGGGAGGCACTAGATGCTATCTGCATTTCCAGCCCAACCCCCGCCTTTCCCCAGCAGCCCGCACTGGGAGACACTCGGGGAAGACACGCGGATGGCTCCTAGGAAATCCAAGGTCCTGCAGACAGAAGACGGAACCTCCACACACTCACAATTCCGGAACAAGCCTGACTGTGTGGGGGAGGTTTGGGCCCGCCCTCCTCGCAGCTGAGTGGTGTCAAAGGTGTTCCCTGGCATGGGGAATCCGCTAAATGCCTACCCTGTCCAGGGGGAGGCACTAGATGCTACCTGCATTTCCAGCCCAACCCCCGCCTTTCCCCGGCAGCCCGCAATGGGAGACACTCGGGGAAGACACGCGAAGGGCTCCTAGGAGATACCGGGTTCTGCAGACAGAATACGGAACCTCCACACACTCAGAATTCCGGAACACGGCTGACTGTGTGGGGGAGGAATGGGGCCGCCGTCCAAGCAGCTGACTGGTGTCACAGGTGTTCCCTGGCAGGGGGAAGTCCGCTAATTACCTCCTATGACCAGGGGGAGGCACTAGATGCTATCTGCATTTCCAACCCAACCCCCGCATTTCCCCGGCAGCCCGCACTGGGAGACAATCGGGGAAGACACGCGAATGGCTCCTAGGGGATCCAAGGTTCTGAGGACTGAAGACGGAACCTCCCCACACTCACAATTCCGGAACAAGCCTGACTGTGTGGGGGAGGTTTGGGTCCGCCCTCCTCGCAGCTGAGTTGTGTCAAAGGAGTTCCCTGGCAGGAGGAAGTCCGCTAATTGCCTACCCTGTCCAGGGGGAGGCACTAGATGCTACCTGCTTTTCCAGCCCAACCCCCGCCTTTCCCCGGCAGTCCGCACAGGCAGACACTCGGGGAAGACACGCGAAGGGCTCCTAGGAGATCCTGGGTGCTGCAGACAGAAGACGGAACCTCCCCACACTCACAATTCCGGAACAAGCGTGACTGTGTGGGGGAGGTTTGGGGCCGCCCTCCTCGCAGCTGAGTTGTGTCAAAGGAGTTCGCTGGCAGGAGGAATTCCACTAATTGCCTGCCCTGTCCAGGGGGAGGCACTAGATGCTACCTGCATTTCCAGCCCAACCCCCGCCTTTCCCCGGCAGCCCGCACTGGGAGACAATCGGGGAAGACACGCGAATGGCTCCTAGGGGATCCAAGGTTCTGAGGACTGAAGACGGAACCTCCCCACACTCACAATTCCGGAACAAGCCTGACTGTGTGGGGGAGTTTTGGGTCCGCCCTCCTCGCAGCTGAGTGGTGTCAAAGGAGTCCCTGGCAGGAGGAATTCCGCTAATTGCCTGCCCTGTCCAGGGGGAGGCACTAGATGCTACCTGCATTTCCAACACAGCCCCCGCCTTTCCACGGCAGTCCGCACAGGCATACACTCGGGGAAGACACGCGAAGGGCTCCTAGGAGATCCCGGGTGCTGCAGACAGAAGACGGAACCTCCCCACACTCAGAATTCCGGAACAAGGCTGACTGTGTGGGGGAGGAATGGGGCCGCCGTCCACGAGGCTGACTGGTGTCACAGGTGTTCCCTGGCAGGGGGAAGTCCGCTAATTACCTCCTATGACCAGGGGGACGCACTAGATGCTATCTGCATTTCCAGCCCAACCCCCGCCTTTCCCCGGCAGTCCGCACAGGCAGACACTCGGGGAAGACACGCGAAGGGCTCCTAGGAGATCCCGGGTGCTGCAGACAGAAGACGGAACCTCCCCACACTCACAATTCCGGAACACGGCTGACTGTGTGGGGGAGGTTCGGGGCCGCCGTCCAAGCAGCTGACTGGTGTCACAGGTGTTCCCTTGCAGGGGGAAGCCCGCTAATTGCCTACCCTGTCCAGGGGGAGGCAATAGATTCTACCTGCATTTCCAGCCCAACCCCCGCCTTTCCCCGGCAGCCCGCACTGGGAGACAATCGGGGAAGACACGCGAATGGCTCCTAGGGGATCCAAGGTTCTGAGGACTGAAGACGGAACCTCCCCACACTCACAATTCCGGAACAAGCCTGACTGTGTGGGGGAGGTTTGGGTCCGCCCTCCTCGCAGCTGAGTTGTGTCAAAGGAGTTCCCTGGCAGGAGGAAGACCGCTAATTGCCTACCCTGTCCAGGGGGAGGCACTAGATGCTACCTGCATTTCCAGCCCAACCCCCGCCTTTCCCCGGAAGTCCGCACAGGCAGACACTCGGGGAAGACACGCGGATGGCTCCTAGGAAATCCAAGGTCCTGCAGACAGAAGACGGAACCTCCACACACTCACAATTCCGGAACAAGCCTGACAGTGTGCGGGAGGTTTGGGTCCGCCCTCCTCGCAGCTGAGTGGTGTCAAAGGAGTCCCTGGCAGGGGGAATTCCGCTAATACCCTACCCTGTCCAGGGGGAGGCACTAGATGCTACCTGCATTTCCAGCCCAACTCCCGCCTTTCCCCGGAAGTCCGCACAGGCAGACACTCGGGGAAGACACGCGGATGGCTCCTAGGAAATCCAAGGTCCTGCAGACAGAAGACGGAACCTCCACACACTCACAATTCCGGAACAAGCCTGACAGTGTGCGGGTGGTTTGGGTCCGCCCTCCTCGCAGCTGAGTGGTGTCAAAGGAGTTCCCTGGCAGGGGAATTCCGCTAATTCCATACCCTGTCCAGGGGGATGCACTAGATGCTACCTGCATTTCCAGCCCAACCCCCACCTTTCCCCGGCAGCCCGCAATGGGAGACACTCGGGGAATACACGCGGATGGCTCCTATGAAATCCAAGGTCCTGCAGACAGAAGATGAATCCTCCCCACACTCACAATTCCGGAACAAGCCTGACTGTGTGGGGGAGGTTTGGGGCCGCCCTCCACGAAGCTGAGTGGTGTCAAAGGTGTTCCCTGGCATGGGGAATCCGCTAAATGCCTACCCTGTCCAGGGGGAGGCACTAGATGCTACCTGCATTTCCAGCCCAACCCCCGCCTTTCCCCGGCAGCCCGCAATGGGAGACACTCGGGGAAGACACGCGAAGGGCTCCTAGGAGATACCGGGTTCTGCAGACAGAATACGGAACCTCCCCACACTCAGAATTCCGGAACACGGCTGACTGTGTGGGGGAGGAATGGGGCCGCCGTCCAAGCAGCTGACTGGTGTCACAGGTGTTCCCTGGCAGGGGGAAGTCCGCTAATTACCTCCTATGACCAGGGGGAGGCACTAGATGCTATCTGCATTTCCAACCCAACCCCCGCATTTCCCCGGCAGCCCGCACTGGGAGACAATCGGGGAAGACACGCGAATGGCTCCTAGGGGATCCAAGGTTCTGAGGACTGAAGACGGAACCTCCCCACACTCACAATTCCGGAACAAGCCTGACTGTGTGGGGGAGGTTTGGGTCCGCCCTCCTCGCAGCTGAGTTGTGTCAAAGGAGTTCCCTGGCAGGAGGAAGTCCGCTAATTGCCTACCCTGTCCAGGGGGAGGCACTAGATGCTACCTGCATTTCCAGCCCAACCCCCGCCTTTCCCCGGAAGTCCGCACAGGCAGACACTCGGGGAAGACACGCGGATGGCTCCTAGGAAATCCAAGGTCCTGCAGACAGAAGACGGAACCTCCACACACTCACAATTCCGGAACAAGCCTGACAGTGTGCGGGAGGTTTGGGTCCGCCCTCCTCGCAGCTGAGTGGTGTCAAAGGAGTTCCCTGGCAGGGGGAATTCCGCTAATTCCCTACCCTGTCCAGGGGGAGGCACTAGATGCTACCTGCATTTCCAGCCCAACCCCCGCCTTTCCCCGGCAGCCCGCACTGGGAGACAATCGGGGAAGACACGCGAATGGCTCCTAGGGGATCCAAGGTTCTGAGGACTGAAGACGGAACCTCCCCACACTCACAATTCCGGAACAAGCCTGACTGTGTGGGGGAGGTTTGGGTCCGCCCTCCTCGCAGCTGAGTTGTGTCAAAGGAGTTCCCTGGCAGGAGGAAGTCCGCTAATTGCCTACCCTGTCCAGGGGGAGGCACTAGATGCTACCTGCATTTCCAGCCCAACCCCCGCCTTTCCCCGGCAGCCCGCAATTGGAGACACACGGGGAAGACACCCGGATGGCTCCTATGAAATCCAAGGTCCTGCAGACAGAAGACGGAACCTCCCCACACTCACAATTCCGGAACAAGCGTGACTGTGTGGGGGAGGGTTGGGGGGCCCTCCTCGCAGCTGAGTTGTGTCAAAGGAGTTCGCTGGCAGGGGGAATTCCACTAATTGCCTGCCCTGTCCAGGGGGAGGCACTAGATGCTACCTGCATTTCCAGCCCAACCCCCGCCTTTCCCCGGCAGCCCGCACTGGGAGACAGTCGGGGAAGACACGCGAATGGCTCCTAGGGGATCCAAGGTTCTGAGGACTGAAGACGGAACCTCCCCACACTCACAATTCCGGAACAAGCCTGACTGTGTGGGGGAGGTTTGGGTCCGCCCTCCTCGCAGCTGAGTTGTGTCAAAGGAGTTCCCTGGCAGGAGGAAGTCCGCTAATTGCCTACCCTGTCCAGGGGGAGGCACTAGATGCTACCTGCATTTCCAGCCCAACCCCCGCCTTTCCCCGGCAGTCCGCACAGGCAGACACTCGGGGAAGACACGCGAAGGGCTCCTAGGAGATCCCGGGTGCTGCAGACAGAAGACGGAACCTCCCCACACTCAGAATTCCGGAACAAGGCTGACTGTGTGGGGGAGGAATGGGGCCGCCGTCCACGAGGCTGACTGGTGTCACAGGTGTTCCCTGGCAGGGGGAAGTCCGCTAACTACCTCCTATGACCAGTGGGACGCACTAGATGCTATCTGCATTTCCAGCCCAACCCCCGCCTTTCCCCGGCAGCCCGCACTGGGAGACAATCGGGGAAGACACGCGAATGGCTCCTAGGGGATCCAAGGTTCTGAGGACTGAAGACGGAACCTCCCCACACTCACAATTCCGGAACAAGCCTGACTGTGTGGGGGAGGTTTGGGTCCGCCCTCCTCGCAGCTGAGTGGTGTCAAATGAGTTCCCTGGCAGGGGGAATTCCGCTAATTCCCTACCCTGTCCAGGGGGAGGCACTAGATGCTACCTGCATTTCCAGCCCAACCCCCGCCTTTCCCCGGAAGTCCGCACAGGCTGACACTCGGGGAAGACACGCGGATGGCTCCTAGGAAATCCAAGGTCCTGCAGACAGAAGACGGAACCTCCCCACACTCAGAATTCCGGAACACGGCTGACTGTGTGGGGGAGGAATGGGGCCCCCGTCCACGAGGCTGACTGGTGTCACTGGTGTTCCCTGGCAGGGGGAAGTCCGCTAATTACCTCCTATGACCAGGGGGAGGCACTAGATGCTATCTGCATTTCCAGCCCAACCCCCGCCTTTCCCCAGCAGCCCGCACTGGGAGACACTCGGGGAAGACACGCGGATGGCTCCTAGGAAATCCAAGGTCCTGCAGACAGAAGACGGAACCTCCACACACTCACAATTCCGGAACAAGCCTGACTGTGTTGGGGAGGTTTGGGTCCGCCCTCCTCGCAGCTGAGTGGTGTCAAAGGAGTTCCCTGGCAGGGGGAATTCCGCTAATTCCCTACCCTGTCCAGGGGGAGGCACTAGATGCTACCTGCATTTCCAGCCCAACCCCCGCCTTTCCCCGGCAGCCCGCAATGGGAGACACTCGGGGAAGACACGCGAAGGGCTCCTAGGAGATCCCGGGTTCTGCAGACAGAAGACGGAACCTCCACACACTCACAATTCCGGAACAAGCCTGACAGTGTGCGGGTGGTTTGGGTCCGCCCTCCTCGCAGCTGAGTGGTGTCAAAGGAGTTCCCTGGCAGGGGAATTCCGCTAATTCCATACCCTGTCCAGGGGGATGCTCTAGATGCTACCTGCATTTCCAGCCCAACCCCCACCTTTCCCCGGCAGCCCGCAATGGGAGACACTCGGGGAATACACGCGGATGGCTCCTATGAAATCCAAGGTCCTGCAGACAGAAGATGAATCCTCCCCACACTCACAATTCCGGAACAAGCCTGACTGTGTGGGGGAGGTTTGGGGCCGCCCTCCACGAAGCTGAGTGGTGTCAAAGGTGTTCCCTGGCATGGGGAATCCGCTAAATGCCTACCCTGTCCAGGGGGAGGCACTAGATGCTACCTGCATTTCCAGCCCAACCCCCGCCTTTCCCCGGCAGCCCGCAATGGGAGACACTCGGGGAAGACACGCGAAGGGCTCCTAGGAGATACCGGGTTCTGCAGACAGAATACGGAACCTCCCCACACTCAGAATTCCGGAACAAGGCTGACTGTGTGGGGGAGGAATGGGGCCGCCGTCCAAGCAGCTGACTGGTGTCACAGGTGTTCCCTGGCAGGGGGAAGTCCGCTAATTACCTCCTATGACCAGGGGGAGGCACTAGATGCTATCTGCATTTCCAACCCAACCCCCGCCTTTCCCCGGCAGCCCGCACTGGGAGACAATCGGGGAAGACACGCGAATGGCTCCTAGGGGATCCAAGGTTCTGAGGACTGAAGACGGAACCTCCCCACACTCACAATTCCGGAACAAGCCTGACTGTGTGGGGGAGGTTTGGGTCCGCCCTCCTCGCAGCTGAGTTGTGTCAAAGGAGTTCCCTTGCAGGAGGTAGTCCGCTAATTGCCTACCCTGTCCAGGGGGAGGCACTAGATGCTACCTGCATTTCCAACACAACCCCCGCCTTTCCACGGCAGTCCGCACAGGTATACACTCGGGGAAGACACGCGAAGGGCTCCTAGGAGATCCCGGGTGCTGCAGACAGAAGACGGAACCTCCCCACACTCAGAATTCCGGAACAAGGCTGACTGTGTGGGGGAGGAATGGGGCCGCCGTCCACGAGGCTGACTGGTGTCACAGGTGTTCCCTGGCAGGGGGAAGTCCGCTAATTACCTCCTATGACCAGGGGGACGCACTAGATGCTATCTGCATTTCCAGCCCAACCCCCGCCTTTCCCCGGCAGTCCGCACAGGCAGACACTCGGGGAAGACACGCGAAGGGCTCCTAGGAGATCCCGGGTGCTGCAGACAGAAGACGGAACCTCCCCACACTCACAATTCCGGAACACGGCTGACTGTGTGGGGGAGGTTCGGGGCCGCCGTCCAAGCAGCTGACTGGTGTCACAGGTGTTCCCTTGCAGGGGGAAGCCCGCTAATTGCCTACCCTGTCCAGGGGGAGGCAATAGATTCTACCAGCATTTCCAGCCCAACCCCCGCCTTTCTCCGGCAGCCCTCAATGGGAGAAACTCGGGGAAGACACGCGAATGGCTCCTAGGAAATACAAGGTCCTGCAGACAGAAGACGGAACTTCCCACAGTCACAATTCCGGAACAAGCCTGACAGTGTGCGGGAGGTTTGGGTCCGCCCTCCTCGCAGCTGAGTGGTGTCAAAGGAGTTCCCTGGCAGGGGGAATTCCGCTAATTGCCTACCCTGTCCAGGGGGAGGCACTAGATGCTACCTGCATTTCCAGCCCAACCCCCGCTTTCCCCGGCAGCCCGCACTGGGAGACAATCGGGGAAGACACGCGAATGGCTCCTAGGGGATCCAAGGTTCTGAGGACTGAAGACGGAACCTCCCCACACTCACAATTCCGGAACAAGCCTGACTGTGTGGGGGAGGTTTGGGTCCGCCCTCCTCGCAGCTGAGTTGTGTCAAAGGAGTTCCCTGGCAGGAGGAAGACCGCTAATTGCCTACCCTGTCCAGGGGGAGGCACTAGATGCTACCTGCATTTCCAGCCCAACCCCCGCCTTTCCCCGGCAGCCCGCAATGGGAGACACTCGGGGAAGACACGCGAAGGGCTCCTAGGAGATCCCGGGTTCTGCAGACAGAATACGGAACCTCCCCACACTCAGAATTCCGGAACACGGCTGACTGTGTGGGGGAGGAATGGGGCCCCCGTCCACGAGGCTGACTGGTGTCACTGGTGTTCCCTGGCAGGGGGAAGTCCGCTAATTACCTCCTATGACCAGGGGGAGGCACTAGATGCTATCTGCATTTCCAGCCCAACCCCCGCCTTTCCCCAGCAGCCCGCACTGGGAGACACTCGGGGAAGACACGCGGATGGCTCCTAGGAAATCCAAGGTCCTGCAGACAGAAGACGGAACCTCCACACACTCACAATTCCGGAACAAGCCTGACTGTGTGGGGGAGGTTTGGGTCCGCCCTCCTCGCAGCTGAGTGGTGTCAAAGGAGTTCCCTGGCAGGGGGAATTCCGCTAATTCCCTACCCTGTCCAGGGGGAGGCACTAGATGCTACCTGCATTTCCAGCCCAACCCCCGCCTTTCCCCGGCAGCCCGCAATGGGAGACACTCGGGGAAGACACGCGAAGGGCTCCTAGGAGATCCCGGGTTCTGCAGACAGAAGACGGAACCTCCACACACTCACAATTCCGGAACAAGCCTGACAGTGTGCGGGAGGTTTGGGTCCGCCCTCCTCGCAGCTGAGTGGTGTCAAAGGAGTCCCTGGCAGGGGGAATTCCGCTAATTCCCTACCCTGTCCAGGGGGAGGCACTAGATGCTACCTGCATTTCCAGCCCAACTCCCGCCTTTCCCCGGAAGTCCGCACAGGCAGACACTCGGGGAAGACACGCGGATGGCTCCTAGGAAATCCAAGGTCCTGCAGACAGAAGACGGAACCTCCACACACTCACAATTCCGGAACAAGCCTGACAGTGTGCGGGTGGTTTGGGTGCGCCCTCCTCGCAGCTGAGTGGTGTCAAAGGAGTTCCCTGGCAGGGGGAAGTCCGCTAATTACCTCCTATGACCAGGGGGACGCACTAGATGCTATCTGCATTTCCAGCCCAACCCCCGCCTTTCCCCGGCAGTCCGCACAGGCAGACACTCGGGGAAGACACGCGAAGGGCTCCTAGGAGATCCCGGGTGCTGCAGACAGAAGACGGAACCTCCCCACACTCACAATTCCGGAACACGGCTGACTGTGTGGGGGAGGTTCGGGGCCGCCGTCCAAGCAGCTGACTGGTGTCACAGGTGTTCCCTTGCAGGGGGAAGCCCGCTAATTGCCTACCCTGTCCAGGGGGAGGCAATAGATTCTACCAGCATTTCCAGCCCAACCCCCGCCTTTCTCCGGCAGCCCTCAATGGGAGAAACTCGGGGAAGACACGCGAATGGCTCCTAGGAAATACAAGGTCCTGCAGACAGAAGACGGAACTTCCCACAGTCACAATTCCGGAACAAGCCTGACAGTGTGCGGGAGGTTTGGGTCCGCCCTCCTCGCAGCTGAGTGGTGTCAAAGGAGTTCCCTGGCAGGGGGAATTCCGCTAATTGCCTACCCTGTCCAGGGGGAGGCACTAGATGCTACCTGCATTTCCAGCCCAACCCCCGCTTTCCCCGGCAGCCCGCACTGGGAGACAATCGGGGAAGACACGCGAATGGCTCCTAGGGGATCCAAGGTTCTGAGGACTGAAGACGGAACCTCCCCACACTCACAATTCCGGAACAAGCCTGACTGTGTGGGGGAGGTTTGGGTCCGCCCTCCTCGCAGCTGAGTTGTGTCAAAGGAGTTCCCTGGCAGGAGGAAGACCGCTAATTGCCTACCCTGTCCAGGGGGAGGCACTAGATGCTACCTGCATTTCCAGCCCAACCCCCGCCTTTCCCCGGCAGCCCGCAATGGGAGACACTCGGGGAAGACACGCGAAGGGCTCCTAGGAGATCCCGGGTTCTGCAGACAGAATACGGAACCTCCCCACACTCAGAATTCCGGAACACGGCTGACTGTGTGGGGGAGGAATGGGGCCCCCGTCCACGAGGCTGACTGGTGTCACTGGTGTTCCCTGGCAGGGGGAAGTCCGCTAATTACCTCCTATGACCAGGGGGAGGCACTAGATGCTATCTGCATTTCCAGCCCAACCCCCGCCTTTCCCCAGCAGCCCGCACTGGGAGACACTCGGGGAAGACACGCGGATGGCTCCTAGGAAATCCAAGGTCCTGCAGACAGAAGACGGAACCTCCACACACTCACAATTCCGGAACAAGCCTGACTGTGTGGGGGAGGTTTGGGTCCGCCCTCCTCGCAGCTGAGTGGTGTCAAAGGAGTTCCCTGGCAGGGGGAATTCCGCTAATTCCCTACCCTGTCCAGGGGGAGGCACTAGATGCTACCTGCATTTCCAGCCCAACCCCCGCCTTTCCCCGGCAGCCCGCAATGGGAGACACTCGGGGAAGACACGCGAAGGGCTCCTAGGAGATCCCGGGTTCTGCAGACAGAAGACGGAACCTCCACACACTCACAATTCCGGAACAAGCCTGACAGTGTGCGGGAGGTTTGGGTCCGCCCTCCTCGCAGCTGAGTGGTGTCAAAGGAGTCCCTGGCAGGGGGAATTCCGCTAATTCCCTACCCTGTCCAGGGGGAGGCACTAGATGCTACCTGCATTTCCAGCCCAACTCCCGCCTTTCCCCGGAAGTCCGCACAGGCAGACACTCGGGGAAGACACGCGGATGGCTCCTAGGAAATCCAAGGTCCTGCAGACAGAAGACGGAACCTCCACACACTCACAATTCCGGAACAAGCCTGACAGTGTGCGGGTGGTTTGGGTGCGCCCTCCTCGCAGCTGAGTGGTGTCAAAGGAGTTCCCTGGCAGGGGAATTCCGCTAATTCCATACCCTGTCCAGGGGGATGCACTAGATGCTACCTGCATTTCCAGCCCAACCCCCACCTTTCCCCGGCAGCCCGCAATGGGAGACACTCGGGGAATACACGCGGATGGCTCCTATGAAATCCAAGGTCCTGCAGACAGAAGATGAATCCTCCCCACACTCACAATTCCGGAACAAGCCTGACTGTGTGGGGGAGGTTTGGGGCCGCCCTCCACGAAGCTGAGTGGTGTCAAAGGTGTTCCCTGGCATGGGGAATCCGCTAAATGCCTACCCTGTCCAGGGGGAGGCACTAGATGCTACCTGCATTTCCAGCCCAACCCCCGCCTTTCCCCGGCAGCCCGCAATGGGAGACACTCGGGGAAGACACGCGAAGGGCTCCTAGGAGATACCGGGTTCTGCAGACAGAAAACGGAACCTCCCCACACTCAGAATTCCGGAACACGGCTGACTGTGTGGGGGAGGAATGGGGCCGCCGTCCAAGCAGCTGACTGGTGTCACAGGTGTTCCCTGGCAGGGGGAAGTCCGCTAATTACCTCCTATGACCAGGGGGAGGCACTAGATGCTATCTGCATTTCCAACCCAACCCCCGCATTTCCCCGGCAGCCCGCACTGGGAGACAATCGGGGAAGACACGCGAATGGCTCCTAGGGGATCCAAGGTTCTGAGGACTGAAGACGGAACCTCCCCACACTCACAATTCCGGAACAAGCCTGACTGTGTGGGGGAGGTTTGGGTCCGCCCTCCTCGCAGCTGAGTTGTGTCAAAGGAGTTCCCTGGCAGGAGGAAGTCCGCTAATTGCCTACCCTGTCCAGGGGGAGGCACTAGATGCTACCTGCATTTCCAGCCCAACCCCCGCCTTTCCCCGGAAGTCCGCACAGGCAGACACTCGGGGAAGACACGCGGATGGCTCCTAGGAAATCCAAGGTCCTGCAGACAGAAGACGGAACCTCCACACACTCACAATTCCGGAACAAGCCTGACAGTGTGCGGGAGGTTTGGGTCCGCCATCCTCGCAGCTGAGTGGTGTCAAAGGAGTTCCCTGGCAGGGGGAATTCCGCTAATTCCCTACCCTGTCCAGGGGGAGGCACTAGATGCTACCTGCATTTCCAGCCCAACCCCCGCCTTTCCCCGGCAGCCCGCACTGGGAGACAATCGGGGAAGACACGCGAATGGCTCCTAGGGGATCCAAGGTTCTGAGGACTGAAGACGGAACCTCCCCACACTCACAATTCCGGAACAAGCCTGACTGTGTGGGGGAGGTTTGGGTCCGCCCTCCTCGCAGCTGAGTTGTGTCAAAGGAGTTCCCTGGCAGGAGGAAGTCCGCTAATTGCCTACCCTGTCCAGGGGGAGGCACTAGATGCTACCTGCATTTCCAGCCCAACCCCCGCCTTTCCCCGGCAGCCCGCAATTGGAGACACTCGGGGAAGACACCCGGATGGCTCCTATGAAATCCAAGGTCCTGCAGACAGAAGACGGAACCTCCCCACACTCACAATTCCGGAACAAGCGTGACTGTGTGGGGGAGGGTTGGGGCCGCCCTCCTCGCAGCTGAGTTGTGTCAAAGGAGTTCGCTGGCAGGAGGAATTCCACTAATTGCCTGCCCTGTCCAGGGGGAGGCACTAGATGCTACCTGCATTTCCAGCCCAACCCCCGCCTTTCCCCGGCAGCCCGCACTGGGAGACAGTCGGGGAAGACACGCGAATGGCTCCTAGGGGATCCAAGGTTCTGAGGACTGAAGACGGAACCTCCCCACACTCACAATTCCGGAACAAGCCTGACTGTGTGGGGGAGGTTTGGGTCCGCCCTCCTCGCAGCTGAGTTGTGTCAAAGGAGTTCCCTTGCAGGAGGTAGTCCGCTAATTGCCTACCCTGTCCAGGGGGAGGCACTAGATGCTACCTGCATTTCCAGCCCAACCCCCGCCTTTCCCCGGCAGCCCGCACTGGGAGACAATCGGGGAAGACACGCGAATGGCTCCTAGGGGATCCAAGGTTCTGAGGACTGAAGACGGAACCTCCCCACACTCAGAATTCCGGAACACGGCTGACTGTGTGGGGGAGGAATGGGGCCCCCGTCCACGAGGCTGACTGGTGTCACTGGTGTTCCCTGGCAGGGGGAATTCCGCTAATTACCTCCTATGACCAGGGGGAGGCACTAGATGCTATCTGCATTTCCAGCCCAACCCCCGCCTTTCCCCAGCAGCCCGCACTGGGAGACACTCGGGGAAGACACGCGGATGGCTCCTAGGAATTCCAAGGTCCTGCAGACAGAAGACGGAACCTCCCCACACTCACAATTCCGGAACAAGCCTGACTGTGTTGGGGAGGTTTGGGTCCGCCCTCCTCGCAGCTGAGTGGTGTCAAAGGAGTTCCCTGGCAGGGGGAATTCCGCTAATTCCCTACCCTGTCCAGGGGGAGGCACTAGATGCTACCTGCATTTCCAGCCCAACCCCCGCCTTTCCCCGGCAGCCCGCAATGGGAGACACTCGGGGAAGACTCGCGAAGGGCTCCTAGGGGATCCCGGGTTCTGCAGACAGAAGACGGAACCTCCACACACTCACAATTCCGGAACAAGCCTGACAGTGTGCGGAAGGTTTGGGTCCGCCCTCCTTGCAGCTGAGTGGTGTCAAAGGAGTCCCTGGCAGGGGGAATTCCGCTAATTCCCTACCCTGTCCAGGGGGAGGCACTAGATGCTACCTGCATTTCCAGCCCAACTCCCGCCTTTCCCCGGAAGTCCGCACAGGCAGACACTCGGGGAAGACACGCGGATGGCTCCTAGGAAATCCAAGGTCCTGCAGACAGAAGACGGAACCTCCACACACTCACAATTCCGGAACAAGCCTGACAGTGTGCGGGTGGTTTGGGTCCGCCCTCCTCGCAGCTGAGTGGTGTCAAAGGAGTTCCCTGGCAGGGGAATTCCGCTAATTCCATACCCTGTCCAGGGGGATGCACTAGATGCTACCTGCATTTCCAGCCCAACCCCCTCCTTTCCCCGGCAGCCCGCAATGGGAGACACTCGGGGAATACACGCGGATGGCTCCTATGAAATCCAAGGTCCTGCAGACAGAAGATGAATCCTCCCCACACTCACAATTCCGGAACAAGCCTGACTGTGTGGGGGAGGTTTGGGGCCGCCCTCCACGAAGCTGAGTGGTGTCAAAGGTGTTCCCTGGCATGGGGAATCCGCTAAATGCCTACCCTGTCCAGGGGGAGGCACTAGATGATACCTGCATTTCCAGCCCAACCCCCGCCTTTCCCCGGCAGCCCGCAATGGGAGACACTCGGGGAAGACACGCGAAGGGCTCCTAGGAGATACCGGGTTCTGCAGACAGAATACGGAACCTCCCCACACTCAGAATTCCGGAACAAGGCTGACTGTGTGGGGGAGGAATGGGGCCGCCGTCCAAGCAGCTGACTGGTGTCACAGGTGTTCCCTGGCAGGGGGAAGTCCGCTAATTACCTCCTATGACCAGGGGGAGGCACTAGATGCTATCTGCATTTCCAACCCAACCCCCGCATTTCCCCGGCAGCCCGCACTGGGAGACAATCGGGGAAGACACGCGAATGGCTCCTAGGGGATCCAAGGTTCTGAGGACTGAAGACGGAACCTCCCCACACTCACAATTCCGGAACAAGCCTGACTGTGTGGGGGAGGTTTGGGGCCGCCCTCCTCGCAGCTGAGTTGTGTCAAAGGAGTTCCCTGGCAGGAGGAAGTCCGCTAATTGCCTACCCTGTCCAGGGGGAGGCACTAGATGCTACCTGCATTTCCAGGCCAACCCCCGCCTTTCCCCGGCAGTCCGCACAGGCAGACACTCGGGGAAGACACGCGAAGGGCTCCTAGGAGATCCCGGGTGCTGCAGACAGAAGACGGAACCTCCCCACACTCACAATTCCGGAACAAGCGTGACTGTGTGGGGGAGGTTTGGGGCCGCCCTCCTCGCAGCTGAGTTGTGTCAAAGGAGTTCGCTGGCAGGAGGAATTCCACTAATTGCCTGCCCTGTCCAGGGGGAGGCACTAGATGCTACCTGCATTTCCAGCCCAACCCCCGCCTTTCCCCGGCAGCCCGCACTGGGAGACAGTCGGGGAAGACACGCGAATGGCTCCTAGGGGATCCAAGGTTCTGAGGACTGAAGACGGAACCTCCCCACACTCACAATTCCGGAACAAGCCTGACTGTGTGGGGGAGGTTTGGGTCCGCCCTCCTCGCAGCTGAGTTGTGTCAAAGGAGTTCCCTTGCAGGAGGTAGTCCGCTAATTGCCTACCCTGTCCAGGGGGAGGCACTAGATGCTACCTGCATTTCCAGCCCAACCCCGCCTTTCCCCGGCAGCCCGCACTGGGAGACAATCGGGGAAGACACGCGAATGGCTCCTAGGGGATCCAAGTTTCTGAGGACTGAAGACGGAACCTCCCCACACTCACAATTCCGGAACAAGCCTGACTGTGTGGGGGAGTTTTGGGTCCGCCCTCCTCGCAGCTGAGTGGTGTCAAAGGAGTCCCTGGCAGGAGGAATTCCGCTAATTGCCTGCCCTGTCCAGGGGGAGGCACTAGATGCTACCTGCATTTCCAACACAACCCCCGCCTTTCCACGGCAGTCCGCACAGGCATACACTCGGGGAAGACACGCGAAGGGCTCCTAGGAGATCCCGGGTGCTGCAGACAGAAGACGGAACCTCCCCACACTCAGAATTCCGGAACAAGGCTGACTGTGTGGGGGAGGAATGGGGCCGCCGTCCACGAGGCTGACTGGTGTCACAGGTGTTCCCTGGCAGGGGGAAGTCCGCTAATTACCTCCTATGACCAGGGGGACGCACTAGATGCTATCTGCATTTCCAGCCCAACCCCCGCCTTTCCCCGGCAGTCCGCACAGGCAGACACTCGGGGAAGACACGCGAAGGGCTCCTAGGAGATCCCGGGTGCTGCAGACAGAAGACGGAACCTCCCCACACTCACAATTCCGGAACAAGCGTGACTGTGTGGGGGAGGTTTTGGGCCGCCCTCCTCGCAGCTGAGTTGTGTCAAAGGAGTTCGCTGGCAGGAGGAATTCCACTAATTGCCTGCCCTGTCCAGGGGGAGGCACTAGATGCTACCTGCATTTCCAGCCCAACCCCCGCCTTTCCCCGGCAGCCCGCAATGGGAGACACTCGGGGAAGACACGCGAAGGGCTCCTAGGAGATCCCGGGTTCTGCAGACAGAATACGGAACCTCCCCACACTCAGAATTCCGGAACACGGCTGACTGTGTGGGGGAGGAATGGGGCCCCCGTCCACGAGGCTGACTGGTGTCACTGGTGTTCCCTGGCAGGGGGAAGTCCGTTAATTACCTCCTATGACCAGGGGGAGGCACTAGATACTATCTGCATTTCCAGCCCAACCCCCGCCTTTCCCCAGCAGCCCGCACTGGGAGACACTCGGGGAAGACACGCGGATGGCTCCTAGGAAATCCAAGGTCCTGCAGACAGAAGACGGATCCTCCACACACTCACAATTCCGGAACAAGCCTGACTGTGTGGGGGAGGTTTGGGTCCGCCCTCCTCGCAGCTGAGTGGTGTCAAAGGAGTTCCCTGGCAGGGGGAATTCCGCTAATTCCCTACCCTGTCCAGGGGGAGGCACTAGATGCTACCTGCATTTCCAGCCCAACCCCCGCCTTTCCCCGGCAGCCCGCAATGGGAGACACTCGGGGAAGACACGCGAAGGGCTCCTAGGAGATCCCGGGTTCTGCAGACAGAAGACGGAACCTCCACACACTCACAATTCCGGAACAAGCCTGACAGTGTGCGGGAGGTTTGGGTCCGCCCTCCTCGCAGCTGAGTGGTGTCAAAGGAGTCCCTGGCAGGGGGAATTCCGCTAATTCCCTACCCTGTCCAGGGGGAGGCACTAGATGCTACCTGCATTTCCAGCCCAACTCCCGCCTTTCCCCGGCAGCCCGCAATGGGAGACACTCGGGGAATACACGCGGATGGCTCCTATGAAATCCAAGGTCCTGCAGACAGAAGATGAATCCTCCCCACACTCACAATTCCGGAACAAGCCTGACTGTGTGGGGGAGGTTTGGGGCCGCCCTCCACGAAGCTGAGTGGTGTCAAAGGTGTTCCCTGGCATGGGGAATCCGCTAAATGCCTACCCTGTCCAGGGGGAGGCACTAGATGCTACCTGCATTTCCAGCACAACCCCCGCCTTTCCCCGGCAGCCCGCAATGGGAGACACTCGGGGAAGACACGCGAAGGGCTCCTAGGAGATACCGGGTTCTGCAGACAGAATACGGAACCTCCCCACACTCAGAATTCCGGAACACGGCTGACTGTGTGGGGGAGGAATGGGGCCGCCGTCCAAGCAGCTGACTGGTGTCACAGGTGTTCCCTGGCAGGGGGAAGTCCGCTAATTACCTCCTATGACCAGGGGGAGGCACTAGATGCTATCTGCATTTCCAGCCCAACCCCCGCCTTTCCCCAGCAGCCCGCACTGGGAGACACTCGGGGAAGACACGCGGATGGCTCCTAGGAAATCCAAGGTCCTGCAGACAGAAGACGGAACCTCCACACACTCACAATTCCGGAACAAGCCTGACTGTGTGGGGGAGGTTTGGGTCCGCCCTCCTCGCAGCTGAGTGGTGTCAAAGGAGTTCCCTGGCAGGGGGAATTCCGCTAATTCCCTACCCTGTCCAGGGGGAGGCACTAGATGCTACCTGCATTTCCAGCCCAACCCCCGCCTTTCCCCGGCAGCCCGCAATGGGAGACAATCGGGGAAGACACGCGAATGGCTCCTAGGGGATCCAAGGTTCTGAGGACTGAAGACGGAACCTCCCCACACTCACAATTCCGGAACAAGCCTGACTGTGTGGGGGAGGTTTGGGTCCGCCCTCCTCGCAGCTGAGTTGTGTCAAAGGAGTTCCCTGGCAGGAGGAAGTCCGCTAATTGCCTACCCTGTCCAGGGGGAGGCACTAGATGCTACCTGCATTTCCAGCCCAACCCCCGCCTTTCCCCGGAAGTCCGCACAGGCAGACACTCGGGGAAGACACGCGGATGGCTCCTAGGAAATCCAAGGTCCTGCAGACAGAAGACGGAACCTCCACACACTCACAATTCCGGAACAAGCCTGACAGTGTGCGGGAGGTTTGGGTCCGCCCTCCTCGCAGCTGAGTGGTGTCAAAGGAGTTCCCTGGCAGGGGAATTCCGCTAATTCCATACCCTGTCCAGGGGGATGCACTAGATGCTACCTGCATTTCCAGCCCAACCCCCACCTTTCCCCGGCAGCCCGCAATGGGAGACACTCGGGGAATACACGCGGATGGCTCCTATTAAATCCAAGGTCCTACAGACAGAAGATGAATCCTCCCCACACTCACAATTCCGGAACAAGCCTGACAGTGTGCGGAAGGTTTGGGTCCGCCCTCCTCGCAGCTGAGTGGTGTCAAAGGAGTCCCTGGCAGGGGGAATTCCGCTAATTCCCTACCCTGTCCAGGGGGAGGCACTAGATGCTACCTGCATTTCCAGCCCAACTCCCGCCTTTCCCCGGAAGTCCGCACAGGCAGACACTCGGGGAAGACACGCGGATGGCTCCTAGGAAATCCAAGGTCCTGCAGACAGAAGACGGAACCTCCACACACTCACAATTCCGGAACAAGCCTGACAGTGTGCGGGTGGTTTGGGTCCGCCCTCCTCGCAGCTGAGTGGTGTCAAAGGAGTTCCCTGGCAGGGGAATTCCGCTAATTCCATACCCTGTCCAGGGGGATGCACTAGATGCTACCTGCATTTCCAGCCCAACCCCCACCTTTCCCCGGCAGCCCGCAATGGGAGACACTCGGGGAATACACGCGGATGGCTCCTATGAAATCCAAGGTCCTGCAGACAGAAGATGAATCCTCCCCACACTCACAATTCCGGAACAAGCCTGACTGTGTGGGGGAGGTTTGGGGCCGCCCTCCACGAAGCTGAGTGGTGTCAAAGGTGTTCCCTGGCATGGGGAATCCGCTAAATGCCTACCCTGTCCAGGGGGAGGCACTAGATGCTACCTGCATTTCCAGCCCAACCCCCGCCTTTCCCCGGCAGCCCGCAATGGGAGACACTCGGGGAAGACACGCGAAGGGCTCCTAGGAGATACCGGGTTCTGCAGACAGAATACGGAACCTCCCCACACTCAGAATTCCGGAAGAAGGCTGACTGTGTGGGGGAGGAATGGGGCCGCCGTCCAAGCAGCTGACTGGTGTCACAGGTGTTCCCTGGCAGGGGGAAGTCCGCTAATTACCTCCTATGACCAGGGGGAGGCACTAGATGCTATCTGCATTTCCAACCCAACCCCCGCATTTCCCCGGCAGCCCGCACTGGGAGACAATCGGGGAAGACACGCGAATGGCTCCTAGGGGATCCAAGGTTCTGAGGACTGAAGACGGAACCTCCCCACACTCACAATTCCGGAACAAGCCTGACTGTGTGGGGGAGGTTTGGGGCCGCCCTCCTCGCAGCTGAGTTGTGTCAAAGGAGTTCCCTGGCAGGAGGAAGTCCGCTAATTGCCTACCCTGTTCAGGGGGAGGCACTAGATGCTACCTGCATTTCCAGCCCAACCCCCGCCTTTCCCCGGCAGTCCGCACAGGCAGACACTCGGGGAAGACACGCGAAGGGCTCCTAGGAGATCCCGGGTGCTGCAGACAGAAGACGGAACCTCCACACACTCACAATTCCGGAACAAGCCTGACAGTGTGCGGGAGGTTTGGGTCCGCCCTCCTCGCAGCTGAGTGGTGTCAAAGGAGTCCCTGGCAGGGGGAATTCCGCTAATTCCCTACCCTGTCCAGGGGGAGGCACTAGATGCTACCTGCATTTCCAGCCCAACTCCCGCCTTTCCCCGGAAGTCCGCACAGGCAGACACTCGGGGAAGACACGCGGATGGCTCCTAGGAAATCCAAGGTCCTGCAGACAGAAGACGGAACCTCCACACACTCACAATTCCGGAACAAGCCTGACAGTGTGCGGGTGGTTTGGGTCCGCCCTCCTCGCAGCTGAGTGGTGTCAAAGGAGTTCCCTGGCAGGGGAATTCCGCTAATTCCATACCCTGTCCAGGGGGATGCACTAGATGCTACCTGCATTTCCAGCCCAACCCCCACCTTTCCCCTGCAGCCCGCAATGGGAGACACTCGGGGAATACACGCGGATGGCTCCTATGTAATCCAAGGTCCTGCAGACAGAAGATGAATCCTCCCCACACTCACAATTCCGGAACAAGCCTGACTGTGTGGGGGAGGTTTGGGGCCGCCCTCCACGAAGCTGAGTGGTGTCAAAGGTGTTCCCTGGCATGGGGAATCCGCTAAATGCCTACCCTGTCCAGGGGGAGGCACTAGATGCTACCTGCATTTCCAGCCCAACCCCCGCCTTTCCCCGGCAGCCCGCAATGGGAGACACTCGGGGAAGACACGCGAAGGGCTCCTAGGAGATACCGGGTTCTGCAGACAGAATACGGAACCTCCCCACACTCAGAATTCCGGAACACGGCTGACTGTGTGGGGGAGGAATGGGGCCGCCGTCCAAGCAGCTGACTGGTGTCACAGGTGTTCCCTGGCAGGGGGAAGTCCGCTAATTACCTCCTATGACCAGGGGGAGGCACTAGATGCTATCTGCATTTCCAACCCAACCCCCGCATTTCCCCGGCAGCCCGCACTGGGAGACAATCGGGGAAGACACGCGAATGGCTCCTAGGGGATCCAAGGTTCTGAGGACTGAAGACGGAACCTCCCCACACTCACAATTCCGGAACAAGCCTGACTGTGTGGGGGAGGTTTGGGTCCGCCCTCCTCGCAGCTGAGTTGTGTCAAAGGAGTTCCCTGGCAGGAGGAAGTCCGCTAATTGCCTACCCTGTCCAGGGGGAGGCACTAGATGCTACCTGCATTTCCAGCCCAACCCCCGCCTTTCCCCGGAAGTCCGCACAGGCAGACACTCGGGGAAGACACGCGGATGGCTCCTAGGAAATCCAAGGTCCTGCAGACAGAAGACGGAACCTCCACACACTCACAATTCCGGAACAAGCCTGACAGTGTGCGGGAGGTTTGGGTCCGCCCTCCTCGCAGCTGAGTGGTGTCAAAGGAGTTCCCTGGCAGGGGAATTCCGCTAATTCCATACCCTGTCCAGGGGGATGCACTAGATGCTACCTGCATTTCCAGCCCAACCCCCACCTTTCCCCGGCAGCCCGCAATGGGAGACACTCGGGGAATACACGCGGATGGCTCCTATTAAATCCAAGGTCCTACAGACAGAAGATGAATCCTCCCCACACTCACAATTCCGGAACAAGCCTGACAGTGTGCGGAAGGTTTGGGTCCGCCCTCCTCGCAGCTGAGTGGTGTCAAAGGAGTCCCTGGCAGGGGGAATTCCGCTAATTCCCTACCCTGTCCAGGGGGAGGCACTAGATGCTACCTGCATTTCCAGCCCAACTCCCGCCTTTCCCCGGAAGTCCGCACAGGCAGACACTCGGGGAAGACACGCGGATGGCTCCTAGGAAATCCAAGGTCCTGCAGACAGAAGACGGAACCTCCACACACTCACAATTCCGGAACAAGCCTGACAGTGTGCGGGTGGTTTGGGTCCGCCCTCCTCGCAGCTGAGTGGTGTCAAAGGAGTTCCCTGGCAGGGGAATTCCGCTAATTCCATACCCTGTCCAGGGGGATGCACTAGATGCTACCTGCATTTCCAGCCCAACCCCCACCTTTCCCCGGCAGCCCGCAATGGGAGACACTCGGGGAATACACGCGGATGGCTCCTATGAAATCCAAGGTCCTGCAGACAGAAGATGAATCCTCCCCACACTCACAATTCCGGAACAAGCCTGACTGTGTGGGGGAGGTTTGGGGCCGCCCTCCACGAAGCTGAGTGGTGTCAAAGGTGTTCCCTGGCATGGGGAATCCGCTAAATGCCTACCCTGTCCAGGGGGAGGCACTAGATGCTACCTGCATTTCCAGCCCAACCCCCGCCTTTCCCCGGCAGCCCGCAATGGGAGACACTCGGGGAAGACACGCGAAGGGCTCCTAGGAGATACCGGGTTCTGCAGACAGAATACGGAACCTCCCCACACTCAGAATTCCGGAACAAGGCTGACTGTGTGGGGGAGGAATGGGGCCGCCGTCCAAGCAGCTGACTGGTGTCACAGGTGTTCCCTGGCAGGGGGAAGTCCGCTAATTACCTCCTATGACCAGGGGGAGGCACTAGATGCTATCTGCATTTCCAACCCAACCCCCGCATTTCCCCGGCAGCCCGCACTGGGAGACAATCGGGGAAGACACGAGAATGGCTCCTAGGGGATCCAAGGTTCTGAGGACTGAAGACGGAACCTCCCCACACTCACAATTCCGGAACAAGCCTGACTGTGTGGGGGAGGTTTGGGGCCGCCCTCCTCGCAGCTGAGTTGTGTCAAAGGAGTTCCCTGGCAGGAGGAAGTCCGCTAATTGCCTACCCTGTTCAGGGGGAGGCACTAGATGCTACCTGCATTTCCAGCCCAACCCCCGCCTTTCCCCGGCAGTCCGCACAGGCAGACACTCGGGGAAGACACGCGAAGGGCTCCTAGGAGATCCCGGGTGCTGCAGACAGAAGACGGAACCTCCCCACACTCACAATTCCGGAACAAGCGTGACTGTGTGGGGGAGGTTTGGGGCCGCCCTCCTCGCAGCTGAGTTGTGTCAAAGGAGTTCGCTGGCAGGAGGAATTCCACTAATTGCCTGCCCTGTCCAGGGGGAGGCACTAGATGCTACCTGCATTTCCAGCCCAACCCCCGCCTTTCCCCGGCAGCCCGCACTGGGAGACAGTCGGGGAAGACACGCGAATGGCTCCTAGGGGATCCAAGGTTCTGAGGACTGAAGACGGAACCTCCCCACACTCACAATTCCGGAACAAGCCTGACTGTGTGGGGGAGTTTTGGGTCCGCCCTCCTCGCAGCTGAGTGGTGTCAAAGGAGTCCCTGGCAGGAGGAATTCCGCTAATTGCCTGCCCTGTCCAGGGGGAGGCACTAGATGCTACCTGCATTTCCAACACAACCCCCGCCTTTCCACGGCAGTCCGCACAGGCATACACTCGGGGAAGACACGCGAAGGGCTCCTAGGAGATCCCGGGTGCTGCAGACAGAAGACGGAACCTCCCCACACTCAGAATTCCGGAACAAGGCTGACTGTGTGGGGGAGGAATGGGGCCGCCGTCCACGAGGCTGACTGGTGTCACAGGTGTTCCCTGGCAGGGGGAAGTCCGCTAATTACCTCCTATGACCAGGGGGACGCACTAGATGCTATCTGCATTTCCAGCCCAACCCCCGCCTTTCCCCGGCAGTCCGCACAGGCAGACACTCGGGGAAGACACGCGAAGGGCTCCTAGGAGATCCCGGGTGCTGCAGACAGAAGACGGAACCTCCCCACACTCACAATTCCGGAACAAGCGTGACTGTGTGGGGGAGGTTTGGGGCCGCCCTCCTCGCAGCTGAGTTGTGTCAAAGGAGTTCGCTGGCAGGAGGAATTCCACTAATTGCCTGCCCTGTCCAGGGGGAGGCACTAGATGCTACCTGCATTTCCAGCCCAACCCCCGCCTTTCCCCGGCAGCCCGCAATGGGAGACACTCGGGGAAGACACGCGAAGGGCTCCTAGGAGATCCCGGGTTCTGCAGACAGAATACGGAACCTACCCACACTCAGAATTCCGGAACACGGCTGACTGTGTGGGGGAGGAATGGGGCCCCCGTCCACGAGGCTGACTGGTGTCACTGGTGTTCCCTGGCAGGGGGAAGTCCGCTAATTACCTCCTATGACCAGGGGGAGGCACTAGATGCTATCTGCATTTCCAGCCCAACCCCCGCCTTTCCCCAGCAGCCCGCACTGGGAGACACTCGGGGAAGACACGCGGATGGCTCCTAGGAAATCCAAGGTCCTGCAGACAGAAGACGGAACCTCCACACACTCACAATTCCGGAACAAGCCTGACTGTGTGGGGGAGGTTTGGGTCCGCCCTCCTCGCAGCTGAGTGGTGTCAAAGGAGTTCCCTGGCAGGGGGAATTCCGCTAATTCCCTACCCTGTCCAGGGGGAGGCACTAGATGCTACCTGCATTTCCAGCCCAACCCCCGCCTTTCCCCGGCAGCCCGCAATGGGAGACACTCGGGGAAGACACGCGAAGGGCTCCTAGGAGATCCCGGGTTCTGCAGACAGAAGACGGAACCTCCACACACTCACAATTCCGGAACAAGCCTGACTGTGTGGGGGAGGTTTGGGTCCGCCCTCCTCGCAGCTGAGTGGTGTCAAAGGAGTCCCTGGCAGGGGGAATTCCGCTAATTCCCTACCCTGTCCAGGGGGAGGCACTAGATGCTACCTGCATTTCCAGCCCAACTCCCGCCTTTCCCCGGAAGTCCGCACAGGCAGACACTCGGGGAAGACACGCGGATGGCTCCTAGGAAATCCAAGGTCCTGCAGACAGAAGACGGAACCTCCACACACTCACAATTCCGGAACAAGCCTGACAGTGTGCGGGTGGTTTGGGTCCGCCCTCCTCGCAGCTGAGTGGTGTCAAAGGAGTTCCCTGGCAGGGGAATTCCGCTAATTCCATACCCTGTCCAGGGGGATGCACTAGATGCTACCTGCATTTCCAGCCCAACCCCCACCTTTCCCCGGCAGCCCGCAATGGGAGACACTCGGGGAATACACGCGGATGGCTCCTATGAAATCCAAGGTCCTGCAGACAGAAGATGAATCCTCCCCACACTCACAATTCCGGAACAAGCCTGACTGTGTGGGGGAGGTTTGGGGCCGCCCTCCACGAAGCTGAGTGGTGTCAAAGGTGTTCCCTGGCATGGGGAATCCGCTAAATGCCTACCCTGTCCAGGGGGAGGCACTAGATGCTACCTGCATTTCCAGCCCAACCCCCGCCTTTCCCCGGCAGCCCGCAATGGGAGACACTCGGGGAAGACACGCGAAGGGCTCCTAGGAGATACCGGGTTCTGCAGACAGAATACGGAACCTCCCCACACTCAGAATTCCGGAACACGGCTGACTGTGTGGGGGAGGAATGGGGCCGCCGTCCAAGCAGCTGACTGGTGTCACAGGTGTTCCCTGGCAGGGGGAAGTCCGCTAATTACCTCCTATGACCAGGGGGAGGCACTAGATGCTATCTGCATTTCCAACCCAACCCCCGCATTTCCCCGGCAGCCCGCACTGGGAGACAATCGGGGAAGACACGCGAATGGCTCCTAGGGGATCCAAGGTTCTGAGGACTGAAGACGGAACCTCCCCACACTCACAATTCCGGAACAAGCCTGACTGTGTGGGGGAGGTTTGGGTCCGCCCTCCTCGCAGCTGAGTTGTGTCAAAGGAGTTCCCTGGCAGGAGGAAGTCCGCTAATTGCCTACCCTGTCCAGGGGGAGGCACTAGATGCTACCTGCATTTCCAGCCCAACCCCCGCCTTTCCCCGGAAGTCCGCACAGGCAGACACTCGGGGAAGACACGCGGATGGCTCCTAGGAAATCCAAGGTCCTGCAGACAGAAGACGGAACCTCCACACACTCACAATTCCGGAACAAGCCTGACAGTGTGCGGGAGGTTTGGGTCCGCCGTCCTCGCAGCTGAGTGGTGTCAAAGGAGTTCCCTGGCAGGGGAATTCCGCTAATTCCATACCCTGTCCAGGGGGATGCACTAGATGCTACCTGCATTTCCAGCCCAACCCCCACCTTTCCCCGGCAGCCCGCAATGGGAGACACTCGGGGAATACACGCGGATGGCTCCTATTAAATCCAAGGTCCTGCAGACAGAAGATGAATCCTCCCCACACTCACAATTCCGGAACAAGCCTGACTGTGTGGGGGAGGTTTGGGGCCGCCCTCCATGAAGCTGAGTGGTGTCAAAGGTGTTCCCTGGCATGGGGAATCCGCTAAATGCCTACCCTGTCCAGGGGGAGGCACTAGATGCTACCTGCATTTCCAGCCCAACCCCCGCCTTTCCCCGGCAGCCCGCAATGGGAGACACTCGGGGAAGACACGCGAAGGGCTCCTAGGAGATACCGGGTTCTGCAGACAGAATACGGAACCTCCCCACACTCAGAATTCCGGAACACGGCTGACTGTGTGGGGGAGGAATGGGGCCGCCGTCCAAGCAGCTGACTGGTGTCACAGGTGTTCCCTGGCAGGGGGAAGTCCGCTAATTACCTCCTATGACCAGGGGGAGGCACTAGATGCTATCTGCATTTCCAACCCAACCCCCGCATTTCCCCGGCAGCCCGCACTGGGAGACAATCGGGGAAGACACGCGAATGGCTCCTAGGGGATCCAAGGTTCTGAGGACTGAAGACGGAACCTCCCCACACTCACAATTCCGGAACAAGCCTGACTGTGTGGGGGAGGTTTGGGTCCGCCCTCCTCGCAGCTGAGTTGTGTCAAAGGAGTTCCCTGGCAGGAGGAAGTCCGCTAATTGCCTACCCTGTCCAGGGGGAGGCACTAGATGCTACCTGCATTTCCAGCCCAACCCCCGCCTTTCCCCGGAAGTCCGCACAGGCAGACACTCGGGGAAGACACGCGGATGGCTCCTAGGAAATCCAAGGTCCTGCAGACAGAAGACGGAACCTCCACACACTCACAATTCCGGAACAAGCCTGACAGTGTGCGGGAGGTTTGGGTCCGCCCTCCTCGCAGCTGAGTGGTGTCAAAGGAGTTCCCTGGCAGGGGGAATTCCGCTAATTCCCTACCCTGTCCAGGGGGAGGCACTAGATGCTACCTGCATTTCCAGCCCAACCCCCGCCTTTCCCCGGCAGCCCGCACTGGGAGATAATCGGGGAAGACACGCGAATGGCTCCTAGGGGATCCAAGGTTCTGAGGACTGATGACGGAACCTCCCCACACTCACAATTCCGGAACAAGCCTGACTGTGTGGGGGAGGTTTGGGTCCGCCCTCCTCGCAGCTGAGTGGTGTCAAAGGAGTTCCCTGGCAGGAGGAAGTCCGCTAATTTCCTACCCTGTCCAGGGGGAGGCACTAGATGCTACCTGCATTTCCAGCCCAACCCCCGCCTTTCCCCGGCAGCCCGCAATTGGAGACACTCGGGGAAGACACCCGGATGGCTCCTATGAAATCCAAGGTCCTGCAGACAGAAGACGGAACCTCCCCACACTCACAATTCCGGAACAAGCGTGACTGTGTGGGGGAGGGTTGGGGGGGCCCTCCTCGCAGCTGAGTTGTGTCAAAGGAGTTCGCTGGCAGGAGGAATTCCACTAATTGCCTGCCCTGTCCAGGGGGAGGCACTAGATGCTACCTGCATTTCCAGCCCAACCCCCGCCTTTCCCCGGCAGCCCGCACTGGGAGACAGTCGGGGAAGACACGCGAATGGCTCCTAGGGGATCCAAGGTTCTGAGGACTGAAGACGGAACCTCCCCACACTCACAATTCCGGAACAAGCCTGACTGTGTGGGGGAGGTTTGGGACCGCCCTCCTCGCAGCTGAGTTGTGTCAAAGGAGTTCCCTTGCAGGAGGTAGTCCGCTAATTGCCTACCCTGTCCAGGGGGAGGCACTAGATGCTACCTGCATTTCCAGCCCAACCCCCGCCTTTCCCCGGCAGCCCGCACTGGGAGACAATCGTGGAAGACACGCGAATGGCTCCTAGGGGATCCAAGGTTCTGAGGACTGAAGACGGAACCTCCCCACACTCAGAATTCCGGAACACGGCTGACTGTGTGGGGGAGGAATGGGGCCCCCGTCCACGAGGCTGACTGGTGTCACTGGTGTTCCCTGGCAGGGGGAAGTCCGCTAATTACCTCCTATGACCAGGGGGAGGCACTAGATGCTATCTGCATTTCCAGCCCAACCCCCGCCTTTCCCCAGCAGCCCGCACTGGGAGACACTCGGGGAAGACACGCGGATGGCTCCTAGGAATTCCAAGGTCCTGCAGACAGAAGACGGAACCTCCCCACACTCACAATTCCGGAACAAGCCTGACTGTGTGGGGGAGGTTTGGGTCCGCCCTCCTCGCAGCTGAGTTGTGTCAAAGGAGTTCCCTGGCAGGAGGAAGTCCGCTAATTGCCTACCCTGTCCAGGGGGAGGCACTAGATGCTACCTGCATTTCCAGCCCAACCCCCGCCTTTCCCCGGAAGTCCGCACAGGCAGACACTCGGGGAAGACACGCGGATGGCTCCTAGGAAATCCAAGGTCCTGCAGACAGAAGACGGAACCTCCACACACTCACAATTCCGGAACAAGCCTGACAGTGTGCGGGAGGTTTGGGTCCGCCCTCCTCGCAGCTGAGTGGTGTCAAAGGAGTTCCCTGGCAGGGGGAATTCCGCTAATTCCCTACCCTGTCCAGGGGGAGGCACTAGATGCTACCTGCATTTCCAGCCCAACCCCCGCCTTTCCCCGGCAGCCCGCACTGGGAGATAATCGGGGAAGACACGCGAATGGCTCCTAGGGGATCCAAGGTTCTGAGGACTGATGACGGAACCTCCCCACACTCACAATTCCGGAACAAGCCTGACTGTGTGGGGGAGGTTTGGGACCGCCCTCCTCGCAGCTGAGTTGTGTCAAAGGAGTTCCCTTGCAGGAGGTAGTCCGCTAATTGCCTACCCTGTCCAGGGGGAGGCACTAGATGCTACCTGCATTTCCAGCCCAACCCCCGCCTTTCCCCGGCAGCCCGCACTGGGAGACAATCGGGGAAGACACGCGAATGGCTCCTAGGGGATCCAAGGTTCTGAGGACTGAAGACGGAACCTCCCCACACTCAGAATTCCGGAACACGGCTGACTGTGTGGGGGAGGAATGGGGCCCCCGTCCACGAGGCTGACTGGTGTCACTGGTGTTCCCTGGCAGGGGGAAGTCCGCTAATTACCTCCTATGACCAGGGGGAGGCACTAGATGCTATCTGCATTTCCAGCCCAACCCCCGCCTTTCCCCAGCAGCCCGCACTGGGAGACACTCGGGGAAGACACGCGGATGGCTCCTAGGAATTCCAAGGTCCTGCAGACAGAAGACGGAACCTCCCCACACTCACAATTCCGGAACAAGCCTGACAGTGTGCGGGAGGTTTGGGTCCGCCCTCCTCGCAGCTGAGTGGTGTCAAAGGAGTCCCTGGCAGGAGGAATTCCACTAATTGCCTGCCCTGTCCAGGGGGAGGCACTAGATGCTACCTGCATTTCCAACACAACCCCCGCCTTTCCACGGCAGTCCGCACAGGCATACACTCGGGGAAGACACGCGAAGGGCTCCTAGGAGATCCCGGGTGCTGCAGACAGAAGACGGAACCTCCACACACTCACAATTCCGGAACAAGCCTGACAGTGTGCGGGAGGTTTGGGTCCGCCCTCCTCGCAGCTGAGTGGTGTCAAAGGAGTCCCTGGCAGGGGGAATTCCGCTAATTCCCTACCCTGTCCAGGGGGAGGCACTAGATGCTACCTGCATTTCCAGCCCAACTCCCGCCTTTCCCCGGAAGTCCGCACAGGCAGACACTCGGGGAAGACACGCGGATGGCTCCTAGGAAATCCAAGGTCCTGCAGACAGAAGACGGAACCTCAACACACTCACAATTCCGGAACAAGCCTGACAGTGTGCGGGTGGTTTGGGTCCGCCCTCCTCGCAGCTGAGTGGTGTCAAAGGAGTTCCCTGGCAGGGGAATTCCGCTAATTCCATACCCTGTCCAGGGGGATGCACTAGATGCTACCTGCATTTCCAGCCCAACCCCCACCTTTCCCCGGCAGCCCGCAATGGGAGACACTCGGGGAATACACGCGGATGGCTCCTATGAAATCCAAGGTCCTGCAGACAGAAGATGAATCCTCCCCACACTCACAATTCCGGAACAAGCCTGACTGTGTGTGGGAGGTTTGGGGCCGCCCTCCACGAAGCTGAGTGGTGTCAAAGGTGTTCCCTGGCATGGGGAATCCGCTAAATGCCTACCCTGTCCAGGGGGAGGCACTAGATGCTACCTGCATTTCCAGCCCAACCCCCGCCTTTCCCCGGCAGCCCGCAATGGGAGACACTCGGGGAAGACACGCGAAGGGCTCCTAGGAGATACCGGGTTCTGCAGACAGAATACGGAACCTCCCCACACTCAGAATTCCGGAACACGGCTGACTGTGTGGGGGAGGAATGGGGCCGCCGTCCAAGCAGCTGACTGGTGTCACAGGTGTTCCCTGGCAGGGGGAAGTCCGCTAATTACCTCCTATGACCAGGGGGAGGCACTAGATGCTATCTGCATTTCCAACCCAACCCCCGCATTTCCCCGGCAGCCCGCACTGGGAGACAATCGGGGAAGACACGCGAATGGCTCCTAGGGGATCCAAGGTTCTGAGGACTGAAGACGGAACCTCCCCACACTCACAATTCCGGAACAAGCCTGACTGTGTGGGGGAGGTTTGGGTCCGCCCTCCTCGCAGCTGAGTTGTGTCAAAGGAGTTCCCTGGCAGGAGGAAGTCCGCTAATTGCCTACCCTGTCCAGGGGGAGGCACTAGATGCTACCTGCATTTCCAGCCCAACCCCCGCCTTTCCCCGGAAGTCCGCACAGGCAGACACTCGGGGAAGACACGCGGATGGCTCCTAGGAAATCCAAGGTCCTGCAGACAGAAGACGGAACCTCCACACACTCACAATTCCGGAACAAGCCTGACAGTGTGCGGGAGGTGTGGGTCCGCCCTCCTCGCAGCTGAGTGGTGTCAAAGGAGTTCCCTGGCAGGGGAATTCCGCTAATTCCATACCCTGTCCAGGGGGATGCACTAGATGCTACCTGCATTTCCAGCCCAACTCCCACCTTTCCCCGGCAGCCCGCAATGGGAGACACTCGGGGAATACACGCGGATGGCTCCTATTAAATCCAAGGTCCTGCAGACAGAAGATGAATCCTCCCCACACTCACAATTCCGGAACAAGCCTGACTGTGTGGGGGAGGTTTGGGGCCGCCCTCCATGAAGCTGAGTGGTGTCAAAGGTGTTCCCTGGCATGGGGAATCCGCTAAATGCCTACCCTGTCCAGGGGGAGGCACTAGATGCTACCTGCATTTCCAGCCCAACCCCCGCCTTTCCCCGGCAGCCCGCAATGGGAGACACTCGGGGAAGACACGCGAAGGGCTCCTAGGAGATACCGGGTTCTGCAGACAGAATACGGAACCTCCCCACACTCAGAATTCCGGAACACGGCTGACTGTGTGGGGGAGGAATGGGGCCGCCGTCCAAGCAGCTGACTGGTGTCACAGGTGTTCCCTGGCAGGGGGAAGTCCGCTAATTACCTCCTATGACCAGGGGGAGGCACTAGATGCTATCTGCATTTCCAACCCAACCCCCGCATTTCCCCGGCAGCCCGCACTGGGAGACAATCGGGGAAGACACGCGAATGGCTCCTAGGGGATCCAAGGTTCTGAGGACTGAAGACGGAACCTCCGCACACTCACAATTCCGGAACAAGCCTGACTGTGTGGGGGAGGTTTGGGTCCGCCCTCCTCGCAGCTGAGTTGTGTCAAAGGAGTTCCCTGGCAGGAGGAAGTCCGCTAATTACCTCCTATGACCAGGGGGAGGCACTAGATGCTATCTGCATTTCCAGCCCAACCCCCGCCTTTCCCCAGCAGCCCGCACTGGGAGACACTCGGGGAAGACACGCGGATGGCTCCTAGGAATTCCAAGGTCCTGCAGACAGAAGACGGAACCTCCCCACACTCACAATTCCGGAACAAGCCTGACAGTGTGCGGGAGGTTTGGGTCCGCCCTCCTCGCAGCTGAGTTGTGTCAAAGGAGTTCGCTGGCAGGAGGAATTCCACTAATTGCCTGCCCTGTCCAGGGGGAGGCACTAGATGCTACCTGCATTTCCAGCCCAACCCCCGCCTTTCCCCGGCAGCCCGCACTGGGAGACAGTCGGGGAAGACACGCGAATGGCTCCTAGGGGATCCAAGGTTCTGAGGACTGAAGACGGAACCTCCCCACACTCACAATTCCGGAACAAGCCTGACTGTGTGGGGGAGGTTTGGGACCGCCCTCCTCGCAGCTGAGTTGTGTCAAAGGAGTTCCCTTGCAGGAGGTAGTCCGCTAATTGCCTACCCTGTCCAGGGGGAGGCACTAGATGCTACCTGCATTTCCAGCCCAACCCCCGCCTTTCCCCGGCAGCCCGCACTGGGAGACAATCGGGGAAGACACGCGAATGGCTCCTAGGGGATCCAAGGTTCTGAGGACTGAAGACGGAACCTCCCCACACTCAGAATTCCGGAACACGGCTGACTGTGTGGGGGAGGAATGGGGCCCCCGTCCACGAGGCTGACTGGTGTCACTGGTGTTCCCTGGCAGGGGGAAGTCCGCTAATTACCTCCTATGACCAGGGGGAGGCACTAGATGCTATCTGCATTTCCAGCCCAACCCCCGCCTTTCCCCAGCAGCCCGCACTGGGAGACACTCGGGGAAGACACGCGGATGGCTCCTAGGAATTCCAAGGTCCTGCAGACAGAAGACGGAACCTCCCCACACTCACAATTCCGGAACAAGCCTGACTGTGTGGGGGAGGTTTGGGTCCGCCCTCCTCGCAGCTGAGTTGTGTCAAAGGAGTTCCCTGGCAGGAGGAATTCCGCTAATTGCCTACCCTGTCCAGGGGGAGGCACTAGATGCTACCTGCATTTCCAGCCCAACCCCCGCCTTTCCCCGGCAGTCCGCACAGGCAGACACTCGGGGAAGACACGCGAAGGGCTCCTAGGAGATCCCGGGTGCTGCAGACAGAAGACGGAACCTCCCCACACTCACAATTCCGGAACACGGCTGACTGTGTGGGGGAGGTTCGGGGCCGCCGTCCAAGCAGCTGACTGGTGTCACAGGTGTTCCCTTGCAGGGGGAAGCCCGCTAATTGCCTACCCTGTCCAGGGGGAGGCAATAGATTATACCAGCATTTCCAGCCCATCCCCCGCCTTTCTCCGGCAGCCCTCAATGGGAGAAACTCGGGGAAGACACGCGAATGGCTCCTAGGAAATACAAGGTCCTGCAGACAGAAGACGGAACCTCCCCACAGTCACAATTCCGGAACAAGCCTGACAGTGTGCGGGAGGTTTGGGTCCGCCCTCCTCGCAGCTGAGTGGTGTCAAAGGAGTCCCTGGCAGGGGGAATTCCGCTAATTCCCTACCCTGTCCAGGGGGAGGCACTAGATGCTACCTGCATTTCCAGCCCAACCCCCGCCTTTCCCCGGAAGTCCGCACAGGCTGACACTCGGGGAAGACACGCGGATGGCTCCTAGGAAATCCAAGGTCCTGCAGACAGAAGACGGAACCTAGACACACTCACAATTCCGGAACAAGCCTGACAGTGTGGGGGAGGTTTGGGTCCGCCCTCCTCGCAGCTGAGTGGTGTCAAAGGAGTTCCTTGGCAGGGGGAATTCCGCTAATTCCCTACCCTGTCCAGGGGGAGGCACTAGATGCTACCTGCATTTCCAGCCCAACCCCCGCCTTTCCCCGGCAGCCCGCACTGGGAGACAATCGGGGAAGACACGCGAATGGCTCCTAGGGGATCCAAGGTTCTGAGGACTGAAGACGGAACCTCCACACATTCACAATTCCGGAACAAGCCTGACTGTGTTGGGGAGGTTTGGGTCCGCCCTCCTCGCAGCTGAGTGGTGTCAAAGGAGTTCCCTGGCAGGGGGAATTCCGCTAATTCCCTACCCTGTCCAGGGGGAGGCACTAGATGCTACCTGCATTTCCAGCCCTACCCCCGCCTTTCCCCGGAAGACCGCACAGGCTGACACTCGGGGAAGACACGCGGATGGCTCCTAGGAAATCCAAGGTCCTGCAGACAGAAGACGGAACCTCCCCACACTCAGAATTCCGGAACACGGCTGACTGTGTGGGGGAGGAATGGGGCCCCCGTCCACGAGGCTGACTGGTGTCACTGGTGTTCCCTGGCAGGGGGAAGTCCGCTAATTACCTCCTATGACCAGGGGGAGGCACTAGATGCTATCTGCATTTCCAGCCCAACCCCCGCCTTTCCCCAGCAGCCCGCACTGGGAGACACTCGGGGAAGACACGCGGATGGCTCCTAGGAAATCCAAGGTCCTGCAGACAGAAGACGGAACCTCCACACACTCACAATTCCGGAACAAGCCTGACTGTGTTGGGGAGGTTTGGGTCCGCCCTCCTCGCAGCTGAGTGGTGTCAAAGGAGTTCCCTGGCAGGGGGAATTCCGCTAATTCCCTACCCTGTCCAGGGGGAGGCACTAGATGCTACCTGCATTTCCAGCCCAACCCCCGCCTTTCCCCGGCAGCCCGCAATGGGAGACACTCGGGGAATACACGCGAAGGGCTCCTAGGAGATCCCGGGTTCTGCAGACAGAAGACGGAACCTCCACACACTCACAATTCCGGATCAAGCCTGACAGTGTGCGGAAGGTTTGGGTCCGCCCTCCTCGCAGCTGAGTGGTGTCAAAGGAGTCCCTGGCAGGGGGAATTCCGCTAATTCCCTACCCTGTCCAGGGGGAGGCACTAGATGCTACCTGCATTTCCAGCCCAACTCCCGCCTTTCCCCGGAAGTCCGCACAGGCAGACACTCGGGGAAGACACGCGGATGGCTCCTAGGAAATCCAAGGTCCTGCAGACAGAAGACGGAACCTCCACACACTCACAATTCCGGAACAAGCCTGACAGTGTGCGGGTGGTTTGGGTCCGCCCTCCTCGCAGCTGAGTGGTGTCAAAGGAGTTCCCTGGCAGGGGAATTCCGCTAATTCCATACCCTGTCCAGGGGGATGCACTAGATGCTACCTGCATTTCCAGCCCAACCCCCACCTTTCCCCGGCAGCCCGCAATGGGAGACACTCGGGGAATACACGCGGATGGCTCCTATGAAATCCAAGGTCCTGCAGACAGAAGATGAATCCTCCCCACACTCACAATTCCGGAACAAGCCTGACTGTGTGGGGGAGGTTTGGGGCCGCCCTCCACGAAGCTGAGTGGTGTCAAAGGTGTTCCCTGGCATGGGGAATCCGCTAAATGCCTACCCTGTCCAGGGGGAGGCACTAGATGCTACCTGCATTTCCAGCCCAACCCCCGCCTTTCCCCGGCAGCCCGCAATGGGAGACACTCGGGGAAGACACGCGAAGGGCTCCTAGGAGATACCGGGTTCTGCAGACAGAATACGGAACCTCCCCACACTCAGAATTCCGGAACACGGCTGACTGTGTGGGGGAGGAATGGGGCCGCCGTCCAAGCAGCTGACTGGTGTCACAGGTGTTCCCTGGCAGGGGGAAGTCCGCTAATTACCTCCTATGACCAGGGGGAGGCACTAGATGCTATCTGCATTTCCAACCCAACCCCCGCATTTCCCCGGCAGCCCGCACTGGGAGACAATCGGGGAAGACACGCGAATGGCTCCTAGGGGATCCAAGGTTCTGAGGACTGAAGACGGAACCTCCCCACACTCACAATTCCGGAACAAGCCTGACTGTGTGGGGGAGGTTTGGGTCCGCCCTCCTCGCAGCTGAGTTGTGTCAAAGGAGTTCCCTGGCAGGAGGAAGTCCGCTAATTGCCTACCCTGTCCAGGGGGAGGCACTAGATGCTACCTGCATTTCCAGCCCAACCCCCGCCTTTCCCCGGCAGTCCGCACAGGCAGACACTCGGGGAAGACACGCGAAGGGCTCCTAGGAGATCCTGGGTGCTGCAGACAGAAGACGGAACCTCCCCACACTCACAATTCCGGAACAAGCGTGACTGTGTGGGGGAGGTTTGGGGCCGCCCTCCTCGCAGCTGAGTTGTGTCAAAGGAGTTCGCTGGCAGGAGGAATTCCACTAATTGCCTGCCCTGTCCAGGGGGAGGCACTAGATGCTACCTGCATTTCCAGCCCAACCCCCGCCTTTCCCCGGCAGCCCGCACTGGGAGACAGTCGGGGAAGACACGCGAATGGCTCCTAGGGGATCCAAGGTTCTGAGGACTGAAGACGGAACCTCCCCACACTCACAATTCCGGAACAAGCCTGACTGTGTGGGGGAGGTTTGGGTCCGCCCTCCTCGCAGCTGAGTTGTGTCAAAGGAGTTCCCTTGCAGGAGGTAGTCCGCTAATTGCCTACCCTGTCCAGGGGGAGGCACTAGATGCTACCTGCATTTCCAGCCCAACCCCCGCCTTTCCCCGGCAGCCCGCACTGGGAGACAATCGGGGAAGACACGCGAATGGCTCCTAGGGGATCCAAGGTTCTGAGGACTGAAGACGGAACCTCCCCACACTCACAATTCCGGAACAAGCCTGACTGTGTGGGGGAGTTTTGGGTCCGCCCTCCTCGCAGCTGAGTGGTGTCAAAGGAGTCCCTGGCAGGAGGAATTCCGCTAATTGCCTGCCCTGTCCAGGGGGAGGCACTAGATGCTACCTGCATTTCCAACACAACCCCCGCCTTTCCACGGCAGTCCGCACAGGCATACACTCGGGGAAGACACGCGAAGGGCTCCTAGGAGATCCCGGGTGCTGCAGACAGAAGACGGAACCTCCCCACACTCAGAATTCCGGAACAAGGCTGACTGTGTGGGGGAGGAATGGGGCCGCCGTCCACGAGGCTGACTGGTGTCACAGGTGTTCCCTGGCAGGGGGAAGTCCGCTAATTACCTCCTATGACCAGGGGGACGCACTAGATGCTATCTGCATTTCCAGCCCAACCCCCGCATTCCCCGGCAGTCCGCACAGGCAGACACTCGGGGAAGACACGCGAAGGGCTCCTAGGAGATCCCGGGTGCTGCAGACAGAAGACGGAACCTCCCCACACTCACAATTCCGGAACACGGCTGACTGTGTGGGGGAGGTTCGGGGCCGCCGTCCAAGCAGCTGACTGGTGTCACAGGTGTTCCCTTGCAGGGGGAAGCCCGCTAATTGCCTACCCTGTCCAGGGGGAGGCAATAGATTCTACCAGCATTTCCAGCCCAACCCCCGCCTTTCTCCGGCAGCCCTCAATGGGAGAAACTCGGGGAAGACACGCGAATGGCTCCTAGGAAATACAAGGTCCTGCAGACAGAAGACGGAACCTCCCCACAGTCACAATTCCGGAACAAGCCTGACAGTGTGCGGGAGGTTTGGGTCCGCCCTCCTCGCAGCTGAGTGGTGTCAAAGGAGTCCCTGGCAGGGGGAATTCCGCTAATTCCCTACCCTGTCCAGGGGGAGGCACTAGATGCTACCTGCAATTCCAGCCCAACCCCCGCCTTTCCCCGGAAGTCCGCACAGGCTGACACTCGGGGAAGACACGTGGATGGCTCCTAGGAAATCCAAGGTCCTGCAGACAGAAGACGGAACCTCCACACACTCACAATTCCGGAACAAGCCTGACAGTGTGCGGGAGGTTTGGGTCCGCCCTCCTCGCAGCTGAGTGGTGTCAAAGGTGTTCCCTGGCATGGGGAATCCGCTAAATGCCTACCCTGTCCAGGGGGAGGCACTAGATGCTACCTGCATTTCCAGCCCAACCCCCGCCTTTCCCCGGCAGCCCGCAATGTGAGACACTCGGGGAAGACACGCGAATGGCTCCTAGGGGATCCAAGGTTCTGAGGACTGAAGACGGAACCTCCACACACTCACAATTCCGGAACAAGCCTGACTGTGTTGGGGAGGTTTGGGTCCGCCCTCCTCGCAGCTGAGTGGTGTCAAAGGAGTTCCCTGGCAGGGGGAATTCCGCTAATTCCCTACCCTGTCCAGGGGGAGGCACTAGATGCTACCTGCATTTCCAGCCCTACCCCCGCCTTTCCCCGGAAGTCCGCACAGGCTGACACTCGGGGAAGACACGCGGATGGCTCCTAGGAAATCCAAGGTCCTGCAGACAGAAGACGGAACCTCCCCACACTCAGAATTCCGGAACACGGCTGACTGTGTGGGGGAGGAATGGGGCCCCCGTCCACGAGGCTGACTGGTGTCACTGGTGTTCCCTGGCAGGGGGAAGTCCGCTAATTACCTCCTATGACCAGGGGGAGGCACTAGATGCTATCTGCATTTCCAGCCCAACCCCCGCCTTTCCCCAGCAGCCCGCACTGGGAGACACTCGGGGAAGACACGCGGATGGCTCCTAGGAAATCCAAGGTCCTGCAGACAGAAGACGGAACCTCCACACACTCACAATTCCGGAACAAGCCTGACTGTGTTGGGGAGGTTTGGGTCCGCCCTCCTCGCAGCTGAGTGGTGTCAAAGGAGTTCCCTGGCAGGGGGAATTCCGCTAATTCCCTACCCTGTCCAGGGGGAGGCACTAGATGCTACCTGCATTTCCAGCCCAACCCCCGCCTTTCCCCGGCAGCCCGCAATGGGAGACACTCGGGGAAGACACGCGAAGGGCTCCTAGGAGATCCCGGGTTCTGCAGACAGAAGACGGAACCTCCACACACTCACAATTCCGGAACAAGCCTGACAGTGTGCGGAAGGTTTGGGTCCGCCCTCCTCGCAGCTGAGTGGTGTCAAAGGAGTCCCTGGCAGGGGGAATTCCGCTAATTCCCTACCCTGTCCAGGGGGAGGCACTAGATGCTACCTGCATTTCCAGCCCAACTCCCGCCTTTCCCCGGAAGTCCGCACAGGCAGACACTCGGGGAAGACACGCGGATGGCTCCTAGGAAATCCAAGGTCCTGCAGACAGAAGACGGAACCTCCACACACTCACAATTCCGGAACAAGCCTGACAGTGTGCGGGTGGTTTGGGTCCGCCCTCCTCGCAGCTGAGTGGTGTCAAAGGAGTTCCCTGGCAGGGGAATTCCGCTAATTCCATACCCTGTCCAGGGGGATGCACTAGATGCTACCTGCATTTCCAGCCCAACCCCCACCTTTCCCCGGCAGCCCGCAATGGGAGACACTCGGGGAATACACGCGGATGGCTCCTATGAAATCCAAGGTCCTGCAGACAGAAGATGAATCCTCCCCACACTCACAATTCCGGAACAAGCCTGACTGTGTGGGGGAGGTTTGGGGCCGCCCTCCACGAAGCTGAGTGGTGTCAAAGGTGTTCCCTGGCATGGGGAATCCGCTAAATGCCTACCCTGTCCAGGGGGAGGCACTAGATGCTACCTGCATTTCCAGCCCAACCCCCGCCTTTCCCCGGCAGCCCGCAATGGGAGACACTCGGGGAAGACACGCGAAGGGCTCCTAGGAGATACCGGGTTCTGCAGACAGAATACGGAACCTCCCCACACTCAGAATTCCGGAACACGGCTGACTGTGTGGGGGAGGAATGGGGCCGCCGTCCAAGCAGCTGACTGGTGTCACAGGTGTTCCCTGGCAGGGGGAAGTCCGCTAATTACCTCCTATGACCAGGGGGAGGCACTAGATGCTATCTGCATTTCCAACCCAACCCCCGCATTTCCCCGGCAGCCCGCACTGGGAGACAATCGGGGAAGACACGCGAATGGCTCCTAGGGGATCCAAGGTTCTGAGGACTGAAGACGGAACCTCCCCACACTCACAATTCCGGAACAAGCCTGACTGTGTGGGGGAGGTTTGGGTCCGCCCTCCTCGCAGCTGAGTTGTGTCAAAGGAGTTCCCTGGCAGGAGGAAGTCCGCTAATTGCCTACCCTGTCCAGGGGGAGGCACTAGATGCTACCTGCATTTCCAGCCCAACCCCCGCCTTTCCCCGGCAGTCCGCACAGGCAGACACTCGGGGAAGACACGCGAAGGGCTCCTAGGAGATCCTGGGTGCTGCAGACAGAAGACGGAACCTCCCCACACTCACAATTCCGGAACAAGCGTGACTGTGTGGGGGAGGTTTGGGGCCGCCCTCCTCGCAGCTGAGTTGTGTCAAAGGAGTTCGCTGGCAGGAGGAATTCCACTAATTGCCTGCCCTGTCCAGGGGGAGGCACTAGATGCTACCTGCATTTCCAGCCCAACCCCCGCCTTTCCCCGGCAGCCCGCACTGGGAGACAGTCGGGGAAGACACGCGAATGGCTCCTAGGGGATCCAAGGTTCTGAGGACTGAAGACGGAACCTCCCCACACTCACAATTCCGGAACAAGCCTGACTGTGTGGGGGAGGTTTGGGTCCGCCCTCCTCGCAGCTGAGTTGTGTCAAAGGAGTTCCCTTGCAGGAGGTAGTCCGCTAATTGCCTACCCTGTCCAGGGGGAGGCACTAGATGCTACCTGCATTTCCAGCCCAACCCCCGCCTTTCCCCGGCAGCCCGCACTGGGAGACAATCGGGGAAGACACGCGAATGGCTCCTAGGGGATCCAAGGTTCTGAGGACTGAAGACGGAACCTCCCCACACTCACAATTCCGGAACAAGCCTGACTGTGTGGGGGAGTTTTGGGTCCGCCCTCCTCGCAGCTGAGTGGTGTCAAAGGAGTCCCTGGCAGGAGGAATTCCGCTAATTGCCTGCCCTGTCCAGGGGGAGGCACTAGATGCTACCTGCATTTCCAACACAACCCCCGCCTTTCCACGGCATTCCGCACAGGCATACACTCGGGGAAGACACGCGAAGGGCTCCTAGGAGATCCCGGGTGCTGCAGACAGAAGACGGAACCTCCCCACACTCAGAATTCCGGAACAAGGCTGACTGTGTGGGGGAGGAATGGGGCCGCCGTCCACGAGGCTGACTGGTGTCACAGGTGTTCCCTGGCAGGGGGAAGTCCGCTAATTACCTCCTATGACCAGGGGGACGCACTAGATGCTATCTGCATTTCCAGCCCAACCCCCGCCTTTCCCCGGCAGTCCGCACAGGCAGACACTCGGGGAAGACACGCGAAGGGCTCCTAGGAGATCCCGGGTGCTGCAGACAGAAGACGGAACCTCCGCACACTCACAATTCCGGAACACGGCTGACTGTGTGGGGGAGGTTCGGGGCCGCCGTCCAAGCAGCTGACTGGTGTCACAGGTGTTCCCTTGCAGGGGGAAGCCCGCTAATTGCCTACCCTGTCCAGGGGGAGGCAATAGATTCTACCAGCATTTCCAGCCCAACCCCCGCCTTTCTCCGGCAGCCCTCAATGGGAGAAACTCGGGGAAGACACGCGAATGGCTCCTAGGAAATACAAGGTCCTGCAGACAGAAGACGGAACCTCCCCACAGTCACAATTCCGGAACAAGCCTGACAGTGTGCGGGAGGTTTGGGTCCGCCCTCCTCGCAGCTGAGTGGTGTCAAAGGAGTCCCTGGCAGGGGGAATTCCGCTAATTCCCTACCCTGTCCAGGGGGAGGCACTAGATGCTACCTGCAATTCCAGCCCAACCCCCGCCTTTCCCCGGAAGTCCGCACAGGCTGACACTCGGGGAAGACACGTGGATGGCTCCTAGGAAATCCAAGGTCCTGCAGACAGAAGACGGAACCTCCACACACTCACAATTCCGGAACAAGCCTGACAGTGTGCGGGAGGTTTGGGTCCGCCCTCCTCGCAGCTGAGTGGTGTCAAAGGTGTTCCCTGGCATGGGGAATCCGCTAAATGCCTACCCTGTCCAGGGGGAGGCACTAGATGCTACCTGCATTTCCAGCCCAACCCCCGCCTTTCCCCGGCAGCCCGCAATGGGAGACACTCGGGGAAGACACGCGAAGGGCTCCTAGGAGATACCGGGTTCTGCAGACAGAATACGGAACCTCCCCACACTCAGAATTCCGGAACACGGCTGACTGTGTGGGGAGGAATGGGGCCGCCGTCCAAGCAGCTGACTGGTGTCACAGGTGTTCCCTGGCAGGGGGAAGTCCGCTAATTACCTCCTATGACCAGGGGGAGGCACTAGATGCTATCTGCATTTCCAACCCAACCCCCGCATTTCCCCGGCAGCCCGCACTGGGAGACAATCGGGGAAGACACGCGAATGGCTCCTAGGGGATCCAAGGTTCTGAGGACTGAAGACGGAACCTCCCCACACTCACAATTCCGGAACAAGCCTGACTGTGTGGGGGAGGTTTGGGTCCGACCTCCTCGCAGCTGAGTTGTGTCAAAGGAGATCCCTGGCAGGAGGAAGTCCGCTAATTGCCTACCCTGTCCAGGGGGAGGCACTAGATGCTACCTGCATTTCCAGCCCAACCCCCGCCTTTCCCCGGAAGTCCGCACAGGCAGACACTCGGGGAAGACACGCGGATGGCTCCTAGGAAATCCAAGGTCCTGCAGACAGAAGACGGAACCTCCACACACTCACAATTCCGGAACAAGCCTGACAGTGTGCGGGAGGTTTGGGTCCGCCCTCCTCGCAGCTGAGTGGTGTCAAAGGAGTTCCCTGGCAGGGGAATTCCGCTAATTCCATACCCTGTCCAGGGGGATGCACTAGATGCTACCTGCATTTCCAGCCCAACCCCCACCTTTCCCCGGCAGACCGCAATGGGAGACACTCGGGGAATACACGCGGATGGCTCCTATGAAATCCAAGGTCCTGCAGACAGAAGATGAATCCTCCCCACACTCACAATTCCGGAACAAGCCTGACTGTGTGGGGGAGGTTTGGGGCCGCCCTCCATGAAGCTGAGTGGTGTCAAAGGTGTTCCCTGGCATGGGGAATCCGCTAAATGCCTACCCTGTCCAGGGGGAGGCACTAGATGCTACCTGCATGTCCAGCCCAACCCCCGCCTTTCCCCGGCAGCCCGCAATGGGAGACACTCGGGGAAGACACGCGAAGGGCTCCTAGGAGATACCGGGTTCTGCAGACAGAATACGGAACCTCCCCACACTCAGAATTCCGGAACACGGCTGACTGTGTGGGGGAGGAATGGGGCCGCCGTCCAAGCAGCTGACTGGTGTCACAGGTGTTCCCTGGCAGGGGGAAGTCCGCTAATTACCTCCTATGACCAGGGGGAGGCACTAGATGCTATCTGCATTTCCAACCCAACCCCCGCATTTCCCCGGCAGCCCGCACTGGGAGACAATCGGGGAAGACACGCGAATGGCTCCTAGGGGATCCAAGGTTCTGAGGACTGAAGACGGAACCTCCCCACACTCACAATTCCGGAACAAGCCTGACTGTGTGGGGGAGGTTTGGGTCCGCCCTCCTCGCAGCTGAGTTGTGTCAAAGGAGTTCCCTGGCAGGAGGAAGTCCGCTAATTGCCTACCCTGTCCAGGGGGAGGCACTAGATGCTACCTGCATTTCCAGCCCAACCCCCGCCTTTCCCCGGAAGTCCGCACAGGCAGACACTCGGGGAAGACACGCGGATGGCTCCTAGGAAATCCAAGGTCCTGCAGACAGAAGACGGAACCTCCACACACTCACAATTCCGGAACAAGCCTGACAGTGTGCGGGAGGTTTGGGTCCGCCCTCCTCGCAGCTGAGTGGTGTCAAAGGAGTTCCCTGGCAGGGGGAATTCCGCTAATTCCCTACCCTGTCCAGGGGGAGGCACTAGATGCTACCTGCATTTCCAGCCCAACCCCCGCCTTTCCCCGGCAGCCCGCACTGGGAGACAATCGGGGAAGACACGCGAATGGCTCCTAGGGGATCCAAGGTTCTGAGGACTGAAGACGGAACCTCCCCACACTCACAATTCCGGAACAAGCCTGACTGTGTGGGGGAGGTTTGGGTCCGCCCTCCTCGCAGCTGAGTTGTGTCAAAGGAGTTCCCTGGCAGGAGGAAGTCCGCTAATTGCCTACCCTGTCCAGGGGGAGGCACTAGATGCTACCTGCATTTCCAGCCCAACCCCCGCCTTTCCCCGGCAGCCCGCAATTGGAGACACTCGGGGAAGACACCCGGATGGCTCCTATGAAATCCAAGGTCCTGCAGACAGAAGACGGAACCTCCCCACACTCACAATTCCGGAACAAGCGTGACTGTGTGGGGGAGGGTTGGGGGGGCCCTCCTCGCAGCTGAGTTGTGTCAAAGGAGTTCGCTGGCAGGAGGAATTCCACTAATTGCCTGCCCTGTCCAGGGGGAGGCACTAGATGCTACCTGCATTTCCAGCCCAACCCCCGCCTTTCCCCGGCAGCCCGCACTGGGAGACAATCGGGGAAGACACGCGAATGGCTCCTAGGGGATCCAAGGTTCTGAGGACTGAAGACGGAACCTCCCCACACTCAGAATTCCGGAACACGGCTGACTGTGTGGGGGAGGAATGGGGCCCCCGTCCACGAGGCTGACTGGTGTCACTGGTGTTCCCTGGCAGGGGGAAGTCCGCTAATTACCTCCTATGACCAGGGGGAGGCACTAGATGCTATCTGCATTTCCAGCCCAACCCCCGCCTTTCCCCGGCAGCCCGCACTGGGAGACAATCGGGGAAGACACGCGAATGGCTCCTAGGGGATCCAAGGTTATGAGGACTGAAGACGGAACCTCCCCACACTCACAATTCCGGAACAAGCCTGACTGTGTGGGGGAGGTTTGGGTCCGCCCTCCTCGCAGCTGAGTTGTGTCAAAGGAGTTCCCTGGCAGGAGGAAGTCCGCTAATTGCCTACCCTGTCCAGGGGGAGGCACTAGATGCTACCTGCATTTCCAGCCCAACCCCTGCCTTTCCCCGGCAGTCCGCACAGGCAGACACTCGGGGAAGACACGCGAAGGGCTCCTAGGAGATCCCGGGTGCTGCAGACAGAAGACGGAACCTCCCCACACTCACAATTCCGGAACACGGCTGACTGTGTGCGGGAGGTTCGGGGCCGCCGTCCAAGCAGCTGACTGGTGTCACAGGTGTTCCCTTGCAGGGGGAAGCCCGCTAATTGCCTACCCTGTCCAGGGGGAGGCAATAGATTCTACCAGCATTTCCAGCCCATCCCCCGCCTTTCTCCGGCAGCCCTCAATGGGAGAAACTCGGGGAAGACACGCGAATGGCTCCTAGGAAATACAAGGTCCTGCAGACAGAAGACGGAACCTCCCCACAGTCACAATTCCGGAACAAGCCTGACAGTGTGCGGGAGGTTTGGGTCCGCCCTCCTCGCAGCTGAGTGGTGTCAAAGGAGTCCCTGGCAGGGGGAATTCCGCTAATTCCCTACCCTGTCCAGGGGGAGGCACTAGATGCTACCTGCATTTCCAGCCCAACCCCCGCCTTTCCCCGGAAGTCCGCACAGGCTGACACTCGGGGAAGACACGCGGATGGCTCCTAGGAAATCCAAGGTCCTGCAGACAGAAGACGGAACCTCCACACACTCACAATTCCGGAACAAGCCTGACAGTGTGCGGGAGGTTTGGGTCCGCCCTCCTCGCAGCTGAGTGGTGTCAAAGGAGTTCCTTGGCAGGGGGAATTCCGCTAATTCCCTACCCTGTCCAGGGGGAGGCACTAGATGCTACCTGCATTTCCAGCCCAACTCCCGCCTTTCCCCGGAAGTCCGCACAGGCAGACACTCGGGGAAGACACGCGGATGGCTCCTAGGAAATCCAAGGTCCTGCAGACAGAAGACGGAACCTCCACACACTCACAATTCCGGAACAAGCCTGACAGTGTGCGGGTGGTTTGGGTCCGCCCTCCTCGCAGCTGAGTGGTGTCAAAGGAGTTCCCTGGCAGGGGAATTCCGCTAATTCCATACCCTGTCCAGGGGGAGGCACTAGATGCTACCTGCATTTCCAGCCCAACCCCCGCCTTTCCCCGGCAGCCCGCAATTGGAGACACTCGGGGAAGACACCCGGATGGCTCCTATGAAATCCAAGGTCCTGCAGACAGAAGACGGAACCTCCCCACACTCACAATTCCGGAACAAGCGTGACTGTGTGGGGGAGGGTTGGGGGGGCCCTCCTCGCAGCTGAGTTGTGTCAAAGGAGTTCGCTGGCAGGAGGAATTCCACTAATTGCCTGCCCTGTCCAGGGGGAGGCACTAGATGCTACCTGCATTTCCAGCCCAACCCCCGCCTTTCCCCGGCAGCCCGCACTGGGAGACAGTCGGGGAAGACACGCGAATGGCTCCTAGGGGATCCAAGGTTCTGAGGACTGAAGACGGAACCTCCCCACACTCACAATTCCGGAACAAGCCTGACTGTGTGGGGGAGGTTTGGGTCCGCCCTCCTCGCAGCTGAGTTGTGTCAAAGGAGTTCCCTGGCAGGAGGAAGTCCGCTAATTGCCTACCCTGTCCAGGGGGAGGCACTAGATGCTACCTGCATTTCCAGCCCAACCCCCGCCTTTCCCCGGCAGTCCGCACAGGCAGACACTCGGGGAAGACACGCGAAGGGCTCCTAGGAGATCCCGGGTGCTGCAGACAGAAGACGGAACCTCCCCACACTCAGAATTCCGGAACAAGGCTGACTGTGTGGGGGAGGAATGGGGCCGCCGTCCACGAGGCTGACTGGTGTCACAGGTGTTCCCTGGCAGGGGGAAGTCCGCTAACTACCTCCTATGACCAGTGGGACGCACTAGATGCTATCTGCATTTACAGCCCAACCCCCGCCTTTCCCCGGCAGCCCGCACTGGGAGACAATCGGGGAAGACACGCGAATGGCTCCTAGGGGATCCAAGGTTCTGAGGACTGAAGACGGAACCTCCCCACACTCACAATTCCGGAACAAGCCTGACTGTGTGGGGGAGGTTTGGGTCCGCCCTCCTCGCAGCTGAGTGGTGTCAAAGGAGTTCCCTGGCAGGGGGAATTCCGCTAATTCCCTACCCTGTCCAGGGGGAGGCACTAGATGCTACCTGCATTTCCAGCCCAACCCCCGCCTTTCCCCGGAAGTCCGCACAGGCTGACACTCGGGGAAGACACGCAGATGGCTCCTAGGAAATCCAAGGTCCTGCAGACAGAAGACGGAACCTCCCCACACTCAGAATTCCGGAACACGGCTGACTGTGTGGGGGAGGAATGGGGCCCCCGTCCACGAGGCTGACTGGTGTCACTGGTGTTCCCTGGCAGGGGGAAGTCCGCTAATTACCTCCTATGACCAGGGGGAGGCACTAGATGCTATCTGCATTTCCAGCCCAACCCCCGCCTTTCCCCAGCAGCCCGCACTGGGAGACACTCGGGGAAGACACGCGGATGGCTCCTAGGAAATCCAAGGTCCTGCAGACAGAAGACGGAACCTCCACACACTCACAATTCCGGAACAAGCCTGACTGTGTGGGGGAGGTTTGGGTCCGCCCTCCTCGCAGCTGAGTGGTGTCAAAGGAGTTCCCTGGCAGGGGGAATTCCGCTAATTCCCTACCCTGTCCAGGGGGAGGCACTAGATGCTACCTGCATTTCCAGCCCAACCCCCGCCTTTCCCCGGCAGCCCGCAATGGGAGACACTCGGGGAAGACACGCGAAGGGCTCCTAGGAGATCCCGGGTTCTGCAGACAGAAGACGGAACCTCCACACACTCACAATTCCGGAACAAGCCTGACAGTGTGCGGGAGGTTTGGGTCCGCCATCCTCGCAGCTGAGTGGTGTCAAAGGAGTCCCTGGCAGAGGGAATTCCGCTAATTCCCTACCCTGTCCAGGGGGAGGCACTAGATGCTACCTGCATTTCCAGCCCAACTCCCGCCTTTCCCCGGAAGTCCGCACAGGCAGACACTCGGGGAAGACACGCGGATGGCTCCTAGGAAATCCAAGGTCCTGCAGACAGAAGACGGAACCTCCACACACTCACAATTCCGGAACAAGCCTGACAGTGTGCGGGTGGTTTGGGTCCGCCCTCCTCGCAGCTGAGTGGTGTCAAAGGAGTTCCCTGGCATGGGGAATCCGCTAAATGCCTACCCTGTCCAGGGGGAGGCACTAGATGCTACCTGCATTTCCAGCCCAACCCCCGCCTTTCCCCGGCAGCCCGCAATGGGAGACACTCGGGGAAGACACGCGAAGGGCTCCTAGGAGATACCGGGTTCTGCAGACAGAATACGGAACCTCCCCACACTCAGAATTCCGGAACACGGCTGACTGTGTGGGGGAGGAATGGGGCCGCCGTCCAAGCAGCTGACTGGTGTCACAGGTGTTCCCTGGCAGGGGGAAGTCCGCTAATTACCTCCTATGACCAGGGGGAGGCACTAGATGCTATCTGCATTTCCAACCCAACCCCCGCATTTCCCCGGCAGCCCGCACTGGGAGACAATCGGGGAAGACACGCGAATGGCTCCTAGGGGATCCAAGGTTCTGAGGACTGAAGACGGAACCTCCCCACACTCACAATTCCGGAACAAGCCTGACTGTGTGGGGGAGGTTTGGGTCCGCCCTCCTCGAAGCTGAGTTGTGTCAAAGGAGTTCCCTGGCAGGAGGAAGTCCGCTAATTGCCTACCCTGTCCAGGGGGAGGCACTAGATGCTACCTGCATTTCCAGCCCAACTCCCGCCTTTCCCCGTAAGTCCGCACAGGCAGACACTCGGGGAAGACACGCGGATGGCTCCTAGGAAATCCAAGGTCCTGCAGACAGAAGACGGAACCTCCACACACTCACAATTCCGGAACAAGCCTGACAGTGTGCGGGTGGTTTGGGTCCGCCCTCCTCGCAGCTGAGTGGTGTCAAAGGAGTTCCCTGGCAGGGGAATTCCGCTAATTCCATACCCTGTCCAGGGGGATGCACTAGATGCTACCTGCATTTCCAGCCCAACCCCCACCTTTCCCCGGCAGCCCGCAATGGGAGACACTCGGGGAATACACGCGGATGGCTCCTATGAAATCCAAGGTCCTGCAGACAGAAGATGAATCCTCCCCACACTCACAATTCCGGAACAAGCCTGACTGTGTGGGGGAGGTTTGGGGCCGCCCTCCACGAAGCTGAGTGGTGTCAAAGGTGTTCCCTGGCATGGGGAATCCGCTAAATGCCTACCCTGTCCAGGGGGAGGCACTAGATGCTACCTGCATTTCCAGCCCAACCCCCGCCTTTCCCCGGCAGCCCGCAATGGGAGACACTCGGGGAAGACACGCGAAGGGCTCCTAGGAGATACCGGGTTCTGCAGACAGAATACGGAACCTCCCCACACTCAGAATTCCGGAACACGGCTGACTGTGTGGGGGAGGAATGGGGCCGCCGTCCAAGCAGCTGACTGGTGTCACAGGTGTTCCCTGGCAGGGGGAAGTCCGCTAATTACCTCCTATGACCAGGGGGAGGCACTAGATGCTATCTGCATTTCCAACCCAACCCCCGCATTTCCCCGGCAGCCCGCACTGGGAGACAATCGGGGAAGACACGCGAATGGCTCCTAGGGGATCCAAGGTTCTGAGGACTGAAGACGGAACCTCCCCACACTCACAATTCCGGAACAAGCCTGACTGTGTGGGGGAGGTTTGGGTCCGCCCTCCTCGCAGCTGAGTTGTGTCAAAGGAGTTCCCTGGCAGGAGGAAGTCCGCTAATTGCCTACCCTGTCCAGGGGGAGGCACTAGATGCTACCTGCATTTATAGCCCAACCCCCGCCTTTCCCCGGAAGTCCGCACAGGCAGACACTCGGGGAAGACACGCGGATGGCTCCTAGGAAATCCAAGGTCCTGCAGACAGAAGACGGAACCTCCACACACTCACAATTCCGGAACAAGCCTGACAGTGTGCGGGAGGTTTGGGTCCGCCCTCCTCGCAGCTGAGTGGTGTCAAAGGAGTTCCCTGGCAGGGGGAATTCCGCTAATTCCCTACCCTGTCCAGGGGGAGGCACTAGATGCTACCTGCATTTCCAGCCCAACCCCCGCCTTTCCCCGGCAGCCCGCAATTGGAGACACTCGGGGAAGACACCCGGATGGCTCCTATGAAATCCAAGGTCCTGCAGACAGAAGACGGAACCTCCCCACACTCACAATTCCGGAACAAGCGTGACTGTGTGGGGGAGGGTTGGGGGGGCCCTCCTCGCAGCTGAGTTGTGTCAAAGGAGTTCGCTGGCAGGAGGAATTCCACTAATTGCCTGCCCTGTCCAGGGGGAGGCACTAGATGCTACCTGCATTTCCAGCCCAACCCCCGCCTTTCCCCGGCAGCCCGCACTGGGAGACAGTCGGGGAAGACACGCGAATGGCTCCTAGGGGATCCAAGGTTCTGAGGACTGAAGACGGAACCTCCCCACACTCACAATTCCGGAACAAGCCTGACTGTGTGGGGGAGGTTTGGGTCCGCCCTCCTCGCAGCTGAGTTGTGTCAAAGGAGTTCCCTGGCAGGAGGAAGACCGCTAATTGCCTACCCTGTCCAGGGGGAGGCACTAGATGCTACCTGCATTTCCAGCCCAACCCCCGCCTTTCCCCGGCATCCCGCAATGGGAGACACTCGGGGAAGACACGCGAAGGGCTCCTAGGAGATCCCGGGTTCTGCAGACAGAATACGGAACCTCCCCACTCTCAGAATTCCGGAACACGGCTGACTGTGTGGGGGAGGAATGGGGCCCCCGTCCACGAGGCTGACTGGTGTCACTGGTGTTCCCTGGCAGGGGGAAGTCCGCTAATTACCTCCTATGACCAGGGGGAGGCACTAGATGCTATCTGCATTTCCAGCCCAACCCCCGCCTTTCCCCAGCAGCCCGCACTGGGAGACACTCGGGGAAGACACGCGGATGGCTCCTAGGAAATCCAAGGTCCTGCAGACAGAAGACGGAACCTCCACACACTCACAATTCCGGAACAAGCCTGACTGTGTGGGGGAGGTTTGGGTCCGCCCTCCTCGCAGCTGAGTGGTGTCAAAGGAGTTCCCTGGCAGGGGGAATTCCGCTAATTCCCTACCCTGTCCAGGGGGAGGCACTAGATGCTACCTGCATTTCCAGCCCAACCCCCGCCTTTCCCCGGCAGCCCGCAATGGGAGACACTCGGGGAAGACACGCGAAGGGCTCCTAGGAGATCCCGGTTTCTGCAGACAGAAGACGGAACCTCCACACACTCACAATTCCGGAACAAGCCTGACAGTGTGCGGGAGGTTTGGGTCCGCCCTCCTCGCAGCTGAGTGGTGTCAAAGGAGTCCCTGGCAGGGGGAATTCCGCTAATTCCCTACCCTGTCCAGGGGGAGGCACTAGATGCTACCTGCATTTCCAGCCCAACTCCCGCCTTTCCCCGGAAGTCCGCACAGGCAGACACTCGGGGAAGACACGCGGATGGCTCCTAGGAAATCCAAGGTCCTGCAGACAGAAGACGGAACCTCCACACACTCACAATTCCGGAACAAGCCTGACAGTGTGCGGGTGGTTTGGGTCCGCCCTCCTCGCAGCTGAGTGGTGTCAAAGGAGTTCCCTGGCAGGGGAATTCCGCTAATTCCATACCCTGTCCAGGGGGATGCACTAGATGCTACCTGCATTTCCAGCCCAACCCCCACCTTTCCCCGGCAGCCCGCAATGGGAGACACTCGGGGAATACACGCGGATGGCTCCTATGAAATCCAAGGTCCTGCAGACAGAAGATGAATCCTCCCCACACTCACAATTCCGGAACAAGCCTGACTGTGTGGGGGAGGTTTGGGGCCGCCCTCCACGAAGCTGAGTGGTGTCAAAGGTGTTCCCTGGCATGGGGAATCCGCTAAATGCCTACCCTGTCCAGGGGGAGGCACTAGATGCTACCTGCATTTCCAGCCAAACCCCCGCCTTTCCCCGGCAGCCCGCAATGGGAGACACTCGGGGAAGACACGCGAAGGGCTCCTAGGAGATACCGGGTTCTGCAGACAGAATACGGAACCTCCCCACACTCAGAATTCCGGAACACGGCTGACTGTGTGGGGGAGGAATGGGGCCGCCGTCCAAGCAGCTGACTGGTGTCACAGGTGTTCCCTGGCAGGGGGAAGTCCGCTAATTACCTCCTATGACCAGGGGGAGGCACTAGATGCTATCTGCATTTCCAACCCAACCCCCGCTTTCCCCGGCAGCCCGCACTGGGAGACAATCGGGGAAGACACGCGAATGGCTCCTAGGGGATCCAAGGTTCTGAGGACTGAAGACGGAACCTCCCCACACTCACAATTCCGGAACAAGCCTGACTGTGTGGGGGAGCTTTGGGTCCGCCCTCCTCGCAGCTGAGTTGTGTCAAAGGAGTTCCCTGGCAGGAGGAAGTCCGCTAATTGCCTACCCTGTCCAGGGGGAGGCACTAGATGCTACCTGCATTTCCAGCCCAACCCCCGCCTTTCCCCGGAAGTCCGCACAGGCAGACACTCGGGGAAGACACGCAGATGGCTCCTAGGAAATCCAAGGTCCTGCAGACAGAAGACGGAACCTCCACACACTCACAATTCCGGAACAAGCCTGACAGTGTGCGGGAGGTTTGGGTCCGCCCTCCTCGCAGCTGAGTGGTGTCAAAGGAGTTCCCTGGCAGGGGGAATTCCGCTAATTCCCTACCCTGTCCAGGGGGAGGCACTAGATGCTACCTGCATTTCCAGCCCAACCCCCGCCTTTCCCCGGCAGCCCGCACTGGGAGATAATCGGGGAAGACACGCGAATGGCTCCTAGGGGATCCAAGGTTCTGAGGACTGATGACGGAACCTCCCCACACTCACAATTCCGGAACAAGCCTGACTGTGTGGGGGAGGTTTGGGTCCGCCCTCCTCGCAGCTGAGTTGTGTCAAAGGAGTTCCCTGGCAGGAGGAAGTCCGCTAATTGCCTACCCTGTCCAGGGGGAGGCACTAGATGCTACCTGCATTTCCAGCCCAACCCCCGCCTTTCCCCGGCAGCCCGCAATTGGAGACACTCGGGGAAGACACCCGGATGGCTCCTATGAAATCCAAGGTCCTGCAGACAGAAGACGGAACCTCCCCACACTCACAATTCCGGAACAAGCGTGACTGTGTGGGGGAGGGTTGGGGTGGCCCTCCTCGCAGCTGAGTTGTGTCAAAGGAGTTCGCTGGCAGGAGGAATTCCACTAATTCCCTGCCCTGTCCAGGGGGAGGCACTAGATGCTACCTGCATTTCCAGCCCAACCCCCGCCTTTCCCCGGCAGCCCGCACTGGGAGACAGTCGGGGAAGACACGCGAATGGCTCCTAGGGGATCCAAGGTTCTGAGGACTGAAGACGGAACCTCCCCACACTCACAATTCCGGAACAAGCCTGACTGTGTGGGGGAGGTTTGGGTCCGCCCTCCTCGCAGCTGAGTTGTGTCAAAGGAGTTCCCTTGCAGGAGGTAGTCCGCTAATTGCCTACCCTGTCCAGGGGGAGGCACTAGATGCTACCTGCATTTCCAGCCCAACCCCCGCCTTTCCCCGGCAGCCCGCACTGGGAGACAATCGGGGAAGACACGCGAATGGCTCCTAGGGGATCCAAGGTTCTGAGGACTGAAGACGGAACCTCCCCACACTCAGAATTCCGGAACACGGCTGACTGTGTGGGGGAGGAATGGGGCCCCCGTCCACGAGGCTGACTGGTGTCACTGGTGTTCCCTGGCAGGGGGAAGTCCGCTAATTACCTCCTATGACCAGGGGGAGGCACTAGATGCTATCTGCATTTCCAGCCCAACCCCCGCCTTTCCCCAGCAGCCCGCACTGGGAGACACTCGGGGAAGACACGCGGATGGCTCCTAGGAATTCCAAGGTCCTGCAGACAGAAGACGGAACCTCCCCACACTCACAATTCCGGAACAAGCCTGACAGTGTGCGGGAGGTTTGGGTCCGCCCTCCTCGCAGCTGAGTGGTGTCAAAGGAGTCCCTGGCAGGAGGAATTCCGCTAATTGCCTGCCCTGTCCAGGGGGAGGCACTAGATGCTACCTGCATTTCCAACACAACCCCCGCCTTTCCACGGCAGTCCGCACAGGCATACACTCGGGGAAGACACGCGAAGGGCTCCTAGGAGATCCCGGGTGCTGCAGACAGAAGACGGAACCTCCCCACACTCAGAATTCCGGAACAAGGCTGACTGTGTGGGGGAGGAATGGGGCCGCCGTCCACGAGGCTGACTGGTGTCACAGGTGTTCCCTGGCAGGGGGAAGTCCGCTAATTACCTCCTATGACCAGGGGGACGCACTAGATGCTATCTGCATTTCCAGCCCAACCCCCGCCTTTCCCCGGCAGCCCGCACTGGGAGACAATCGGGGAAGACACGCGAATGGCTCCTAGGGGATCCAAGGTTCTGAGGACTGAAGACGGAACCTCCCCACACTCACAATTCCGGAACAAGCCTGACTGTGTGGGGGAGGTTTGGGTCCGCCCTCCTCGCAGCTGAGTTGTGTCAAAGGAGTTCCCTGGCAGGAGGAAGTCCGCTAATTGCCTACCCTGTCCAGGGGAAGGCACTAGATGCTACCTGCATTTCCAGCCCAACCCCCGCCTTTCCCCGGCAGTCCGCACAGGCAGACACTCGGGGAAGACACGCGAAGGGCTCCTAGGAGATCCCGGGTGCTGCAGACAGAAGACGGAACCTCCCCACACTCACAATTCCGGAACACGGCTGACTGTGTGGGGGAGGTTCGGGGCCGCCGTCCAAGCAGCTGACTGGTGTCACAGGTGTTCCCTTGCAGGGGGAAGCCCGCTAATTGCCTACCCTGTCCAGGGGGAGGCAATAGATTCTACCAGCATTTCCAGCCCATCCCCCGCCTTTCTCCGGCAGCCCTCAATGGGAGAAACTCGGGGAAGACACGCGAATGGCTCCTAGGAAATACAAGGTCCTGCAGACAGAAGACGGAACCTCCCCACAGTCACAATTCCGGAACAAGCCTGACAGTGTGCGGGAGGTTTGGGTCCGCCCTCCTCGCAGCTGAGTGGTGTCAAAGGAGTCCCTGGCAGGGGGAATTCCGCTAATTCCCTACCCTGTCCAGGGGGAGGCACTAGATGCTACCTGCATTTCCAGCCCAACCCCCGCCTTTCCCCGGAAGTCCGCACAGGCTGACACTCGGGGAAGACACGCGGATGGCTCCTAGGAAATCCAAGGTCCTGCAGACAGAAGACGGAACCTCCACACACTCACAATTCCGCAACAAGCCTGACAGTGTGCGGGAGGTTTGGGTCCGCCCTCCTCGCAGCTGAGTGGTGTCAAAGGAGTTCCTTGGCAGGGGGAATTCCGCTAATTCCCTACCCTGTCCAGGGGGAGGCACTAGATGCTACCTGCATTTCCAGCCCAACCCCCGCCTTTCCCCGGCAGCCCGCACTGGGAGACAATCGGGGAAGACACGCAAATGGCTCCTAGGGGATCCAAGGTTCTGAGGACTGAAGACAGAACCTCCACACACTCACAATTCCGGAACAAGCCTGACTGTGTTGGGGAGGTTTGGGTCCGCCCTCCTCGCAGCTGAGTGGTGTCAAAGGAGTTCCCTGGCAGGGGGAATTCCGCTAATTCCCTACCCTGTCCAGGGGGAGGCACTAGATGCTACCTGCATTTCCAGCCCAACCCCCGCCTTTCCCCGGAAGTCCGCACAGGCTGACACTCGGGGAAGACACGCGGATGGCTCCTAGGAAATCCAAGGTCCTGCAGACAGAAGACGGAACCTCCACACACTCACAATTCCGGAACAAGCCTGACAGTGTGCGGGAGGTTTGGGTCCGCCCTCCTCGCAGCTGAGTGGTGTCAAAGGAGTTCCTTGGCAGGGGGAATTCCGCTAATTCCCTACCCTGTCCAGGGGGAGGCACTAGATGCTACCTGCATTTCCAGCCCAACCCCCGCCTTTCCCCGGCAGCCCGCACTGGGAGACAATCGGGGAAGACACGCAAATGGCTCCTAGGGGATCCAAGGTTCTGAGGACTGAAGACGGAACCTCCACACACTCACAATTCCGGAACAAGCCTGACTGTGTTGGGGAGGTTTGGGTCCGCCCTCCTCGCAGCTGAGTGGTGTCAAAGGAGTTCCCTGGCAGGGGGAATTCCGCTAATTCCCTACCCTGTCCAGGGGGAGGCACTAGATGCTACCTGCATTTCCAGCCCAACCCCCGCCTTTCCCCGGAAGTCCGCACAGGCTGACACTCGGGGAAGACACGCGGATGGCTCCTAGGAAATCCAAGGTCCTGCAGACAGAAGACGGAACCTCCCCACACTCAGAATTCCGGAACACGGCTGACTGTGTGGGGGAGGAATGGGGCCCCCGTCCACGAGGCTGACTGGTGTCACTGGTGTTCCCTGGCAGGGGGAAGTCCGCTAATTACCTCCTATGACCAGGGGGAGGCACTAGATGCTATCTGCATTTCCAGCCCAACCCCCGCCTTTCCCCAGCAGCCCGCACTGGGAGACACTCGGGGAAGACACGCGGATGGCTCCTAGGAAATCCAAGGTCCTGCAGACAGAAGACGGAACCTCCACACACTCACAATTCCGGAACAAGCCTGACTGTGTTGGGGAGGTTTGGGTCCGCCCTCCTCGCAGCTGAGTGGTGTCAAAGGAGTTCCCTGGCAGGGGGAATTCCGCTAATTCCCTACCCTGTCCAGGGGGAGGCACTAGATGCTACCTGCATTTCCAGCCCAACCCCCGCCTTTCCCCGGCAGCCCGTAATGGGAGACACTCGGGGAAGACACGCGAAGGGCTCCTAGGAGATCCCGGGTTCTGCAGACAGAAGACGGAACCTCCACACACTCACAATTCCGGAACAAGCCTGACAGTGTGCGGAAGGTTTGGGTCCGCCCTCCTCGCAGCTGAGTGGTGTCAAAGGAGTCCCTGGCAGGGGGAATTCCGCTAATTCCCTACCCTGTCCAGGGGGAGGCACTAGATGCTACCTGCATTTCCAGCCCAACTCCCGCCTTTCCCCGGAAGTCCGCACAGGCAGACACTCGGGGAAGACACGCGGATGGCTCCTAGGAAATCCAAGGTCCTGCAGACAGAAGACGGAACCTCCACACACTCACAATTCCGGAACAAGCCTGACAGTGTGCGGGTGGTTTGGGTCCGCCCTCCTCGCAGCTGAGTGGTGTCAAAGGAGTTCCCTGGCAGGGGAATTCCGCTAATTCCATACCCTGTCCAGGGGGATGCACTAGATGCTACCTGCATTTCCAGCCCAACCCCCACCTTTCCCCGGCAGCCCGCAATGGGAGACACTCGGGGAATACACGCGGATGGCTCCTATGAAATCCAAGGTCCTGCAGACAGAAGATGAATCCTCCCCACACTCACAATTCCGGAACAAGCCTGACTGTGTGGGGGAGGTTTGGGGCCGCCCTCCACGAAGCTGAGTGGTGTCAAAGGTGTTCCCTGGCATGGGGAATCCGCTAAATGCCTACCCTGTCCAGGGGGAGGCACTAGATGCTACCTGCATTTCCAGCCCAACCCCCGCCTTTCCCCGGCAGCCCGCAATGGGAGACACTCGGGGAAGACACACGAAGGGCTCCTAGGAGATACCGGGTTCTGCAGACAGAATACGGAACCTCCCCACACTCAGAATTCCGGAACACGGCTGACTGTGTGGGGGAGGAATGGGGCCGCCGTCCAAGCAGCTGACTGGTGTCACAGGTGTTCCCTGGCAGGGGGAAGTCCGCTAAATACCTCCTATGACCAGGGGGAGGCACTAGATGCTATCTGCATTTCCAACCCAACCCCCGCATTTCCCCGGCAGCCCGCACTGGGAGACAATCGGGGAAGACACGCGAATGGCTCCTAGGGGATCCAAGGTTCTGAGGACTGAAGACGGAACCTCCCCACACTCACAATTCCGGAACAAGCCTGACTGTGTGGGGGAGGTTTGGGTCCGCCCTCCTCGCAGCTGAGTTGTGTCAAAGGAGTTCCCTGGCAGGAGGAAGTCCGCTAATTGCCTACCCTGTCCAGGGGGAGGCACTAGATGCTACCTGCATTTCCAGCCCAACCCCCGCCTTTCCCCGGCAGTCCGCACAGGCAGACACTCGGGGAAGACACGCGAAGGGCTCCTAGGAGATCCTGGGTGCTGCAGACAGAAGACGGAACCTCCCCACACTCACAATTCCGGAACAAGCGTGACTGTGTGGGGGAGGTTTGGGGCCGCCCTCCTCGCAGCTGAGTTGTGTCAAAGGAGTTCGCTGGCAGGAGGAATTCCACTAATTGCCTGCCCTGTCCAGGGGGAGGCACTAGATGCTACCTGCATTTCCAGCCCAACCCCCGCCTTTCCCCGGCAGCCCGCACTGGGAGACAGTCGGGGAAGACACGCGAATGGCTCCTAGGGGATCCAAGGTTCTGAGGACTGAAGACGGAACCTCCCCACACTCACAATTCCGGAACAAGCCTGACTGTGTGGGGGAGGTTTGGGTCCGCCCTCCTCGCAGCTGAGTTGTGTCAAAGGAGTTCCCTTGCAGGAGGTAGTCCGCTAATTGCCTACCCTGTCCAGGGGGAGGCACTAGATGCTACCTGCATTTCCAGCCCAACCCCCGCCTTTCCCCGGCAGCCCGCACTGGGAGACAATCGGGGAAGACACGCGAATGGCTCCTAGGGGATCCAAGGTTCTGAGGACTGAAGACGGAACCTCCCCACACTCACAATTCCGGAACAAGCCTGACTGTGTGGGGGAGTTTTGGGTCCGCCCTCCTCGCAGCTGAGTGGTGTCAAAGGAGTCCCTGGCAGGAGGAATTCCGCTAATTGCCTGCCCTGTCCAGGGGGAGGCACTAGATGCTACCTGCATTTCCAACACAACCCCCGCCTTTCCACGGCAGTCCGCACAGGCATACACTCGGGGAAGACACGCGAAGGGCTCCTAGGAGATCCCGGGTGCTGCAGACAGAAGACGGAACCTCCCCACACTCAGAATTCCGGAACAAGGCTGACTGTGTGGGGGAGGAATGGGGCCGCCGTCCACGAGGCTGACTGGTGTCACAGGTGTTCCCTGGCAGGGGGAAGTCCGCTAATTACCTCCTATGACCAGGGGGACGCACTAGATGCTATCTGCATTTCCAGCCCAACCCCCGCCTTTCCCCGGCAGTCCGCACAGTCAGACACTCGGGGAAGACACGCGAAGGGCTCCTAGGAGATCCCGGGTGCTGCAGACAGAAGACGGAACCTCCCCACACTCACAATTCCGGAACACGGCTGACTGTGTGGGGGAGGTTCGGGGCCGCCGTCCAAGCAGCTGACTGGTGTCACAGGTGTTCCCTTGCAGGGGGAAGCCCGCTAATTGCCTACCCTGTCCAGGGGGAGGCAATAGATTCTACCAGCATTTCCAGCACAACCCCCGCCTTTCTCCGGCAGCCCTCAATGGGAGAAACTCGGGGAAGACACGCGAATGGCTCCTAGGAAATACAAGGTCCTGCAGACAGAAGACGGAACCTCCCCACAGTCACAATTCCGGAACAAGCCTGACAGTGTGCGGGAGGTTTGGGTCCGCCCTCCTCGCAGCTGAGTGGTGTCAAAGGAGTCCCTGGCAGGGGGAATTCCGCTAATTCCCTACCCTGTCCAGGGGGAGGCACTAGATGCTACCTGCAATTCCAGCCCAACCCCCGCCTTTCCCCGGAAGTCCGCACAGGCTGAAACTCGGGGAAGACACGTGGATGGCTCCTAGGAAATCCAAGGTCCTGCAGACAGAAGACGGAACCTCCACACACTCACAATTCCGGAACAAGCCTGACAGTGTGCGGGAGGTTTGGGTCCGCCCTCCTCGCAGCTGAGTGGTGTCAAAGGTGTTCCCTGGCATGGGGAATCCGCTAAATGCCTACCCTGTCCAGGGGGAGGCACTAGATGCTACCTGCATTTCCAGCCCAACCCCCGCCTTTCCCCGGCAGCCCGCAATGGGAGACACTCGGGGAAGACACGCGAAGGGCTCCTAGGAGATACCGGGTTCTGCAGACAGAATACGGAACCTCCCCACACTCAGAATTCCGGAACACGGCTGACTGTGTGGGGGAGGAATGGGGCCGCCGTCCAAGCAGCTGACTGGTGTCACAGGTGTTCCCTGGCAGGGGGAAGTCCGCTAATTACCTCCTATGACCAGGGGGAGGCACTAGATGCTATCTGCATTTCCAACCCAACCCCCGCATTTCCCCGGCAGCCCGCACTGGGAGACAATCGGGGAAGACACGCGAATGGCTCCTAGGGGATCCAAGGTTCTGAGGACTGAAGACGGAACCTCCCCACACTCACAATTCCGGAACAAGCCTGACTGTGTGGGGGAGGTTTGGGTCCGCCCTCCTCGCAGCTGAGTTGTGTCAAAGGAGTTCCCTGGCAGGAGGAAGTCCGCTAATTGCCTACCCTGTCCAGGGGGAGGCACTAGATGCTACCTGCATTTCCAGCCCAACCCCCGCCTTTCCCCGGAAGTCCGCACAGGCAGACACTCGGGGAAGACACGCGGATGGCTCCTAGGAAATCCAAGGTCCTGCAGACAGAAGACGGAACCTCCACACACTCACAATTCCGGAACAAGCCTGACAGTGTGCGGGAGGTTTGGGTCCGCCCTCCTCGCAGCTGAGTGGTGTCAAAGGAGTTCCCTGGCAGGGGAATTCCGCTAATTCCATACCCTGTCCAGGGGGATGCACTAGATGCTACCTGCATTTCCAGCCCAACCCCCGCCTTTCCCCGGCAGCCCGCAATTGGAGACACTCGGGGAAGACACCCGGATGGCTCCTATGAAATCCAAGGTCCTGCAGACAGAAGACGGAACCTCCCCACACTCACAATTCCGGAACAAGCGTGACTGTGTGGGGGAGGGTTGGGGGGGCCCTCCTCGCAGCTGAGTTGTGTCAAAGGAGTTCGCTGGCAGGAGGAATTCCACTAATTGCCTGCCCTGTCCAGGGGGAGGCACTAGATGCTACCTGCATTTCCAGCCCAACCCCCGCCTTTCCCCGGCAGCCCGCACTGGGAGACAGTCGGGGAAGACACGCGAATGGCTCCTAGGGGATCCAAGGTTCTGAGGACTGAAGACGGAACCTCCCCACACTCACAATTCCGGAACAAGCCTGACTGTGTGGGGGAGGTTTGGGTCCGCCCTCCTCGCAGCTGAGTTGTGTCAAAGGAGTTCCCTTGCAGGAGGAAGTCCGCTAATTGCCTACCCTGTCCAGGGGGTGGCACTAGATGCTACCTGCATTTCCAGCCCAACCCCCGCCTTTCCCCGGCAGCCCGCACTGGGAGACAATCGGGGAAGACACGCGAATGGCTCCTAGGGGATCCAAGGTTCTGAGGACTGAAGACGGAACCTCCCCACACTCAGAATTCCGGAACACGGCTGACTGTGTGGGGGAGGAATGGGGCCCCCGTCCACGAGGCTGACTGGTGTCACTGGTGTTCCCTGGCAGGGGGAAGTCCGCTAATTACCTCCTATGACCAGGGGGAGGCACTAGATGCTATCTGCATTTCCAGCCCAACCCCCGCCTTTCCCCAGCAGCCCGCACTGGGAGACACTCGGGGAAGACACGCGGATGGCTCCTAGGAATTCCAAGGTCCTGCAGACAGAAGACGGAACCTCCCCACACTCACAATTCCGGAACAAGCCTGACAGTGTGCGGGAGGTTTGGGTCCGCCCTCCTCGCAGCTGAGTGGTGTCAAAGGAGTCCCTGGCAGGAGGAATTCCGCTAATTGCCTGCCCTGGCCAGGGGGAGGCACTAGATGCTACCTGCATTTCCAACACAACCCCCGCCTTTCCACGGCAGTCCGCACAGGCATACACTCGGGGAAGACACGCGAAGGGCTCCTAGGAGATCCCGGGTGCTGCAGACAGAAGACGGAACCTCCCCACACTCAGAATTCCGGAACAAGGCTGACTGTGTGGGGGAGGAATGGGGCCGCCGTCCACGAGGCTGACTGGTGTCACAGGTGTTCCCTGGCAGGGGGAAGTCCGCTAATTACCTCCTATGACCAGGGGGACGCACTAGATGCTATCTGCATTTCCAGCCCAACCCCCGCCTTTCCCCGGCAGCCCGCACTGGGAGACAATCGGGGAAGACACGCGAATGGCTCCTAGGGGATCCAAGGTTCTGAGGACTGAAGACGGAACCTCCCCACACTCACAATTCCGGAACAAGCCTGACTGTGTGGGGGAGGTTTGGGTCCGCCCTCCTCGCAGCTGAGTTGTGTCAAAGGAGTTCCCTGGCAGGAGGAAGTCCGCTAATTGCCTACCCTGTCCAGGGGGAGGCACTAGATGCTACCTGCATTTCCAGCCCAACCCCCGCCTTTCCCCGGCAGTCCGCACAGGCAGACACTCGGGGAAGACACGCGAAGGGCTCCTAGGAGATCCCGGGTGCTGCAGACAGAAGACGGAACCTCCCCACACTCACAATTCCGGAACACGGCTGACTGTGTGGGGGAGGTTCGGGGCCGCCGTCCAAGCAGCTGACTGGTGTCACAGGTGTTCCCTTGCAGGGGGAAGCCCGCTAATTGCCTACCCTGTCCAGGGGGAGGCAATAGATTCTACCAGCATTTCCAGCCCATCCCCCGCCTTTCTCCGGCAGCCCTCAATGGGAGAAACTCGGGGAAGACACGCGAATGGCTCCTAGGAAATACAAGGTCCTGCAGACAGAAGACGGAACCTCCCCACAGTCACAATTCCGGAACAAGCCTGACAGTGTGCGGGAGGTTTGGGTCCGCCCTCCTCGCAGCTGAGTGGTGTCAAAGGAGTCCCTGGCAGGGGGAATTCCGCTAATTCCCTACCCTGTCCAGGGGGAGGCACTAGATGCTACCTGCATTTCCAGCCCAACCCCCGCCTTTCCCCGGAAGTCCGCACAGGCTGACACTCGGGAAGACACGCGGATGGCTCCTAGGAAATCCAAGGTCCTGCAGACAGAAGACGGAACCTCCACACACTCACAATTCCGGAACAAGCCTGACAGTGTGCGGGAGGTTTGGGTCCGCCCTCCTCGCAGCTGAGTGGTGTCAAAGGAGTTCCTTGGCAGGGGGAATTCCGCTAATTCCCTACCCTGTCCAGGGGGAGTCACTAGATGCTACCTGCATTTCCAGGCCAACCCCCGCCTTTCCCCGGCAGCCCGCACTGGGAGACAATCGGGGAAGACACGCGAATGGCTCCTAGGGGATCCAAGGTTCTGAGGACTGAAGTCGGAACCTCCACACACTCACAATTCCGGAACAAGCCTGACTGTGTTGGGGAGGTTTGGGTCCGCCCTCCTCGCAGCTGAGTGGTGTCAAAGGAGTTCCCTGGCAGGGGGAATTCCGCTAATTCCCTACCCTGTCCAGGGGGAGGCACTAGATGCTACCTGCATTTCCAGCCCAACCCCCGCCTTTCCCCGGAAGTCCGCACAGGCTGACACTCGGGGAAGACACGCGGATGGCTCCTAGGAAATCCAAGGTCCTGCAGACAGAAGACGGAACCTCCCCACACTCAGAATTCCGGAACACGGCTGACTGTGTGGGGGAGGAATGGGGCCCCCGTCCACGAGGCTGACTGGTGTCACTGGTGTTCCCTGGCAGGGGGAAGTCCGCTAATTACCTCCTATGACCAGGGGGAGGCACTAGATGCTATCTGCATTTCCAGCCCAACCCCCGCCTTTCCCCAGCAGCCCGCACTGGGAGACACTCGGGGAAGACACGCGGATGGCTCCTAGGAAATCCAAGGTCCTGCAGACAGAAGACAGAACCTCCACACACTCACAATTCCGGAACAAGCCTGACTGTGTGGGGGAGGTTTGGGTCCGCCCTCCTCGCAGCTGAGTGGTGTCAAAGGAGTTCCCTGGCAGGGGGAATTCCGCTAATTCCCTACCCTGTCCAGGGGGAGGCACTAGATGCTACCTGCATTTCCAGCCCAACCCCCGCCTTTCCCCGGCAGCCCGCAATGGGAGACACTCGGGGAAGACACGCGAAGGGCTCCTAGGAGATCCCGGGTTCTGCAGACAGAAGACGGAACCTCCACACACTCACAATTCCGGAACAAGCCTGACAGTGTGCGGGAGGTTTGGGTCCGCCCTCCTCGCAGCTGAGTGGTGTCAAAGGAGTCCCTGGCAGAGGGAATTCCGCTAATTCCCTACCCTGTCCAGGGGGAGGCACTAGATGCTACCTGCATTTCCAGCCCAACTCCCGCCTTTCCCCGGAAGTCCGCACAGGCAGACACTCGGGGAAGACACGCGGATGGCTCCTAGGAAATCCAAGGTCCTGCAGACAGAAGACGGAACCTCCACACACTCACAATTCCGGAACAAGCCTGACAGTGTGCGGGTGGTTTGGGTCCGCCCTCCTCGCAGCTGAGTGGTGTCAAAGGAGTTCCCTGGCAGGGGAATTCCGCTAATTCCATACCCTGTCCAGGGGGATGCACTAGATGCTACCTGCATTTCCAGCCCAACCCCCACCTTTCCCCGGCAGCCCGCAATGGGAAACACTCGGGGAATACACGCGGATGGCTCCTATGAAATCCAAGGTCCTGCAGACAGAAGATGAATCCTCCCCACACTCACAATTCCGGAACAAGCCTGACTGTGTGGGGGAGGTTTGGGGCCGCCCTCCACGAAGCTGAGTGGTGTCAAAGGTGTTCCCTGGCATGGGGAATCCGCTAAATGCCTACCCTGTCCAGGGGGAGGCACTAGATGCTACCTGCATTTCCAGCCCAACCCCCGCCTTTCCCCGGCAGCCCGCAATGGGAGACACTCGGGGAAGACACGCGAAGGGCTCCTAGGAGATACCGGGTTCTGCAGACAGAATACGGAACCTCCCCACACTCAGAATTCCGGAACACGGCTGACTGTGTGGGGGAGGAATGGGGCCGCCGTCCAAGCAGCTGACTGGTGTCACAGGTGTTCCCTGGCAGGGGGAAGTCCGCTAATTACCTCCTATGACCAGGGGGAGGCACTAGATGCTATCTGCATTTCCAACCCAACCCCCGCATTTCCCCGGCAGCCCGCACTGGGAGACAATCGGGGAAGACACGCGAATGGCTCCTAGGGGATCCAAGGTTCTGAGGACTGAAGACGGAACCTCCCCACACTCACAATTCCGGAACAAGCCTGACTGTGTGGGGGAGGTTTGGGTCCGCCCTCCTCGCAGCTGAGTTGTGTCAAAGGAGTTCCCTGGCAGGAGGAAGTCCGCTAATTGCCTACCCTGTCCAGGGGGAGGCACTAGATGCTACCTGCATTTCCAGCCCAACCCCCGCCTTTCCCCGGAAGTCCGCACAGGCAGACACTCGGGGAAGACACGCGGATGGCTCCTAGGAAATCCAAGGTCCTGCAGACAGAAGACGGAACCTCCACACACTCACAATTCCGGAACAAGCCTGACAGTGTGCGGGAGGTTTGGGTCCGCCCTCCTCGCAGCTGAGTGGTGTCAAAGGAGTTCCCTGGCAGGGGGAATTCCGCTAATTCCCTACCCTGTCCAGGGGGAGGCACTAGATGCTACCTGCATTTCCAGCCCAACCCCCGCCTTTCCCCGGCAGCCCGCACTGGGAGACAATCGGGGAAGACACGCGAATGGCTCCTAGGGGATCCAAGGTTCTGAGGACTGAAGACGGAACCTCCCCACACTCACAATTCCGGAACAAGCCTGACTGTGTGGGGGAGGTTTGGGTCCGCCCTCCTCGCAGCTGAGTTGTGTCAAAGGAGTTCCCTGGCAGGAGGAAGTCCGCTAATTGCCTACCCTGTCCAGGGGGAGGCACTAGATGCTACCTGCATTTCCAGCCCAACCCCCGCCTTTCCCCGGCAGCCCGCAATTGGAGACACTCGGGGAAGACACCCGGATGGCTCCTATGAAATCCAAGGTCCTGCAGACAGAAGACGGAACCTCCCCACACTCACAATTCCGGAACAAGCGTGACTGTGTGGGGGAGGGTTGGGGGGGCCCTCCTCGCAGCTGAGTTGTGTCAAAGGAGTTCGCTGGCAGGAGGAATTCCACTAATTGCCTGCCCTGTCCAGGGGGAGGCACTAGATGCTACCTGCATTTCCAGCCCAACCCCCGCCTTTCCCCGGCAGCCCGCACTGGGAGACAGTCGGGGAAGACACGCTAATGGCTCCTAGGGGATCCAAGGTTCTGAGGACTGAAGACGGAACCTCCCCACACTCACAATTCCGGAACAAGCCTGACTGTGTGGGGGAGGTTTGGGTCCGCCCTCCTCGCAGCTGAGTTGTGTCAAAGGAGTTCCCTGGCAGGAGGAAGACCGCTAATTGCCTACCCTGTCCAGGGGGAGGCACTAGATGCTACCTGCATTTCCAGCCCAACCCCCGCCTTTCCCCGGCATCCCGCAATGGGAGACACTCGGGGAAGACACGCGAAGGGCTCCTAGGAGATCCCGGGTTCTGCAGACAGAATACGGAACCTCCCCACACTCAGAATTCCGGAACACGG